>NC_088362.1:64307852-64312852 GCF_034508935.2 Berghia stephanieae
TGATAGATTTGTGTCTTGGTGTGATGCCCACCACCTAGAGCTTGACATAAGCAAGACAAAGGAGCTAGTGATTGACTTAAGGATAGTGAAGGAACCGATAGAACCGTTAAAATTAAAGGACCATTTCGTCCAGCGAGTTCCCCACTACAAATATCTTGGTGTAACGATTGATGGCAGGCTCAAGTGGGATGAACACTTGAAAATAATTAAGCATAAGATGTGCAGACGTACTTATTTTTTAAATCAAAACCTTCTCAGTATAGAATAGATAAAACCCTCTGCACATTGTTTTATAATGTGATAATCGAAAGCATCTTGTCATTTTGTATAACAGCTTGGGGAGGCAAGTGCTTAGCAGTGGAAAGGAAAAAATACATTCAAATATTTAAAAATCCATTAAATGCTATATAAATAATGTTGACGATGTAGATCTTTTATACGAGAAATTTTGTATTAATAAAATAACTAAAATATTAAATGACCAGAATAATCCACTAAGACCATCAATTATTATGTCAGGAAGGAGTGGTCGCCCTATCTATACTTCAACAAAAACAGAGAGACACCGAAAATCTTTTCTGCCGTCCAGTATTAGGCATACAACAACAAGCAATAATCATTTTATATATTTATTTCGCTTTTTAAAACTTTCAAATAATGTAAATATTAATATATTAATTTATTTGTTTTGCAATCTTATCAATTTTCAATTTATAGTGGCAGTTTTAATTTATTTACAGTGTTGGAATTATTCATATAAATCGCGGCTCTGGTTGTGGAACTGCTCCTTTTTTCTACTAGTAAAAAGCCCGCAATTTCGCGGGAAAGGAACTATTTTCATTCGATATTATACCCACCATCATTTAATGAGGGCAGATTGGTAAACAACGTTGTCTGTGTAACTTGGTACATCCTCTGTTGATTTTTCTGTGTGGCCCATCATGAAGTGTAAGCCGCTATAGCCTCTGACCCGTGACACAGCAACATATAGTTGTCCGTGTGTGAAAACAGGTTGTGGTAATAAAATCAACTGCGAAAATAAACCTGAAGTAGCAGACGTGAGCAGGGTTGAAAGACGATCCTGGGATCGAGAACTTACCTTACAGTACAGTACTCTGGTGATCATGTTTGTGGCACTGTTTTTATGCACCTCCACTGGAGGTGTACAAAAACGCACCATTTTTATGCACCGCCGTTGGCGCTGCTAGTTGATTAATGAAAATGTTGCTGCTTGAAGCTCGAAAAAATAACGATAAGTGTTGAATTGTAAGCCTCAATTTAATAGACGAAGACATACTGTGGACGTTTCTGATTTCCCCTTTATCAACAAAACACGACGAATAAGACACTAAGAACGAATGAGAGTGAATGGCGTAGATAAGGTAAATAGACATAAACAATGATGGGACAGGAAGTTTTTGAAAAACAACAAAAACAAACCAAAGAAAAAAAAAGAGGAAGAAGAAAAAAAAAAAGAAAATAAAACCCCAATAAAATGACAAAGACGCGGTAAACGAATACACTGATGATAATGATAAAATATTATAAAATGATAACAATCGAGGTTTACATATAAATGCACGTCGATAACACATTGAATGGTACAGATGTTATTTTAAAAATATAATTAATAATAATAATAATAATGTAATAATAATAATAATAATAATAATAATAATAATAATAATAATAATAATAATAATAATAATAAATAATAATAATAATAATAATAATAATAATGAAGTATAAGCCACTATAGCCTCTGATCCGTGACACAGCAACATACAGTGTGAAAACAGGTTGTGGTAAGAAAATCAACTGCAAAAATAAACCTGAAGTAGCAGACGTGAGCAAAGTTGAAAGACGATCCTGGGGAGGCTTTCCAAAAGCTCATACTACAAAGGGAAACAATTCAAACAATATTCCCTCAACTAACCCCAAGAAAAAATAAACCTAGTACCTTTAACTAACTCTTATAGTAATAGGAAAAACAAATACCCTAGCACCTTTGCTAAGACTTATGGCTAACCCTAATAAAAAAAATTCCTCCGATCTTGAGCTAACCCTAATAGAAAAAACCATAGAACTGCTTTGCACTACTTTTCAACACTTCACAAATCAAAATGGCGGCGTGAATGAAAACAATAGTCAAATTAGGAAATTTTAAACTTTCACTAACTAGTAAAAAGCCCGCAATTTCGCTGGAAAAGAACTATTTTCATTCGATATTGTACTCACCATCATTTAATGAGGGCAGATTGGTAAAAAACGTGGTCTGTGTAATTTGGTATATCTTCGGTTGATTTTTCTGTGTGGTGCAACATGAAGTGTAAGCAACTATAGCCTCTGACCCGTGACACAGCAACATACAGTTGTCCGTGTATGAATACAGGTTGTGGTAAGAAAATCCTCAACGGTGAAAATACAAATTGAAAGAATACTGAGGATGTAGAAGCTTTCGGAATGTCTCCCCTTTACTTAACTTATGGAAAAACAAACACCCTGGCCCCTTTACTAAGACTTATGACCAACCCTAATAGAAAAAAAATCCTCCGATCTCGAGCTAACCCTAATAGAAAAAAAAACAACAATCGGACTGCTTTGCACTACCTTTCAATACTTCACAAATCAAAATGGCGGCCGAAAAAATCAAAACAATGGTCAAATTAGTAAATTTTAAACTTTCACAAAACTATCAAGGTTTGTTCTAGAGTTTTTAAAATGCTCTATATGATGACAAATTGAATAAATAAACGCCTGACAAAATAGCAACGGTGAAAATACAAATTTAAAGAATACTGGGGATGTAGGAGCTTTCGGAATGTCTCCCCTTTACTTAACTTATGGAAAAACAAACATCCTAGCACCTTTACTAAGACTTATGACTAACCCTAATAGAGAAAAAAATATCCTCCGATATCGAGCTAAACCTAATAGAAAAATGATGACAAATTGAATAAATAAACGCCTGACAAAAGATCAACGGTGAAAATACAAATTTAAAGAATACTGGGGATGTAGGAGCTTTCGGAATGTCTCCCCTTTACTTAACATATGGAAAAACAAACACCCTAGCACCTTTACTAAGACTTATGACTAACCCTAATAGAAAAAAAATCCTTCGATCTCGAGCTAACCCTAATAGTGAAAAAAGACCCTCGGACTGCTTTCCACTACATTTCAATACTTCACAAATCAAAATGGCGGCTGAAAATCAAAACAATGGTCAAACTCCATATGTCAACTCTTGGTTGTTCTTCCTGTCGTAAAAACGCCAAACTGACAACTTTTTACAGTGACGAAATTGGTTGTTTTTGAGAGTGTTGGTGTCGTCGGTACGTATTTTATGATATCTGTGTGACTCAACGATCTTCCAAACTGACTTTAAATTATAAAAGGAAATCAAGTTATCTGTTTATCTATCTGTAAAAAATACATTTCTAATTTTCAAATCTTTCAGTAGACTTGTGCGCCGTATAATTTTTTTTATTGACTCAAATAAGCACAATGTTCTCCACAAGGCTATATTCCTTTAAGAAAGGATACATAATATTTCCATTATATTTTTTATCTTATTGTGTAAATTATAACACTTCTGTACAAAACATTTCCGTTTAGGGATGCAATAAAGTATTCCTCTTCTTCTTCTTCTTCTTCTTCTTCTTCTTCTTCTTCTTCTTCTTCTTCTTCTTCTTCTTCTTCTTCTTCTTCTTCTTCTTCTTCTTCTTCTTCTTCTTCTTCTTCTTCTTCTTCTTCTTCTCTTCTTCTTCTTCTTCTTCTTCTTCTTCTTCTTCTTCTTCTTCTTCTTCTTCTTCTTCTTCTTCTTCTTCTTCTTATTATTATTATTATTATTTTTTATTACTATTATTATTCTTATTCTCATTCTTATTGTTATTATTATTAATGTTGGCTTATAAAACACCAATCTGGTTGACCGATCTATGACGTCAATGGCTTTTCATGCCCTTATTTATGACTATGAAAATTAAAAAAAAATAATATGCAATTTATTAAGATTTTGGTCAGAAAAATCGTCCTTCAAGATATCAATCGATTAAATGGGCCTCATCTTGTTACAAACTCTCAAACCTGGGTTTTTTGGACAAGGTGAAGGTCATTTTAATCGATCGATATTTGAAGGACACATATTGATGGCATTTGATGAAAGAGCAGTTGGAATTTTCAAGACTTCAATAAAAAAAACCTGTCAAGTGGAACACTCCAGTTTTGGGTCAAATTTTCATTCAAGCAAATGAAGAAAGATTCAAATTATAGTGAATTGAAGTGCTAATACCATACCATTTGGTTACAAAATATCTAATTATCTTTCTTGGAGGGAATGTATTCTTTCATTTCTTGTATCTATTAAACTTGTTATATTTTTATCGTGCAATAACACATACTCGTTGTCATATTGGGCACAATAAAACCCAAAAAGCTGCAAAAATTTCATAATTAAGTTATGCAGTGGTGTAGACCACATATTTCTAATCATTTACCACTTTACATTTTCTTTCTATGTCTATTACAACCCAAGTTATGAATTTTTTTCTGAATAAAATTTGTTGCAATGGGAAACACTTTATCTTCAATTTTGGCTCATATCTCAAATCAAAGCTTGCCGCATCTTTCCGGGATTTCTCACCCAGCCTCACAAATACAACGAGATGAAAGAATCGTATATAAGCCATCAAACAAGATGTCAACAGGAATCACCCATGATGAATGATGTCCATCGTTGTATATAATTGGCTAGTGATTAATTGTTGATTAGTAATATAGAAAGCCGATGGGTAGAATACATAGGCGAACTGTACAATGATCCAAATAGAAATGAACCACCACTGAAATTCAAAGAACCATTAAGCGGTCCAAACATCACCAAAAGTGAAATTGAACATGCCATGGAACGAATGAGGGATGGTAAAGCAACAGGCCCTGATGAAATATCTGTAGAGGTATTAAAAAGCCTAGGAGATCTAGCAATTGATGAACTTCAC
>NC_088362.1:64317852-64325352 GCF_034508935.2 Berghia stephanieae
GGATGGATGGATGGATTGATGGATGGATTGGTGGATGGATTGGTGGATGGATGAATGGATAGGTGAATGGATTGGTGGATGGATGGATGGATTGATGGATGGATTGGTGAATGGATTGGTGGATGGATGGATGGATGGATTGATGGATGAATTGGTGGATGGATTGATGGATGGATGGATAGATGGATGGATTGATGGATGGATGGATGGATAGGTGAATGGATTGGTGGATGGATTGGTGGATGGATGGATTGGTGGATGGATGGAGGGATGGATCGGTGGATTGATGAATGGATTGGTGGATTGTTGGATGGATGAATTGGTGGATTGGTGGATGGATGGATTGATGGGTGGGTGGATGGATGGATTGATGGTTGGATGTATAGGGATGGGTGGATTGATGAATTGATGGATTGATGGGTGGACGGATTGATGAATGTATTGATGGATGATTGGGTTGATGGACAGGTGGATGTATGGGTTGTGGGGTGTATGGATGGATTAATCAATGGATAGATAGCTACCAGCACCAACAACAACCCGTCCAAACCGCCACCCCCACCACCAGCATGCACACCATTACCACAAATACCGCCACCGCCACCACCACCACCACCACAAACAAGAACAACAGCACTACTATCACAACTAACACCACCATCACCATCATCACCACCACCACCATCACTCACACCACCACTCACACCACCACCACTAACATCACCACCACCACCACCACCACCACCACCATCACTCACACCACCACTCACACCACCACTCACACCACCACTCACACCACAACTCACACCACCATCACTCACACCACCACTCACACCACCACCACCACCACTAAAATCACCACCACCACCACTAACATCACCACCACCACCACCATCACTCACACCACCACTCACACCACCACTCACACCACCATCACTCACACCACCACTCACACCACCACCACCACCACTAAAATCACCACCACCACCACTAACATCACCACCACCACCACCATCATTCACACCACCACTCACACCACCACTACTAACATCACCACAACCACCACCACCACTATCACAGTATCTCATTGAAAAATCCCAGCGGGACGTGATGGTCAGAGCCTTGGAAATCTGGTTTGAGAGGCTTACAGGGAAAATGACACAGATCATCCAGGCCAATTTGTCAGACGTGCTGAAAGAGAAGTGATAATAGATATGGCTAAACACCGGCCGCTTTTCCCTTACCAGGCCATCTCTCAAGATGGCAAAGCCACTGTTGTAGCCTGATAAGGTCAATGACTGAGACGCTTGCCTTCGCGACGCTAGAGGGGTTGACTGGAGGGTTTTTGTAAGGGTGGCCCCGTGTATTTTGATTTCATCCCTAGCCAACCGGCCACCCATCGCTTCTAGCCAGTTGGCTTTTGTTCCTGTCTTTTCACTGGACGGATTTTGTGCTGCTGTGAACTTTGGAGAGGTTGGGATGTATTTTTACTCGGCTGTTATTAGGATGGATGGTTGGTGGTGGTGGTGGTTGTTGTGGTAGTGGTTGTTGTTCTTGTTGTTGTGGTGGTGGTGATGATGGTGATGGTGGTTGCTGTTGTTGTGATGGTGGTGGTGATGATGATAGTGGGATATTTAGTGAAATTTGTGATGCTTATGATACTAGTGGTTCTTGTGATGGTCAAGCTGCTTGTGGTTATAGTAATGATGGTGTACTTGATGATGACTATGATGATGATGATGATGATGATGATGATGATGATGATGATGATGATGATGATGATGATGATGATGATGATGATGATGATGATGCTGAGTTGAATCCCTGACAAAGTCTCGTTGCTCATATCATTATCTCACCGTCCCCAGGTATAGATGACCAGTGACAGTATTGTCTTTGTCATAAAAATCAATTATGAATTAAAACAGCGCCTTATAGGCGTCACGTCTTGTCCTACATGTCAAGTGTTGTTGTTCGCTTAGGACGCGTGTAAAGCAATTTGAGCACATTGAGTGGATATTGATTTCTCTGTATAAAATCTCAAAAGTTATTTTGAAAAGAATGTTATAACCATACCTTACTCTCTTTTTGATCTTTGATCTGAAATTTTGATCATAAGACAGAGTGAACGAGTCAATGATACTGAATGGAAAAAACCAGCTTGTCGCAGCTTGCTGATGACAGGGTAGATGGAGAATGGGCGGGGGCTGGACGCCAAGGGAAGAAAGGGGTTCGCTTTCCTCTAGAGGCGGAGGAATACTTGAGTTGAAACTGACCCTAGGGCGACGAAGAGGGCAGTCGGCTTTAATAAGGTTGTCTGAACGAATTTTGGAGTTTTTGGGTGGTTTTTGTATGAAGGGCCAGGCGGGGACAAAAAAAGGGGGGATTTTGATACTTCATGCTTGGATGGTTGACTGAAGGGAGACTTGGGGAAATCCGCTCTTGACCAGAGAGTTTACGGTTCATTTCTTTGCTGTGCGATGCAAGTTGGCTTTTGTACGCGTAGCGTGAAGGTGGAAAAAAGGGATGATTTCTTTTTTTCTCTTTGCATTGGAGTACAAACTAAATACAGCTAGTTACGACGTGTTAAACGCTAATAGGTTTGAAAGAGGTCACGCCATGCGAGAGGTCAAGAATAAGAGACGCTATTGAAATAGTTGAAATGGTGTGAGAGAGATGAGTAGCTCGTGAAATGTTGACACAGACTTCTGCTTCTGTTTTGTTCCGGTCGACTCTTTTGTTCGAACTATTATCTCTTCTTCAAACAGCGATGAAAGAAATTAATCCGCGTATAAATGTAATACTGGTTACAAACGCGAGATGCTTTTTTTTTTAATGGGGGAAAGTGTGTTGATTTTGTATTATGGTTGTGAAAAGAGACTCGGAGATTTTATCATAAAACAGAAATTTCTGTCCAATCACCCTAAAAACTTGAAGTGGATATGGAAGAGGAAAACGAAATATAAATCCCTCGTTGAGAATGTCATCAACCTCTTTTTGGGGTTGTCGCATACACCCCCCCCCCCACCCCACGCCAGACAATAACATCAAAATAAATATATGCGTTCTATGTCCGGATTATGTAAAACATTTTTATTCACCTTTGTATCAATTATGTCTCCAAAACCATCTGTCTATATGATATGTTTTCAATATCTCTTGTAAGTGATATATATTGTTGTTATTATCGTTATTGTTGTTGTTGTTTTTGTTGTTGTTGTTACTAATAATAATAATAATAATAATAATAATAATAATAATAATAATAATAATAATAATAATAATAATTAACAATAATCATAATAATAATAATAATAATAATAATAATAATAATAATAATAATAATAATAATAATAATAATATAATAATAATGAATAATAATAATAATAATAATAATAATAATAATAATAATAATAATAATAATAATAATAATAATAATAATAATAATAATAATAATAATAATAATAAGTGATAGACATATACTTGAATTGATTACAAAACGATCTATACAATAAATGTGATAAAATCAGATTGGATCAACACCATGTCAAGTAAAGGGCATTGCCGGATTTATCCTCTTATTTAATAGATGATAATATAGACAATAGAGGTGACGATGACGTAGTTTGTACACCAAAAGAGGTTGGAATTTCCAATGTATGCAGATGTAAGCATTTCTAGCTTGCTTCTGGCAGATGGTTATGCTCTAATATAAATTAAATGATAAAAGTAACCATTACAACCAATCTTGTCATCAACATAAACCAATGAACAGACTTACTCTGGAAAAAAACACGTACTGAAAAATTTTGGCCAGAAAACTCGTCCTTAAAATATCAATATATCTAAATGACCCTCATCTTGGCAAAAATTCTCAAACCCGGGATTTAAATGAAGACTTCTAGAAAGTCCCAGGTTTGAGAGTTTTTGCCAATATAGGGGTAATTGAAATCGATTTAATATTATCGCGTCGATATTTGAGGACGATTTTTCTGGCAAAATTTTTTTAATACGCGTCTTTCTAGAATAGGCTAATTAGCTGATCACAATATCATGATTGCTTCAGATAAACTTGAGCTTTTTTTTATAGAGCGCAATATCCACTAAACGTGCCCAAAGCGCCTTACAAGGGGTCCCTGACCAACAGCAACACTTAACATGTAGAACGAAACGTGATGCCTGTTATGCGATATTGCAATTATTTTTTTCCTACAGAGACAACGCTGTAAACGGCTAGGTCTTAATTTTTCACCTGAGTATGATGAGAGAATGTGAGTAAAGAGCCTTTTCCAAGGACTCAACTATGCGAACCCAGGACCTTCCGATCCGAAAGCGAGTGTCATACCACATGACCACATAGCCGAGTATTTAAAGAGCTGGTACCGGTATTAGAGAAAGAACTGAACTCGTGTGTATGAAAGGTTCCAGACAAAGAAAGAAAGAAAAATACAAGAAAAAAAAACTATTACCGACAGGGAAAATTGAACGATGACGTCACAAAGGTAATCGGTGGTTGGGAAGATTTAATGACCCTGTACGACGTATACATGTTTGCAGGTCTGACATCCGAACCCACTTATGGGCCAAGTTTAACTTTGTTGCAATGGACAAATTTTGTGTCATTAAAAAAAAAAAAAAGATTTCCATTACAACAATGGGCCCATAAAGAATTGAGTTATCAGACCTGCAAATAAGTAAGTGCACTTTGAGATGATATCTATGGTCTAATAGCACCACGTCTGACCAGTAATCGGGAGGTCTGAGGTTCGATCCCCAGTCGAGGAAGGCTGATTTTTGGGAGAATTTTTAAAAATGTGTATTGTTCTCCCTGCTTTATCTGCCACTGTTTCATCCACACTTGTTCAAATCCCTGTCTTACACCAGTGCCTGCTCCCTAATTTGTCGGTACGGATTTCTGTTCGTGCCCAGTACCAAATTCAACTCCGCCCTTTCGCAATGCGCTATATTGAGTAAGTCACGTCGTCATAGCTCGCTTTGCGGCGCTACACTGCGGCTACTGTTTGAACGCAAAATATATTTTTTTTAAATAGTCTCTCAGAGGGACTTAGGTTAGAACTGTACTAATCACCCAATGGACTGTCTTAACCCCCCCCCCAAAAAAAACAAAAAACAAAAAACAAAAAACAAAAAAAAAACAAAAAAAAAAAAAACAAAACAAAAAACAAACCCAAAAAGGACAAAACAAAAAAAACAAAACAACCCAAAACAAAACAAAACAAACAAAACAAACAAAAAACAAAAACAAAAAAAACCAACTTAATTCATTTTTTGGGTGATAGGATTGAATACAACAACCAACTATTCACTTTCATTTGGGGATCGTCTCCTGGCGGGTTTGTTCTTTTTGATTTTAGTTTTGGTGAATGTCAACAGACTATGCGTTGACGAAGGTTGCGCGCTAGTGGGCTCCGCTGACCCCCAAGAATAACAGACATAATCGTCACAGCAAATACAAGTCTCGGCCTTGGGGGATAAAAATTGACTTCCTGCCTTTTGGCCCCTTCTGGAATTTACAGAGGAACTGGCGGGTAAGAAAACAGACCGACTCCAGAAACAAATCGCTTAATTTCAGAGTTCGAAGCTCGGTCAAAAGTAACAACGTTTACTGGTGATTAGCCGGAATAAGTCTTTTTCGACGACTGTTGATTCTGTTTTCTCCGTAAGAGCTCTTATGTCCACAAGCCGAGGAGGGGTGAAAAGGGTAGCCGACAACGTTACGCGTACTTAAGGTCTATTGCTTTGTCACACGAGCAGTGACCAAATCTCGTAAGAGGTCAATCTTCGGTGGCCCCATAACATGACCACTTACCACCTACCCAGGTGGCTGGACGGAGATCATCGGAGTGGATAGAGAGGCCTTCACCTTTTATTATTCTGGTCTAGACAGTGGTTAGTATAGTTAGTATGCGCTTGGCTAAGAAACTCACAACGTTGCCATCCGGAAATATAACGGGCCAACACACAAAAGTCTGTGTAACCCTTAACATAATCTATATATTTATATAATTTATAGTAATACAGTTAAGTGAGAATAGGATTCAATAGTCTGATTTCACATCCGTCCAACAACCAGCAATTTGGTTCTTAACAAAGAAAATCGGTACTTTTTATTCTTCATGCTGGCTAGAACCTTTTCACATGTCATGTGATCAGAATATATAAAAGTCAAATGTTTTTCTCCTCTGGATACACTTTTATTCTCGTCAAAAGGGTGTCCGCCATTGTTCCGATAATTTAGAACCCGTCACTAAGTTACTATGCGTCATTACTAGGGAAGTGACGTCACGACTGTTGAAGCCTATTACTGATAAACATGGATGGCAAGAAACAATAACAAAGACCCGAGTGACGTCAATTTCATTCTATCTATTGCTGAAATGCGTCAGTACAGAATATTAGTAGAGGGGATAGATAACGATTTGAGTCCAGATAAGCCATGAGTTGATTCCATGCCAGGTATGGGGGATTTCATGGTGTATTCTTTACTAGAAAAAACAACAGCAACAACGTGATAGAGAGATGCTGTGCGCTTGGCTAAGAAACTCACAGCATTATTATCCGGAAATATAACATATTACATATAACACGGGAAAGACCCAAAGAAGCCTGGCGAAGGACCAAGGAGAAAGAATTAAAGGAAGCAGGCCTGTCCTGGAATACAACCACCGCAAAAGCAGCCGATCGCCAAATTTTTTTTTTTAAATGGAGATGTCTGGTGGATGCCCTATGTGCCTCAAGGCCCGAGGAGGATTAAACCAACAAACAAACAACATATAACACAAAACTATGTGTAACATTGAACGTTTATAGTCTGGTTAATCATACAGAATTACTCATAAGCCGGGATGGCAAAAAAAAAAAAAAAAAAAGAAAAAAAACAGTAGCAAAGAACTGAGTGATGTCAACTTCGTTCTATTTATAGATAATGATTAGAGTTGCGAAAAGTCAATGGCCTATTTCATACATGATTTCATGCTATTTAATAGGATTCAATAGTCTGATGTCACGTCGGCCCAGCAACCAGCAGCTTGGTTCTAAACAAAGAAAATCTGAACTTTTTAATAATTCTTCATGATAGCTAGAACCTTTTCACATGTCATGTGATCAGAATGTATTAAAGTCAAAAGATGATCAGATTTATAATGTTTTCTCCTCTGGATCCAATCTTATGCTCGTCAGAGAAGTATTTCATAAGGGCCACCGCCATAGTTCCGATAGTTTAAACCAGTTACTAAGTTACAATGCGTCATTACGAGGGAAGTGACGTCACGACTGTTGAAGCCTAAAAGTTACCATAACAACATTTCTATTTATTTGATGGTGTTTGTTGTTATTGCCATCGTAATGAGGTCAGCAATGGACATAAATCAGGACATTACAATTTAGTTTTTCATTGACCAAAGTAATCAATGGTTTACAACGTGTATCATGTGATACCTTAGACTGACTGTGTTATATATTGGCATAATGCTCTTCAAC
>NC_088362.1:64332852-64355352 GCF_034508935.2 Berghia stephanieae
TTGTAATTATAATATATTATGTATTTGAAATGTGGCTATCGTTTTGCAGCTAGAGGTCTTGATAAGATTGAAATGGTGGTGGTGGTGGTGGTGGGGGGACGGGGACGGGTGGGGTGATATAATGTGCATTATAAGTGGTTGCTATTGTTACTGTTATTAATTAATTTGTTTGTTTATCATGATCATATCATCATGATCATCATCGCCACCACCACCACCACCGTCATCATTTTCTTCTTCTTCTTCTTCTTCTTCTTCTTCTTCTTCTTCTTCTTCTTCTTCTGAGTTACAGACGAGTAACTGTTGCTCAGCTTTGCAGTCCCGACCTGAAGGTACCTGGTTCAATTCCCGCTTTGTCGTTGAAAGTGGTGTCCTGTCATATCCCACCACCGACTCGGCTGTCCATCGACTAACACGCCAGTAACATAAATATTAGCTTTACATGTGAGCTTTTATACAGAGCAATATCCACTAAACGTGCTCAAAGCGTTTTACAAACGGTCCCTGAACAACAGCAAAATGTAAGATGTAGAACGAGACTTGACGCCTGTTAGGCGATATTACATTTTTTCCCGACAGAGACAACGTTGTTCACGGCCATGGAACTCAGTTTACACCTGAATACGGAGAGAGAATGTGAATATGAGTAAAGAGCCTTTTCCAAGATGCGCCGAACGAGGCTCGAACCCAGGACCTTCCGATCCGAAAGCGAATGTCATACCACATAACCAGATAGCCGCACATCGATATCTTCGAGGAAAGATTAAATCATAATTGCGCAATACAGGAGTCCTGTCTCCACGTCTTTTTTTGTTGAAGATTTGAATCCCGTGCAAAGCGATTTGAGCACATTCAGTGGATATTGCGCTACATAAAAGCTCACCTCTTAAAATCCAAATTTGTGACCCCTCGATTCAAAACGGTATTAAGTCGGGATGATCAAGATGCTAAAAATGGAATTTGTAGTCATAAATATCATGCTTAAGTTGAGTTTATATGCTTCATAGGGGAAGGAATATCATATTTTACTGTGGTAAATACCTACGTTTCATATTTTTGACCTGTTTAACTCTAATTTGGCATTTTTAGCATGTGGTCCATCTCGACATAATACCGTTTTGAGACGAGGGGTCACATTTTCGATCCAACGATTCGTTTGGTTGTTTGTTTTCTTCCGGGATCCTCAACTTTCCGTTCCACCCTAGATTTACTTTGCGTTACGTCGGCGTCCTGTCCTGTCTCAATGGTGGCAAGAAATTGTTACGGTCAATTTCATGATTTCTCAATCATTTCCATAATCCACCTCCAAACTGTCAATATACACAAGAAGAAAAGCAAACAATAATAATAATGATGATGATGATGATGATGATGATAATAATAACAAGAATAATGATAATAATTATTGTAATAATAATAATGATGATGATGATGATGTTGATGATGATGATGATGATGATGATGATGATGATGATGATGATAATAATATAATAATACTAATAATTAATAATAATATAATAAAATAATAATATAAATATAATAATAATAATAATAATAATAATAATAATAATAATAATAATAATAATAATAACAATAATAAATTTATATAGCGTTTAGATCCAATTAAGAATTGCTCACTGGCGCTTTACACATCAACACATCATGTATCATGCACAAATATAAAACTGGCATGTTAAAAACCACATAAAAACAATGATAAAATATATTATAATAAAACATATACTCAGTTTTTAACCGTTTTCTAAAAGTAAATGGAGTTTCACTATTTTTACACATACACACACAAACAAACAAACAGACAGACAGACACACACACACACACACACACACACACACACAAGAACAAAAACCCAAACAAAACAAAACAAAATAAAATAAAAGCCAAAAATCAAAAAAATAAAATTAAAAATTACCCAACAAAAAACAGCAGACTCTCAATACCAGTATTTGTTTACTCTGACAATCATTAAATATGAATTTAAATTGAGCAAAGCATAAAAACAGCTCCACTCATTTAAATTTATTGATCGGCCAAAACAGGCCGTTCTTGGAAGATCTGCAAAACAACACGATATAAAGTACACACAGGCTTGTGTCCAAAGCAGTGTGCTGGTAAATCAACTCAGAACACAGCGAGATGTCAAGTCCAAAGTTTCAACAAACATAATGTCACATCGACGGGTTTATACAATATTTACATATCCAAACCAATTGGTGTATTTAAAAATATTATTTAGCAATCCTTTAACGATAATTCTGCTACACTTTCATATCGGTAGTTTTTTATCCCTCTATCGATTCACTGGAAACTCAATAGAAGAGAGCTGTAAATAGCACGTGACCCTTGGCCCTCTTTACTACTACTACTACTACTACTACTACTACTACTACTACTACTACTACTACTACTACTACTACTACTACTACTACTATTACTACTACTACTACTACTACTACTACTACTACTAAAAAAATTGCTTTTATATAGCGCAATATCCACTAAACGTGCTCAAAGCGCTTTACAAGGGGTCCCTGACCAACAGCAACACGTAACACGGAGGACGAGACATGACGCCTGTTAGGCGACATTAAAATTTTTTTCGCACAGAGACAACGCTGTTAACGGCCAGGTACTCATTTTACACCTGAGTACGGTGAGAGAATGTGAGTAAAGAGCCGATTGTCATACCACTAGACCACATAGCCGCACACTTTTCCAAGGACTCAGCTATGCGCCGAGCGAGGCTCGAACTCAGGACCTTCCGATCCGAAAGCGAGTGTCATACCACTAGACCACATAGCCGTACTACTACTACTACTACTACTACTACTACTACTACTACTACTAACTACTAACTACTACTACCACTACTGCTGCTGCTACTACTACTACTACTACTACTACTACTACTACTACTACTACTACACTGCTACTGCTAACACTACTACTACTACTACTACTACTACTACTACTACTACTACTACTACTACTACTACTACTACTACTACTACTACTACTACTACTACTATACTACTACCTACTACCTTACTACTACTACTACTACTACTACTACTACTACTACTACTACTACTACTACTACTACTACTACTACTACTACTACTACTACCACTACTACTACCACTACTACTACAGCAATAATATAACACCTCATAAAAAATCACGGCCTTTGTCAAAACGATCTTTAAAAAACTACCGCCCTGTTTCTATCCTTCCCTTTTTGTCAAATGTATTGAGGAAAGTTATTCTGAAACAGCTCCTTGCTCATATTCAGTTGTATGGTCTATTGGGAGATTTTCAGTCAGCTTTTAGATCAAGTCACTCGAACGAAACTGCTCTGTTAAGAGTTTTTAATGACATTGTTTCAAGCATTGATAATGGAAAATTCTGTATCTTGAACCTCTTCAGATCTTAGCGCGGCCTATGATACGATTTACCATATTGTTCTGTTAGAGCGCTTAAAGAATAATTTTGGAATTTTCGGCTGTTCCCTGAATTTGTTCAAATCTTACCTGGAAGACAGACGCGAATGTGTAAGAATTCAGAAAATTTAACTAGAAGGTATCACTATTCAATTTGGTGTTCCCAAAGGCTCTGTCTTAGGTCTCATTTTATTTACATGACATCTCTAGCTAATATCATAAAAGGTCATAATTTAAGCTATCATTTTTACGCCGACGACTGACAGTGTTAAATCAAAATATACCCAACTTGTCTCTGACACTGAATGCTGTAATCTAGACATAAACGACTGGATGGCAAAGAGCCAATTGCAACTTAATGAGTCAAAAACTGAAGTCATTATGATAGGCAAACCAAATTATCTCGAAAACGTTAGCAACTTCCAACTTGATTTCAAGGATTGCAAAGTAACTCCATCTAAAAATGTGACAAATCCTGGAGTTATTGTTGATGAAAATTTGTCTATGAACAAGCAGATCCGTGTTCTCTGCAAAAGCATGTATTTTGAGCTGTCAAAATAAAATCAATTCGAAACTATCTGACAACTAACGTCACAGAACACCTCATGGTTTCTCTAGTATCGTCAATAATGGACTCTTGTAACATACTTCTCTCTTGTCTGCCCGAAGAGAGTCTCAGAAAGCTACAATCTGTGCAAAATTCAGCTGGTAGAATTGTATTGATGAGAAGAAAAACTGACCACGCTACTTCTATTTTGGCAACTTTGCACGGATTGTGTTTAAATGCTTACTACTACTACTACTATTACTACTACTACTACTACTACTACTACTACTACTACTACTACTACTACTACTACTACTACTACTAATAATAATAATAATAATAATAATAATAATACTATTACTATCATCATCCCCACCACCACCACCACCACCACCACCACCACCACCACCACCACCACCACCATCATCATCATCATCATCATCATCATCATCATCATCACCATCATCATCCTCCTCCTCCTCCTCCTCCTCCTCCTCATCCACCTCCTTATCATCATCATCATCATCATCATCATCGTCGTCGTCGTCGTCATCATCATCATCATCATCATCCTCCTCCTCCTCCTCCTCCTCCACCTCATCATCATCATCATCATCATCATCATCATCATCATCATCATCATCATCATCACCACGATCTCCACCACCACCACCACCACCACCACCACCACCACCACCATTATCATTATGATGATCATCATCATCTTCATCATTACCACGTCTCACCCCCCCCCCCCATCACCAACCCTGTCCAACGTTAACACCACCCCCAGTCAATTAAGGCATGTCTGCCATCTTCAAAGTTAAGCCACAAAATTCCCATAATTCCCTCACACAAATTATTCTAAACCTTTTTCTTACCCCTTCTTATCAATTCTTTCGCAGCCAGCTTATACCTCCTCCCCCTTCCCCCCCCCCCCCTTCCATCCCCTGACACCGCACCCCCAACCCACTTGACTACCCCCCCCCCCCTCACACACCAATTATTACCCATCGTGCCCTTTTTAACCAGTTAACTGCTGTGCTCTTGGAAAAAAAAACCCCAATAAACCCACCAATTTAAATATTTGGCCAGAAAAATCGTAACTCAAATATCCATCGATAAACGCAACCCCATCTTGTCAAAATCTCTCAAACCTGGAACCTAAATGAAAACTCGCGAAGTCCCAGGTTTGAGAGTTTTCGATAAAATGAAGGTCATTTAAATCGATCGATATTTGAACGACGAGTTTTCTGGCCAAATTTTTAAAAACATATTTTTTAACGACACGGCAGGTAACTAGTTAAATAATAATAATGAAAAAAGAAAAAAATTCTCAACTCGTCCCTATCTAAACCTCCCCATTTTCGCGTCTTGTCTCTCAACTCTTGGGTGTGAGAAACGAGACGAGAGCGAGACAATGAGCCGAGAAGAAGGTGAAATCCTGTGGACAATGACTGACAGATTTGGACATCAGGCGGACAATGCTGACCACGGGCTGGACATGGAGTGGACAAGGCAAGCCACGGCTGGATCGGGCCCAGACTAATCAAGACACAAAAACATCGAACTTGAGGTCAAGTAGGACATGGGTCAGGCTACAACTATCGCCTCCAGTAGAGTTGATTTTTTTGTTTGGTTTGTTTTGATCTCTCTCTCTCTCTCTCTCTCTCTCTCTCTCTCTCTCTCTCTCTCTCTCTTGCTCTCTCTCTCTTGCTCTCGCACTCTCTCTCTCTTTCTTTCTCTCTCTCGCTCTTTTTCTTTCTCTTCCTCTCTCTCTCTCTCTCTCTCTCTCTCTCTCTCTTTCTTTCTCTATCTCCCTCAATCTCTCTCTCTCTCTCTCTCACTCTCGATCACTCTCTCGCTCTCTCTTTCTTTTTTTTTTTCGCTCTCTCTCTCTAAGTTTCACCATCTCCCCCTCTCTTTGTGCCTGTCTGTCTATCTCTCACTCTCTTTTTCTCTGTCTATCTGTCTATCTGTCTGCCTTTCTCTCTCTCTCTCTCTCTCTCTCTCTCTCTCTCTCTCTCTCTCTCTCTCTATATATATATATATATATATATATATATATATATATATATATATATATCTATGCCCCTCTCTTCCTCCTCACTATGTCTATCTCTCTTCCACTCACTCTCTCCCTCTGTACATTTGTGTGGCTATGTGTGTCTTTATGCTCTTGTGGTTTGATACTCGTTTTCGTCCCTGTAGGTCCATGGTTCAGGTACCGCTCTGGACCTCGCAAGTTGAGTCCTTCAAAGTCTTTACTCATCTTCCCCACCACACTCAGGTGTAAAATGAAGACCTGGTAGGCATCATCTTTGTTTCAACAAAAAAAAAAAAAGAGTATAAAAAGCGCCTAACAGGCGCCTTGTCCCGTACTAAATTTTATCATGTATTAGCCTAAGCCTCTTGTAATAATAAAAATAACAATAGTAATAATAATAATAATAATAATAATAATAATAATAATAATAATAATAATAATAATAATAATAATAATAATAATAATAATAATAATAATAATAATAATAATAATAATAATAATAATAATAATAATGACTTCACCACCGAATTTAAATAAACCTGAATGTTTCGAGTAAAAATCCTTCGTCAGGTATACGAAGTCTTTCTATTCGTGCCTTTCCCCCCAAACTTCCATAGTTCACCATCGCAGTCGTTCAGACCCCAGGTCTCTGTGACATTTTATCGGGAACATTCCCTTATTGCATCAAAGGTGCCGTATGGGACAGGCATGACAAATTATTGTAGTCCTTGGGCACAAACCACAGAGGGTATCCATACTCCAATAGATTCGTCCATCCATCCATCCATCCACCCATCCATCTATCCATCTATTCATCCATCCATCCATCCACCCACCCATCCACCCATTCACCCGTCCATCCAAACTTCCACCACCCACCCATCCATCCACCCACCCACCCATCCATCCACCCACCCATCCATCCATCCACCCACCCATCCATCCACCCATCCATCCATCCATTCATCCACCCACCCATCCATCCACTCATCCATCCATCCATTCATCCACTCATCCATCCATCCATTCATCCACCCACCCATCCATCCACCCATCCATCCATCCACCCATCCATCCACCCACCCACCCATCCCCAATGCCTGACCTCTTCACTTCCCATCTCCATACTTCCAGAAAACCAAGAGAATAGAAGCCATCAGCTTTCACATGCTGGCCAATACCTAGAGCAAACACCGCGACAGAAGTTAGAGAAAACAATATTTGCCTGCATTAACTTGACCACAGCTCGTGTCCAGCCCCTCACAGCGGGGACACTCGTCAAGCCAAGCACAAGGGCCTCCATTGGCATGGTCATTATCACCAGAAGGACGGAGCGCTTTTGAAGACGAGTGGCCAGTCTCAAAAACAAAAGTGACCTCTGGTTAAATTAATGGACTGGTCCTGAGGCCATCAAGGGGGAAGAATTTGTCCTCATCAAAATGATCGAGATGTGGGAAAGGACAATTATTTATGTTGGAAGTTTGAAGAGTGCCACGCCCATTTTCACAGACTCCAGGCAGAGTCAGAGCGATCTAGTACGTTAAGCCTTGATCTTCTCAAAGTACTCTCTTCAGAGCCATCGGGCCCAGTTTTTTTTTCTATAGCGTTAAATGTTTAGTGGTAATTGCTTGTTACAGTTTGGATAAGACGGCGGTGTATTTCAAAGAACTTTCCGCCAGAGATAACGTATCAAGCTACCCAGTTATTACTGCAAATACATGGATGTTAGAGTCAGCTTTATTTTTTCTTCCATCGTTCACATGAGGGAAATGCATTTGTGGCCGATTACATCCTTTAGTTGTGACCAGAACAGTGAAGATATCATGAGGACACTTGGTATGAGGACAACACAGGGAAGATGTCATGAGGGCAATTGGTATGAAGACAACACAGGGAAGATGTCATGACAATTGGTATGGAGACAACACAATGAAGATGTCATGACAATTGGTATGAAGACACACAGGGATGATGTCATGGGGACAATTGGTATGAAATCAACACAGGGTTTGATTCGTTTATCTAGTGGACCAAAAACAATCGATGAATATACAAGATGTACATTGAGAATAATTTTCACTAATGAACGCTGATTTCTCTCCAAATCTGTCTCACCCCCCCACCCACCCCACACACACACACACTCTCTCTCATCCCCTCTTCTCTCTTTCTCTCTCTTTCATTCTATCTCTCTCTATCCCGATCTGTCATATCCCCCCCCCCCCACACACACTCTCTCTCTATCACCCCTTCTCTCTTCTTTTCCTTTCCTCCCCCTCTCTCTCTCTCTCTCTCTCTTTCTCTCCCTCTCTCTCTTTCTCTCTCTCTCTCTCTCTTTCTCTTTCTCTCTCTCTATCGTTCTATCTCTCTCTCTCTCAATTTGTCTCCCCCCCCCCACACACACACTACCAGCCCTTCTCTTTTCTCTCTTTCCTCCCTCTCTCTCTCTCTCTCACTCTCTCTTTCTTTCTCTTTCTCTCTCTCTATCGTTCTATCTCTCTCTCTCAGTTTGTCTCACCCCCCCCACACACACTACCAGTCCTTCTCTTTTCTCTCTTTCCTTCCCCCCCCCCTCTCTCTCTTTCTCTCTCTCTCTCTTTCTCTTTCTCGTCCCTTCTCTCTTCTCTCTCTCTCTTCTCTCTCTCTCCCTCTCTCTGTCTCGCTCTCTCTATCTCTCTTTCTCTCTCTCTCTTTCTCTTTCTCGTCCCTTCTCTCTTTTCTCTCTCTCTCTCTCTCTCTTCTCTCTCTCTCTCTCTCTCTCTCCCTCTCTCTGTCTCACTCTTTCTCTCTAGTTTCGTGTATTTTTAAGTTGATTAGACATAGTGATGATTTTATCGAAAAATCTAATTTGTTTCGTCAAATCGCACAGAAAACAAACGCCATCAATTTTGGCACGTGGCTTGTGTGTCAACCTTCCGGTCAACGAGTATGACAATGAGGTGGCAGTACTTGCATTGAATCGATGCTAGGTAGTGGTTCCTCTCGCTATTTTGAATACAAACAATTTCTTTAAATTTATTATATCAACCATTGTCCGTTCTTAACTGGGATATAATTTTACGATAAGTGAGCGATATATACAAGATATTACATGCAAAAAAAAAAAACATCATTATTTCTCCGTGCCCAAATAAAAAGCTCCGTGGAGTTTTCTTAAGAAGTAAAAAAATAAATAAATAAATAAATAAAAATACAGTGTTGTCTATAAAGACAACAGAAATTGAGTCCAAATTTTATTCATTACTTGGACCATAAATATTGTGTTAATTGACAGGTCATCGAGAACATTGAACGGACAGCCCCTCTGAGCGGTATTTCAGTGCTAGGTCTTCCCCATTACTGGGGTCAGCCCATGGGTGTAACAGGTAGCGATCAGGGGAAATCTGTGATGCCGCTGATGGTAATTAATTGCTGCAATATTTCATGGTATTGCTCAGTTGCTAACATGAATATGAAAATTGTTCCCTCACCACAAGCAAAGCAAGGGTTTCTTTCATCATATGCCATGGTTGATAATAATGTATCCTCTTAAGGCTGATCATAAGAGAGGTGTCAATTTAGTGGTATTTGAGCTATCAATGAAATTAATTTGTTGTAATTTGTATATTAATGATTTAATTCCCAGCGGCAGAAAATGATTAAAACAAGCATCGTTGTAAAGTAAAAATTATGATCTTGACACATGCCAAGTTTTGTTGTCCGGGCAGTAAAATCTTAAAAGATATGAATTTTTTAATTGTAAAATTCTTATTTGGCATGACTTGGTGAGATCTTCATTTTCTCTCCCACAGTATTCCATGCCATGAATTATTTCCAAATATCAGTTTAGGAATAAAATATAAACCATTAGATGAAAATAATATTAATCTTATTTTTTAAAGCATTTAACTGATTTAAATATTATGTAGTTTTGGGCACATTTGAAAGCCAACTTTTCAATGGCTTGATGCCTTTTTTTCTATACTAAAAATTACATTTTTTATGAATATTAGGCATCATTGTTTGAAGATGTATACTGCCTTTGTGTGGTTGTCTCAGGAAATGCCGACTTTATAGTGTCATATAGATAGGATCAATTTTTAGGGTAATTGAAATCCATCTCAATTATTCTTATTTTTGCATGTTGAATAAGTAATATAATGTAAGTTCAAGTTCTCCTTTTGTGCACAAGTGAATGTGTTAACTTTTTGTAGACTGAAGCGTCCAGATCAATGCTATCTATACACTAGATTGCTATGGTCCAGATATATATGGCAGTGATTTCCCAAAAATTAAATGATCTGCTGTGGTATGCCTGTGGTGTTATAGATAGTATGCAGATGACGTCACTCAGGCCTTTGTTATTGTTTTTGCCATCCGCGTTTGTGAGTTGTTCTCACTAAACTGTATTAACCAGACTATAAAAGTTCATGGTTACACAGAGTTTGTGTGTTGGTCCGTTATACTTCCGGATGGCAATGTTGTGAACTCCTTGGCCAAGCGCATTCTATCTATACTGATTTGACTCTGACTGTTATTCAATTGTTTTATCTCTAAATTTGACTGACTGGAGTTCAAGGGTATATTAGATGACTTTATAAGACAATGACTAAATGCGTATTCTTGGAGTAAAGGAGATGATTATATATAAACTACTAGTAAAAAGCCCGCAATTTCGCGGGGAAAGAACTATTTTCATTCGAAACTGTACTCACCATCATTTAATGAGGGCAGATTGGTAAACAACGTTGTCTGTGTAATTCGGTATATCTTCGGTTGATTTTTCTGTGTGGCCCAACACGAAGTGTAAGCCACTATAGCCTCTGACCCGTGACACAGCAACATACAGTTGTCCGTGTGTGAATACCGGTTGTAAGAAAATCCCCACCTTGCTTAATGTCTGCCCCTGAGACTTGTTAATTGTCATTGCATATGACAATTGTACCGGAAACTGTCTTTTATTTAGAATAAATGGTAAGCCCGAATCCGTTGTTGTCGTCAGATTGATTCTAGGGATAAACACTATGTCGCCAGCTCTACTACCGGTAATTATCTTGGCTTCTAATACTTTTGAACCTAATTTAATTATTAACAAACGGGTGCCATTTAGGAGGCCTGATTTAGGATTTATATTTCTAAGCAGCATGACTGACGTGTTGGCTTTCAAATGTAATGCATGTGGAGGAAGTCCGGGAGGTGTAAGTTCGTTCAAGAATTCAATCGGGTATAAGTTGATGTCAGAGTCACTTTGAATGGAATCAGCACTGCGGTAAATTTGTTCAGTTGATGAGGTCAACCTGGACAGAACGGCTGCATTTATTTTGTCAACATTTTCATGGGTTGTAGTCAAAATTGCTCTCTCTGATAGATAACGTTCATCCGCAAAGTTCAGATTCAAATCATTGTATACAGCATTTATCAAGCATTCTGGGTCATTTTCAGGAAGGCATAGCGCTGTAGGTAATTTAACAGAATACTTTCCTATTTCGCTGAAAACCGGCTCTGTACCATTTCCGATGCGGAGAAGCCAATTTGCAAAACAGTTATTGTCATCAGTAACCCTCATGTTCTTGTTCAGGTGAAAAATGGTGACAAAATTCCAAATAATTGACTTGTTAAGTGTGACACTTAATATATCGGCTTCACTTCCTTTGTTAACAACAGGTAGAATTTCCCGAAAATCCCCTCCAAGTACAACCACTTTGCCCCCAAAAGGTTTTGAACTGCCTGTTATGTCACAAAATGTCCTGCTCACACATTCAAACACACGCCTGTCCATCATAGTAACTTTAGCTGTGTGTCTGATTGGCGACTGATGCTACAGGTGCTGTTATCCGTTTTGGAATTGGAATTTTGAACGTTGAATGTGCTGTTATACCAAAGTGCAATAATTCTGCAGCAATTCCAGATGATGCAACAGGTGTAGCTGAATGTCCTCGACCTCTGATTTCTGCAAGCAGCGTGTTATATACATAGGTTTTGCCAGTTCCACCAGGGCCATCGATGAAGAAGACATTATTCACCCGGTCTTGTTCAGGTACGTCAATTGCTTCCAAAATGGCAGTAAATGCTAACTGTTGGTCATGATTCATCTTCATTTTTCGACTGAGCAATTTGTCGTTGCTCATTTGGATCCCATACTTGACAGGCAGTTGCGTATGATTCTGTAGGCTCAGGCAGTTGATAATCTTTTAATGATCTATTGTGAATCATAAGAAGCCTGTTAACGTCTTCAAGTGTCTTACTAACGCAAGCTTCAGCAGTCATACTTTCAACATGAGAATAATCTTCAGCTAGCTGGTCTTGAAAAGTATTCCATAAGGAAAAAGGATCTGTGGGGTTGCAAAAGATCAAAATCGTGACAAAAAGCTGTCGGAGTTGACTTGCTGAGGCAACAAATGCTGATTCTGCCATGCAGTTTATCCACTCATCATCGTCCTCCAATAAACCCATAGCAGACGCGGCCTGTCGAAAAGTATGGTGTAATGTTCCTACTTCTGATCTCTTTAGGTCTTCAAATGATTTTGCTCCCCTTACATGCTGCAGCAATAATCTAAGAAAGAAGCGCTCCCCTTCTGCTGGATGGGCGCTGTACATTCTACCGATTGCCAGGCGGTTTCTCTGTCTCTTCTTCCAAATGCACGTTCTACTATCCCACGTGTAATGTTCCGGCATATCAGTATACAGTAGAGTATTAGCCTCACGGTTTATTGCATTCTCCTTAAACCATGCTGTTAGTGTGGTGTCTTTCAGTCTCCTTACAGCTTTTTCCGCATGCCCTTCTCTGTAAGTTACAGACTTGTGGTTTTCCAATTGCAAAGCTAAACGTTGGACTGCCGGGTATCGGTCTTGCATGTCAAATTGGAATAATCTCCAGCAAGATTCACTTGCTGAAACATAACGTGCATCAACAAATCTCCTAATTTCATCATCTTGTTCCCCTTGGAATTCTACCATGACTCTATCATGTCCTTTGTACACATACTTATACATGTATTTCACCGCTTTTATGCTGTTGCACACCTCAAGATTGATATGTGCCATATATCTGCTGAGGAGATACGGGTTATATGGGACAACCCATCTATTGTCAAGGGCAATTCCTCTTTTGAAGATTGATTTTCCATCATTACGTCTCTGATACAGGGGATAAGTGGAGTCATTTGTATGTGTCGTCTCACTGAATGATTTTGGAAATCTCTTGGAACACTTGCCATCTTTCATGCATGGACTGTTGGGATTGGCCAGGCCACAGGGATCATGCATCATGTGTTTTGAAACTAAATTCTGTAATGTTTTGTTTTGTGGAATTTCTGCACACACCAACCTATCAATATCTTGAGTAGTTATGGGTTTGGCACTGCGATCAAGGATAATCAGGATGTGAGAATGTGGTAGGCCCTCTTTTGAAATTCAATGACCTTCACATATGCTAAGACTTTGGCAAAAAGTTCTTTTTTAATTATCTCTTCCATCAATGCCCCTAATTTCATTTTAAAGACCCTTGCGACTAAATCTGGTCGGTCTGCAGCTGTTTGTCGTGAATGCAGTTCATTTGTTATCTCTGGCCAACATGGATTACAGGTCACAGTAAGGAATAAGCCTGGTTTACCATATCTGCGAACAATTGACATTGCATCTTGGTATAATTGGAGCATGTTTCTTGGACCCCCTGTGAATGAAGATGGTAAAACAATTTTGGTCCCTACTGTAGCTCCATGTGCGTCACCTCGATACACTGCATCCACCAGTCCCTGATACAATTTGCTCGTAATGACTGTTGATTAAATCGAATGTATTGCAGGCTTTGCTCTTCAACTTTAGCATACTGATCAACACAATATTGTTGCAGGAGACGACCTCCGTGCAAGATTACATTAAAACTATCTCTCTCCATAAGTCGATAAGCATAAAATAATGATGGACTGACCTGACCGGTTCGCTTTCTCTTGAATTTAATGTTGGGCACCCAACCTTCTTCTCCTTTTGGAAAGAAGAGCACATAATGCAACGGATCAAAGTGAGGATGTGTTTCATCTGATACGCATAATTGACTGTTGGTTTGGATGGTCATCTGATTTGCGGTATAATACAATATCCCTCCGGTTACTACAGTTGATAGGGTTATTTGGGAGTAAAACAGCAACTTTGAAGCAGTCGGTAAATTATATCTACGGGGATCTTTTGATGAATCTGCTCGCAGCACCATTCTAATATCCTTCCCTTCATCTCCAGCATCTTCAATAGCTGCAGCGGCATGCTTATATAATTCAACAAAGGGACTAACAGTAGCCATGATGGTAGATATAGTTGTCAAAATATCAGTCTTAAGACTTCTATTCCAAAAAAGCCTATTTTGAATTTCGTGTTCAGTGTCATAAATGTAAAGTTGGGCAAATTTTGGTCTATCATTATCACTGTTGGGTTGAATATGACCTATTCTATGGTAGACGGTACCACTAACTCGGAAACAGTATATCCCAGGAGGCAAGAAATCTTCGTGTACACCCAAGGAGGCGAATGCAAACATAGAATTGTAAGCACGGATATGTTCTCGAAAATGCTTAGAATTTGTGTCGTTACCCGTGTAAAGACTTTATATTATCCGGAAGGGGTTGTAAAGGTGCCAGTGATACTTCCCGTTGGCACAGCATAGCGAGGTTGATTCACCGTGCCATAGTTTTGCTGAACAAAAACGACAAACTTTGTTCATGCGTCCTGTGTTGTGTGGTGAGATAAGAGGTATTGTAGTTGTATCCTGTTCTTGATCTGCAGCTGATGTAATTTCCACTGTTTGAGCTACATTTTGTTGAGGAGCAGTTTCTGTATTATTAGTATTAGTAGTAGAAGTAGCGGAAGTAGTAGTCGTAGTAGTATTAGTAGATCTATTTCTGAATGCAAATTTTAATTGACGTGCTTGTCGTCGCTGCCATGCTTTATTTGGCATGATTTTGGTTTATCAGTCAGTAGATATCTATATCAATACGTCCCAAGTCTTTACTACGCTTTACTTGGGAGGCCTTCCGAAAGCCCCTACAAAGGGAAACAACTTTAATAATATATTCCCTCAACTAACCCAAAGAAAAAATTCAACCTAGTACCTTTAATTAACCCCAATAGGAAAAACAAACACCCTAGCACTTTAATAAGACTTATGACTAACCCTTATATAAAAAAAATCCTCCGATCCCGAGCTAACCCTAATAAAAAAAATGATGACAAATTGAATAAATAAACGCCTGACAAAAGATCAAAGGTGAAAATACAAATTTAAAGAATACTGGGGATGTAGGAGCTTTCGGAATGTCTCCCCTTTACTTAACTTATGGAAAAACAAACACCCTAGCACCTTTAATAACACTTATGACTAACCTCTCGAGCTAACCCTAATAGAAAAAAACAACTCTCGGACTGCTTTGCACTACCTTTCAATACTTAATAAATCACAATGGCGGCCGAAAATCAAAACAATGGTCAAATAAGGAAATGTTAAACTTTCACAAATCTATCAAGGTTTGTTCTAGAGTTTTTAAAATACTTCTATATAATGACAAACTGAATAAATAAATGCCTGACAAAATATCAATGGTGAAAATACAAATTTAAAGAATACTGGGGATGTAGGAGCTTTCGGAATGTCTCCCCTTTACTTAATTTATGGAAAAACAAACACCCTAGCACCTTTAATAACACTTATGACTAACCTCTCGAGCTAACCCTAATAGAAAAAAACAACTCTCGGACTGCAGGTTTGTTCTAGAGTTTTAAAAATACTTCTATATAATGACTAACTGAATAAGTAAATGCCTGACAAAACATCAACAGTGAAAATACTAATTTAAAGAATACTGGGGATGTAGGAGCTTTCGGAATGTCTCCCCTTTACTTAACTTATGGAAAAACAAACACCCTAGCACCTTTAATAACACTTATGACTAACCTCTCGAGCTAACCCTAATAGTAAAAAAAGAATCAAAATGGCGACTGAAATCCGCAAAATCAACAACACAACGGAAGTAATAATAATACTTGATGTCATAAATAGATGACGCAAATTGACAACTTTTTACAGTGACAAAATTAGTTGATTTTGGGAATCAAGTGTCGTCGTTGGTACATATTTTATGATATCTGTTTGACTCAACGAACTTTCAAACTGACTTTAAATTATAAAAGGAAATCAAGTTATCTGTTTATCTATCTGTAAAAAATACATTTCTAATTTTCAAATCTTTCAGTAGAGTTGTGCGCCGTGTCAATTTTTTATTGACTCAAATAAGCACAATGTTCTCCACAATGCAATATTTTTTAAAGAAAGGATATGGACAGTGTCTTCGTTTTGAATGTAGTTGGTCGATAAGGAGAAAGGGGTCGCTACTTGGAATAAACTATATGCCCTCATAATTTTAAATACTCTTTTGTCCACATCTGTGTCCGTTTGTTTGAGCAAATCATTTAATTTAACCGTACCAGTACTTAGTGTTAGTTGTAATTGATGATTGATACTGCAATATTTGTAGTATGTCCAGTATGGGTGATTGAATTTTTTTCTTGTAAAGAGGTCATACTTTATAGGCAAATTGATAGTAAATTGAGATATTGAAATCATACACAATATTGGTTTTTAGTTTTTACTGGTCAATAAAATATTATCCTCATGAGTTATGTACCACATAAAGACATAAAACATACCAGTTTACTGTTATGACCAACACAACTGTTTGAGAGGAACGGAAGTGGTAAAAAATATATACAGATCTAACAAAACCATGAATAAATCAAGAAAATCAACTGCCAATATGATCATAATGCACAGGAACATAGATGTATATATGTACTTTTGATATTTATTAAAACTCTTGAGATACTGTCAATGAGTTTTGAATAACAAATATTTTATTTAAGTGCACCATAATTTACAAGCACTTAAAATTAGATCCACAATTTTTGATATCTAAAGAAAACTATTAACCACAGGAATATCAAATTTTCACTGATCGTTAGAAAGACGACTGATTTTTCAAATCAAAATGATAAAATGAAAGAGTCTGTTATTGTTTTCCCACTATACAGACATATTATAAGACCATAAATATCCTTGCCCACATTGGTCACGGCACTGCCTGATACCAGTTGAATTCCAATGACCTCACGCAGGTAGCTAGCAGGGAGGGTTATTGATCCCTTGGGAGTTCCAACTAAAATAGCGCTGATTCCACGCAGTGGCAATAGGTGATAATTTTCAAGTCTTATCTAACAACGATGACATGATTACAGTAATACAGTGATTGGTTTCATGTTATCTGCGTCATCGCTCCCCCCCCCCTCTCTCCTCTCTCGCTCTCCTCTCTTTCTCGTCGCTCTCCCTCTCTCTCTCTCTACTCTCTCTCTCCTCTGTCTCTCATCTCGCTTACCCCCCCTCTATCTCTCCTCTCTTTTTCATCGCTCTCATATCACTCTCTCGTTCTCTCTCTCCTCCTCGTCTCCTCTCCCTCTCACCTCTCTCTCTCCTCCTCCCTCTCTCTCTCCTCTCTCCTCTCTCTCCTCTCTCCTCCTCTCTCCTCTCCTCTCTTCCCTCCTCTCTCTCCTTCCTCCTCTCCTCTTCTCTCCTCTCCTCTCTCTCTCTCTCCTTTCTCCTATCTATTCTTTCTCCTATCTCTCGTCTCTTCCTCCTCTTCCCTCTCTTCTTTCTCTCTCTCTCTCTCTCACTCCTCTCTCTCCTCTCTCTTCCCCTCCTCTCTCTCTTCCTCCTCTCCTTTCTCTCCTCCCCCTCTCTCCTCTTTCTTTCTCTCTCCTTTCTCTCTCCTCTCTCTCTCTCTCTCTCTTCCTTCTCTCCCCTTTCTCCCTCCTCCTTTCTCCTCTCTCTCCCCCCTCTCCCCTCTCTCCTCTCTTTCTCTCTCCCCCTTTCCCCCTCGCTCCTCTCCCCCGTCTCTATCCTCTCCCCCCCCTCTCTCTCTCCTCTTCCCCATCTTTATCCTCTCCCCCCTCTCTATCCTCTCTCTCTCTCTCTCTCTCTCTCTCTCTCTCTCTCTCTCTCTCAGGCAATCCACGTCGGTACGGATTATCACCTCGTCTTTCACCTTTTCGGGGTTTCCAATAATGACCAATCCTTATCGTTATTGTTGGATTGAACTTCTTGTTGGACATGGTCCATGTTGTAGGACATCCATATAGCAGATGGGGAACATTTACACACACACACACACACACACACACACACACACACAGACAAAAACAAAACAAAAAACCAACAAAAAAAAAACAAAACAAAAAACTAAACAAAACAATTCCACAAAACAAACGACAAAAAGAAAATAAATGAAGAACACAAATCCCATCCATCACCGCCCCCCTCCCCACTTTCCCCACTCAAATAAAAAAATAAAAATAAATATATTTGGTAACAGTTTTTTGGACTTGTGAGATATAATAATTTTATTATTTAGGGTTTAAAAAAAAAACTTAGTAGATATTTTATTTGAAGAGCAATGCCAGTGAGTGTAAAAATATTCCTGCTATTAGAATAGACACTTAGATAACCACGCCTCTCGGACAGTCGTCGTAATGTAAATAATGACATTGATTGTTGCGTTTTTTCTCCGGGTGGCAATGTTGTGAACTTCTTAGCCAAGCAGTTGAAGATAATAATTATGCTTTGACTATAGATAGAACGAAGTTGACGCCACTCAGGTCCTGTTATTTCTTTTTTCGCCATCCGCGTTTATGAGTAATTCTCACTAAAATGTATTAACCAAACTATATTATACGTTCAAGGTCATACATAGTTTTGTGTGTTGGTCCGTTATACTTCCGAATGACAATGTTGTGAGCTTCTTAGCCAAGCGCACACTCTCTATAGATAGTTCGAAGATGACGTCACTCAGGTCTTTGTTATTGTTTTTTGCCATCCGCGTTTATGAGTAATGCTCACTGAACTGTATTAACCTGACTATAAACGTTCATGGATACACACAGTTTTGTGTGTTGGTCCGTTATACTTCCGGATGGCAATGTTGTGAGCGTCTTAGCTAAGCGCACACTGTTTATAGAATGATGATTTTTATATCATCATTTCGCCTTTCTTTGTCTACAAGAAAGCCAATCTTGACCTTAAGATATGTTGGATTTGTATTATTACGCGTCGAAAGATTATGTCTGAATTTCAACCAGCGGTCTCTCCAACCTTTATTTAACCCACAAAAAAAATAATGTGCAAAACTGTGCAGTCGTTGACAAAAATATTATTCAGAGGTTTCAACCCATTTTTCAAAGATTATGTTTTATTAGGAAATAAAATAATTAACTTAAATATAAATTCAGCTTTTATATAGAGCAAAATCTAGACTAAACGTGCTCAAAGCGTGGATAGCTCATACGGTAGAGTCACGATCTCCCCGGCCAGGCGGAGTTGTTTTACCAGTAAGGTCGCAGGTTCGAGCCCCCATCGATGCCGCGAAGTTATTTAATTCTCTATTGTCTTCTGCACTTTCCTACTTACTTCATTTCTTGTTGTTATCAACATAAGTGCCTGCTCCACTCACTTTTCTGACAGTTCACTGGCTCATTATCAACATACATAATATCATCGTGGTTTCGTCTGTGTCCGTTTTCACGGAAATGACGCCAACCAATTAAATACGTATCAGCTCTAGATCTAATTTGCATAATATTAAAAACTACTTCCTGGTCAAATAGGGAAATAATGTATTGATAATAAAAAAAATGGAATAACATACCATACCTTGAATTAGACCAATTAGATGACACCACCACTCTATTATTCCATGCGAACTTGGATATTGACTTGAATCACCTTGTCTTTTACATTTTCTTTGAAGGTGGAAGAGGGGGGGGGGGTAAACCATCATTTATCATTAAAATAAACAAACAAACAAACAAACAAAAAGACCGAAAAAATAAACAAACAAACAAAAAACTAATTAATCAAAAATACAACGAGCCAGACCAAAAAACCCCAAAACAAACCATTATTCTTTATTCAGCTGGTGACACAGGTTACGAGACACCGACTGAACCAAACTAGTAATATACTCGACTTGGTAATATGTAACGATGATTATTGGATTAATAACATTGACCATTTGCCTTCGGTGGGGAAAAGTGATCATGACTCACTTCTTATATCGTTAAATCTTTCATCCGCCAAACATCCTTCACATGTAATTACAATTCTTGTAGAGAAGACCTAAATGCCGAGAATTGGGATGCTCTTGAAGGCTACGGTGTGAATGAAGCGTGGTTGTTTTTTAAAAACAAACTAAAATGTATAGAATCTAAACACATTCCATTAAGATGTAACAAAAAATTTAGTTCTAATAAACCAGGTGGTTGACAAAAAACGTTAAACGTACAATTAATAAGAAACATAAATTGTATAAGAAATTCAAAAAGTATCCTACAACAGATAATTTTCATAATTATGTCAAGGTTAGAAATAATACCAAATACACGATTCAAAATGCTGTGAAAACGTATGAATGTACATTGGCACACGAATGTAACAGTAGTCCGAAAGGCTTTTGGAGATACGTAAACAGAAAGTTGAAAAGAAAACCAGGTGTTAGTCTTTTACTGAAAGATGATGGTACCAAGGTTACTTCGGATTTAGATATAGCTAATGTTTTAAATAATCATTTTTCATCTGTGTTTGTTCAAGAAGACACTACAAATATACCAACTTTCAATGTTACAAATCAATTAAACGTCCCCGATTTTTATATTACACAAGAAGACATACTTGCAAAATTGTTTAATTTAGACGTGACTAAAAGCATGGGACCCGATTCCCTTCATCCCCGTTTACTGAAAGAAGTGGCCTTTGAAATATCACAGCCGCTATCAACAATATATAATAAGTCTCTTGAATCTGGTACCTTACCCATTGAATGGAAACAAGCCAATGTTACTGCCATTCATAAAAAGGGAAGCAAACTAGATGCTGCAAACTATAGACCCATCAGCTTAACATGCATACTCTGTAAGGTTATGGAGTCTATCTTGAAAGACCGAATAATGGACTTTCTTGAAAGTCATACGGTGATAAACGATAACCAGCTTGGTTTAAGACCAAAGAGATCATGCATTACTCAACTTTTACAGGTGATGGAGGATTTTACCAAGTTAATTGATCGTGATCAATGCATTGATGTTGTTTATCTTGATTTCCGCAAGGCTTTTGATTCTGTATCTCATGAGAGATTATTCATTAAACTAAAAGCATATGGATTTAAAGGGAATATCTTTCACTGGATTAAAGACTTTCTTAATAATCGAATACAAAGGGTCATTGTCAATGGTGTGGGGTCGGATTTTAAGAATGTAATTAGCGGTGTACCCCAAGGAAGCGTATTGGGACCACTTTTATTTCTTTTATATATAAATGATTTACCATGTGGCATAAATTCAGCCTGCAAACTGTTTGCAGACGATACAAAGATCTATAGTACAACTGAACATCATAACATTCTACAAAATGATATATTTTCACTTTTCAAATGGTCTACAACATGGCATTTGGATTTTAATGTTTCGAAATGTAAAGTATTACATATAGGAAAAAATAATAATTATTTTACCGATACTTCTATGTCAAATCTACTTTCCGTTGTGCCTTATAAAAAGGATGTGGGAGTTACTTTTGATTCACATTTGAATTTTGATTTACATATTGATAATTGTGTAAGCCGTGCAAACAGAATGATGGGAATAATATATAGAACCTTTATAAGTCTTGATAAAACCACATTTTTATATTTGTATAAATCGCTCGTTCGACCAATTCTAGAATACAGAAATTGCATCTGGAGCCCATTATATAAAAGACAATCTGTTAGTATTGAAAGTGTACAGAGGAGAGCTACCAAAAAAATTTATACAATACAGTATTTATCTTATAAGGAAAGGTTAGAATTTCTTGACTTACCCAGTTTGAAATATAGAAGAATTCGTGGGGATTTAATTCAGGTTTATAGATTGGTACATGGTATGGATAGGATAGACTTGTCTGATTTTTTTCATATTCTAATATTACTTTTACTAGAGGGGACAAGTTTAAGATTTTTGTCTCTAGATGCAAAACAAACATAAGACAAAACTGGTTCGGTATTCGTATTGTTCAGAAATGGAACAGATTGAAATTTGAAACAAAGAATGCAAAACCTATGGATTATTTCAAGGTGTTAGTAGACAGGGAATTATATGATGGGAGATTTATATATGACGAATAATACGTGTTTGCTCTGCTGTTGACATGGCTTTCAATCTTGTATGTATATATTATGCATTATTATATTATTATGGTTATCTTCTATACGCGTATGTGTGTGTGTGTGTGTGTGTGTGTGTGTGTGTGCTTTGCATGTCACGGTTAAAGATATATGTTTGTACACCACATGAGTACATTTAAGTTGAAATACTATCTTTACAACGTGTATCATTATTGTAA
>NC_088362.1:64360352-64365352 GCF_034508935.2 Berghia stephanieae
AAAACATGATCAGATTTATGTTTTTCTCCTCTGGATACACTTTTATGCTCGTCGGAGAAAGAAGTATTTCATAAGGGCGTCCGCCATTGTTCCGATAGTTTAGAGCCAGTTATTAAGTTACTATGCGTCATTACGAGGGAAGTGACGTCATGACTGTTGAAGCCAATTGTGTGTGAAATTTTCAGAAAACTAATAACAGGCATTACGAGACAAGCTGTGGACTGGAACCCTCAGGGAAAAAGGAAGGTTGGGAGGCCAAAGAAAACACGGAGAAGGTCTTGTGAGGAAGAGGTTAAGTTGGCTGGAATGTCCTGGGGAGAGACGAAGAAGAAGACGCAGAAGAATATACAGTGAAGATGTACTGTTGGAGACCTATGTTCTACATGGAATGGAAAGGGTTAAATGATGTATATATGTGTGTGTGTGTGTGTGTGTGTGAGAGAGAGAGAGATAGATAGATAGATAGATAGATAGAGAGAGAGAGAGAGAGAGAGAGAGAGAATGTGTGTGAGTGTGTGTGAGTGTGTGTGTGTGGGGGGGGGGGATGGGTAATGCTGATTAATGATTTAGATACTGAAATATAACCAAAATATAAACTTAAGTCCCAAATCGGTGTCATTTGGGTGTGGTTTAGATAGTGGAAATTGAAACTGTAGCTACATATTATGTTACCCGATGCCTCGAAACGGCATGATGTCTGGATGGTTTTACTGGCGAGAATTGAATTAATAATGAGTCAGAAGTAATCAGACTTTGGTTGGGAGAATGAATATGTAACCCACAATCTATTGCCAGTACTATGTCTAGATGAGCGAGTTGAGAGGTACTCATTTTACACCTGACCAATACAGAAAAAAAACAAAATTCTCCAAGAACTCCTCGGTGCCAGTCAAAGAGAGGACTCGACCCGAACCAGAGACCGAGCGCCAAAACACCTCAGCCACACAAGAGGAAATGAGCATGGAACTTTGAAAGATGCAATCAGAATATCAGATCTCATTAAATTTTTAAGAAATATAAATAGATAAATATATAAAAAATCAAACAACAACAACAAAAACAACAACAAGAACAACAACAATAAAAACAAAAACAGCAACAACAAAAACAACAACAATAATAACAACAAGGACAATAACAAAAACAACACCAAAAAAACAAAAACAAAAACAACAACACAAACAACAACAGCAAAAACAACAACAACAACAACAAAAATAGCAGCACAAACAACAACAACAACAAAAACAACAATACAAACAACAACAACAACAACAACAACAACAACAACCAAGTCAATAAGCGCTTTGAGATGCAATTGCATAGAAAGCGTTATACTAAATGTACATCATTCTTCTTCATCTTCTTGTTGTTATTGTTGTTGTTGTTGTTGTTGTTGTTGTTGTTGTTGTTGTTCTTCTTCTTCTTCTTCTTCTTCTTCTTCTTCTTCTTCTTCTTCTTCCTCTTCTTCTTCTTCTTTTTCTTCTTACTATTAATATCATTATTACTATTATTACTATTACTATATTATTATTATTATTAATTATTATTATTATTATTATTATTATTATTATTATTATTATTATTATTATTATTATTATTATTATTATTATTATTATTATTATTATTATTATTATTATTATTATTATTATTATTATTATTATTATTATTATTATTATTATTTTATTATTATTATTATTATTATCATCATCGTCATCACCATCATCATCATTATTATTATTATTATTATTATTATTATTATTATTATTATTATTATTATTATTATTATTATTATTATTATTATTATTATTATTATTATTATTATCATTATTATTATTATTATTAGGAACAAAATTGGCGCCACTCAGCTCTTTGATATTGTTTATAGACATTTATATTGATGATTAGTTCTCACTAAATTATTTCAATCAGATTATAAACGTTCACGGTTACACATAGTTTTGTGTGTTGGTATCTACATGATATCCGGCTGATGGAGGTTGTGAGTATTCTACCCAACCGCATAGCATCAATCATCATCATCAAGTGCCATACCTGTTGCAGACATCGGCGATCATGTCCCTCCAATCATATCTGTCCTCAGATCTTCTCAATAGCTCGATTCCTGTTCTTCCTCCACCAATCCATCTGTTCAGATTGTCAATGTAATCTATCCTCTGTCTCCCTCTTCTTTTCTTCCCAGCAACTTTACCCGTAAGTAGGGTACAATCTTTTCAATACCGTTTTTTTCTGTAAATATGTCCGAGAATTTTTAACTGTCTTTTTCTGATGGTGTTTACCAAAGTTGGTCGTACTCCAATTTCTTGTAATACCTCCTCGTTTTTTATTTTATCTTTCCATGATATTCTAAGAATGCGTCTATAAAACCAAATTTCGGCTGCAGTTATTCTACGTTCACATTCTTTCTTAATCTGCCAACATTCGCTGCCATAAAGAAGCACAGACCACACGTATGATTTCATTACACGGAGTTTTGTTGCCATCTCAATGTTGTGGTTGTTCATGATTTGCTTTAATTGATTATATGTGTTCTTTGCTAAAGCACTTCTTTTAATTTCATGGGTGGATCTACCATCAGATGTAATAATGTATCCCAAATATGTAAAACTTTCAACTCCCCTGATATCTTCGTTTTGATAGGATAATTTGCAGGGTGGTTTAACATTATTTCTGCTCAAAACCATACATTCTGTTTTTTTTTCACATTGAGTTCTAACCCCATGTCTTCGCTATGTTTGGCCACATTATCGAGTAGTTGTTGTAACTCTTTTTCTGATTCTACGATTAGAGCAGTGTCATCCGCATATCTTAGATTGTTGATGATATGTCCCCCTATATTCACTACTGCCTTCAGTTGTATTTTACGTAGAATGAACTCGCTGTAGATGTTAAAAAGGTCGGGAGATAGGACACATCCTTGCCTCACATCAATAGCATCAATAACAACACTCAATATGTCGGACAAGACGCATCTAATGCGATTTTATAATACATTTTTTTTCGCCTAACAGGCTTCATGTCGCGTCCTATATTATGTTAAGTGTTGCTGTTGGTCATGGACCTATAACAGTGCTCTAATATTCGAGGGTGTACGGGCTTTTCGGCCAGGGTCTAGGTATTATTTGATCATGGTGTGTGGGCTATTTGACAGAGTATATGTGCCATTTGACCGTGCTATGTGGGCTATTTGGCCAGGGTGTAGGTGTTATTTGACCATAGTGTGTGGGCTATTTCACAGAGTATATGTGCCATTTGACCGTGTTATGTGGGCTATTTGGCCAGGGTATGTGGGCTATTTGGCCAGGGTGTAGGTGACCCTAACGTTAGGGTCAGTGATACCTGACTCCGGGTATTTAACAGTTTGATCCAGTCGTTGGCTTATCTAAGGCCACACGGGATTACGTCATGCCTTCACCTGGGCTGTGACTAACTCCCAGTTCTTGTCGTGGCCTGGGGTGGAGGGCTAAGCTTTTCAACTTCCAGGCCATGTCGTCGGCTGGGGATCAGTGAGGTGAGGCGTGAAAGACGACAAAACAGGCCAGGAAGGCAATGAAGTGACGGGAATGGAATAGGGAGGACGGCAGAGGACGAATGGATGGATGGATGGATAGAAAGAAGGAAAGAAAGAAAGCAAGAAAGAAATTGAGACTGAAAGATAGAGAGGGAGTGAGAGAGAATGAGAGATAGAGTGAGAGATAGATAGAGAGAGAAATATAGAGTCATATATATATATATATATATATATATATATATATATATATATATATAATATATATATAGAGAGAGAGAGAGAGAGAGAGAGAGAGCGAGAGAGAGAGAGGGGGGGGAGTGAGAGAGAGAGAGAGAGAGAGAGGGGGGGAGTGAGAGAGAGAGAGAGGGAGAGAGAGAGAGAGAGAGAGAGAGAGAGAGAATACACGCAGGGAAGGAAATGAAGTGAGATATAGAGAGAAAGAAAGAAAACATGGAACAAATAAAGGTCGTTAGAAAATCTCGAGTTTTTTCGGTTTCAATCGAAATGTCTGGTCTTGTCTCAAAAGTCAAGCAATGTCCAGTGTGGTCAATGAAGGATTGGTAGCATAGATAGTACAAAAATGGTCCTGGTAATGTGTCGTTGGGTGGCGCACTATTGTAATTTGAGCTTAAAAAAAGAATATAGCGCAATATCCACTATTCGTGCTCAAAGCGCTTTACAAGGGTCCCTGACCAACAGCAACACTTCGAGGGCAGGGTGCAAAACTATCGTAACTTAAGTTACGATAGTTTTGCACTGAGAGATATGTTGTGCGCACCTTGTGTCAAATCGACATTCCTATCGCATTAAAATCAAAAACGTTATTCAAATTTGAAGAAATATCTTAAGTAAACGGTTACACATTTGTGTAAATAAAACTATCCTAATTTGACTTAAGATAGTCATACAACATTTTTTTTTCTTTTCCATTCAAATTTATGTATCGTAAGTAAGAGTTACGATAGTCTTGTTGCCAAATAAGCATCAAACTGTTAAACATAAAATTGATTGTTTGTACAGAGTTACGATAATGCCTTTGCCAAATAAGTGTCGAACTGTTTAACATAAAACTGTTTGGTTGTTTATAGACTGTAAATGATGCTTTAGATCATTATAGTATAGCACCCGTTGCTCGCTTCTCGATGTGGATCTCAATCCATACTTACTTAATCCTCTTCGGGCCTTGAGGCACATAGGGCATCCACCAGACATCTCCATTTTTTGCGATCAGCTGCTTTTGCGGTGGCTGTATTCCAGGACAGGCCTGCTTCCTTTAATTCTTTCTCCATCGTCCTTCGCCAGGTTTCTTTGGGTCTTCCCCGCTTTCTCTTCCCATCTGCTGTCCAGTACAAGGCTGTCTTGGGAAGTGACCCTTTTTCCATTCTGGCCACATGACCCAGCCAACGCCATCTTCTCAATCCATAGAAGTTATCAAAATCATAGATTATATGTGTACAAAACACCAATG
>NC_088362.1:64370352-64392852 GCF_034508935.2 Berghia stephanieae
TCTGTTTCGGATAATAAAGTTATTGACATTGAGTAATACTAGGTGTACCAAAATGCTTTGGTCTGGGTGATCTTTATCCTGGGGAAAGTCCAACATAGATAGTCCACCCCTTTCTATTTTATTTAACACATTTCTATCGTTGATTAAAGTTCTAGAAGAGTGGGATTTTGCGAACATTGTCTAGAAGTTACAGACATATTAGTTTAACGTATTGTTTGGTCAAATTACAGAATTAATTCCCAAAGACAAATTAGGGAATCTTTTAGAATATCACAAACATTTAAGTAATTTTCCGTACTGATATAGAGCGAAGCAACCTTGTGTACTTCAATTATTCCATGTCAAAGGCTGATTTCTTTGTTTTTAAGAATTTTACGGCGTTGGTGATGCATGTAGAGGTCATCTCAGGGCATTGAAAGAACAGGAAATGTATAAGGTAGTCTAAAAGTATACTTTTGTCAAAGGCACCTGCGGGGCACGGCTACATGTTCACACATCCGATAACATGACTAGATACTATTATTGCGCCACCTGTATCAATCAAATATTTAGCACGTTTTTGGTTTTTTTTTAATAAATAAAATAAAATTAATTTCAGTTACCTAATAAGTTTGTACTCTTAAAAACCATGAGAAAATTTTCCATCTGGTTATGAAACTCTAATTAACGAAAGGCTGTTTGGTATTTACATAAAAACGTGAAACAAGCTGTAACATTAAATAATGAAATCATCATCATCATTGCCTTTTTCACCCTGGGTCAGGGTATAGGCCACAGACAAACAGTTTCCATCCTTCTCTATTCTGAGCTATCTTTTTTATATCTCGTTCCATTTCTTATCACTTCTCTGTATATCAGCTTCTTTAATTCTTCTTCCTCGTGGCCTTCCCCTTGATCTTCTGCCCTGAGGGTTCCAGTCCAATACTTTCTTTGTTATAGTGGAGTCATTCTTTCTAAGGGTGTGTCCAATCCACCTCAAGTGCCTTCTTCCTATTTCCTCTCCCACTGGTTTCTGCTGTGTTCTTTTCCATACTTCTTCATTTTTTAATTCTATCCATCCATTTTATTCTGAGTAGCTTACGCATGTACCTGTTTACGAAAATCTGTATCTTCCGTATACATGCCTGTGATGCATTCCAAGTTTCACATCCATACAGTAGACTTCACGTTTGAGTTGAAAAGTCCTAGCTTTAATCGAAGGGAGATATCTTTAGTTCTCCAAACTCTGTTCAAAGTTGTGAATGCCGCCTGTGCCTTTCCTATCCGCGCTTTCACCTCTGCTTCCGTGTCTCCATCCTTGTCAATTATACTCCCGAGATAGCAGAAAGTGTCTATATCTTCAAGTTCCTGATTTTTTACTTTGATCTGCTCCCTTTGACGCATACCTATCCTTTTAAGACCTTTGACTTGGCAGGGTGAATTCTTAGATCAATTATTGATTCCGAGAGGCGGTTTATAATTGTGGTTTTTGCTTGCATCTGGTCCTGGGTGTGGGACAGAAGAGCTAGATCATCTGCAAAACCCAGATCATCTAACTGTGTCCAGGGGATCCATTGTATCCCATTTCTTCGCCCTTTGGAGGTTTCCTTCATTAGCCAATCAATGGCAAGGATGGACAGGAATGGTGAGAGCAAGTATTCCTTCTTTACATCAGTCTTAATTTCAAATATGTCAGTAAGCTGATCTTCATGTACAACCCGCAACTTGATCCTTCATACATTTCCTTTATGAGGTTTACTATACTTTCAGGGAGTCCATAATGTGCCATAATTTTCCACAATGTTGCTCTGTCAATACTGTCAAAAGCCTTCTCGTAATCCAGAAAGTTGACAGAGTTCCATTCTATAGACGTTTCCACTACAACTCGCAGAGAGGCAATCTGGCGGTGGTTGAACGGTTTTTCCAAAAACCTGCCTGTTCGTCCGGCAGTTTAGCATCTATTGCATTCTTAATTCTCTCTAGAATAATACGATTAAAAACCTTTCCTAGGATGGAGAGAAGAGTGATTCCTCGATAATTATTATAATTACTGAGGTCCCCTTTCTTAGGAAGCTTGATAAGATGTCCTTCCTTTCAATCCTTTGGAAATATTCCGTCATTCCAGATTCTATCAAATAGTGGGTGAAGGGCCTCAGCATTTCTTTCAGCATCAACTTTTAGAGCCTTCGGTGGAATCTGGTCTGGTCCAGCAGCTTTCCCCCTTTTCATCTTGTTAATGGCACCCACAGTATCTGCTATCGGTAGTGGATCACAGCTAATTGGTAGCTCATTCCTTGCAGGCAAAATTTCCGGCGGGTTGTCTGGTGGTGGTCTGTTCGGAAGGAAGTTGAAATGTTCCCTCCATCGCTTAGATTGAGCCTCTTTTCCAAAAATAGATTTCACATCTTTGTCTTTGACTGGTACCTCTGATTTCCCATATTTTCCAGCAAGTGTCTGGATAGATTGATAAAGGATCCTCATGTGTCCTCCTGTCGCTGCTGCTTTTGTTTTCTCTGAAAGCCTGTTTATGAATGCTTCCTTGTCTTTCTTCACATATCTTTTGACTTCCTTAGCTTTGGCGCATGGCATGGCTCGATACTGCTCTTGTGCTTCCAGTCTCTTGAGGCCTGTGGTGTCGTGGTTATAGTAGGTTCTTGGTTAACACAACATTGAAAGTCTGAATGAATTAAAACCGATTGTAGTTATATTGAATATTTATTTATGACGATACACACATAATATAATAGAGTGAATACAGTAGAAAATAGGCACGTAATAAAGGTTGTATAAAACTAAGTATGGGTTGAGCTAGTGGCTAACGTTCCTCACTAGTCAACGTACAAACACAAACTGAACTACATAGGAAATGCACTTTCATTCAAACTCCTTTCACCCATCCTAGGTTGACAGTGACAGTAATTGATACAGAGTAGAGATTTATCACATTCTTACTCAAGCATTCAAAGACACTGGTACTAGGTGGGAAAGCCCACGAAGAGTAAGGTTACAGGAAAGAGAAGCGAACGCACTAACTGGACACAACAAGGCCCTTGTTCAACTTGCATTCACTTGTTCCTTCCTTGTTCTCTTCTTTTCAATAGGTCCAATGTGATTGGACTTCTCCATTCTTTATGTTCCGATTTCTTTACACCCCATACCTCGTGGCAAGTTGTTATGTAGACTTCCTTGATCTTTGCCCAATGCGACTCTAATCTATGTCTTCCTTGAGATCAGCGAGAGGTTGGATCTATTACTCAATTGTAGTTTGAACTTCTCATTCTTTTCCCCATATAGTGCATGCACCTTGAATTTTCTTCTTGTATGTGATCTGGTCCCATATTCTCTGAGTCGGAGCTTAAGCTTTGCCAATAGCAGGTGGTGGTTTGATTCAACATCTGCCCCTCTCCGTACTGTCACATCTTCTAATGAACGTCTGAATCTTCGAGGGATACAAAAGTAATCAATCTGATTCTCTGTCACACCATTTGGTGAGACCCAAGTTGCTTTGTGTATCCTCTTATGGGGAAACACTGATCCCCCAATCACAAACTGTTGAATGCACAGAAATTTGCAAATCTCTCATCATTGTCGTTCATCCCTCCCGCGCCATGACGTCCCATGATACCTTCATAACCTACGTTATCCTGTCCCACTTTAGCATTGGCATCTCCCATCAATACGTTGATGTCTTTCCTTGACAACTCATCAATGACTTGTTGTAGCAGACTATAAAATGTATCTTTGTCCTCCTCTGTTGCGTCATTCTTTTGGGCATAGATATGTATAATGCTCATGTTGATCTTCTTATTCTATGTTGTAAAGGACGCCATGATGATCCTTTCTCCGTGTTGTTCCCATCTTCTAAGTAACTTCTGTGTACGAATCCCGTCCACTCTCTCTGAATATAAAATCTTCTCCCCAGACTTGAGGTGTTCCTGTCCGGATTTTATCCAGTGGGTTTCGCTTACTCCAAGTATATGCAACCTGTATCTTCTCATCTCAGTCACAACTTGAGAGCTTCTTCCTGCTTCATACATGGTGCGAACGTTCCACGACACAATTCGAAGCTGCTTGTTTGGCGAAGACGTCATCGGGTCAGCAGAGTTCTTTTGGTTTTATCGGTTGTCCTTCAGAAATTCTGTCATTGCAGAAACTCTTCGGTCGCCCAAGCTAAAAAAGGATTTGATTTGTCCTTATGCGTTTCTGTGACACAGGACCAGGTGGTTCAGAAAAGGGGGAATCACACACCATTAGTCGCCTTTTACGACACGCTGGCTTGGCGTTGAGCTATTCTTGCACCCTCTCAGTTGAGGGACACCGGACACCACACGGGGGAAATAATGAAATTTTTAAAAATATATTTTAAAAACCAAACAAACAAACAAAAACAAAAAACAAAAAAAATTTAATAAATAGAAATAAAAGATCCCGAAAAAACAAAATAAATGTGAGCAAGCCCATATCAGATCTCGATCAACAAGAAGCAAAAGTAGACTCCCAGGTGAGCTGTGGCGTAGCCTTTGTCAACTCAAAGCCTGATACTAACCAAAATCCCTAATCACGACGAGACATGACGCCTATAAGGCGTTAACGATACTTTCGGTACTCATTTGACACTTGAAATGTGAGTGAAGAGACGTTTCCAAGATCTCAACAACGCCCCATCTACAGCGATGGGATTTGAACCAGGGACCTATTACAGGTATAGTGAGCGGTATACACCATCAGAGCACAGAGACTTGCAAACGCTTTGAGTACAAAATTAGTGGATATTGATCTGTGAAATGTCTGACTCACGGCTTGAATAAAAGAAAAGTGTGTGTGTGGGGGGGGGGGGGGGTGAGTCTGAACCCCCCCCCCCCCCCTCCCACCAAAAAAAATAAAATAAAATGCTTGACTGCATCCGACAGTGGCCTTCGTAAACTCATGGCCTGACACTGACCAACAAATGACGACAAAAGACAAGTCTTTGCACAAAGAAAAAAATCGTGATTGTATATCAACAGTTCAAACCAATGTGATTTACGTGTTTCCTTGACCACTACTAAAGACAACTCACTAGGCGGTCCACAAACCTTAAAATGACGTCAAAAATATGAGTTTCGGTGGGTTTGAGCGTGGCCTTCGTAAAGTTATGGCCTGATACTGACCAAAAAATGACGTCAAAATGCCAGTCTTTTGCCACAAAAGAAAACAAATCGTGAATTGTATTCAATAGTTCAACCAATGAAATACTTGTTTCCATGAGCACTACTAACGAAAACTCACTAGGCGGTGCAAAAACAAATAATGACGTCAAACTGCCATCCTTTTCGATTTCAGTATTAGGCTATAACATAACGATGGCTACGGTTTTAGCGTGGCCTTCGTAAAGATATAGCCTGACACTGACCAAAAAATGACGTCAAAATGCCAGTCTCTGGCCACAAAAGAAAACAAATCGTGAGTTGTATTCAATAGTTCAACCAATGGGACTACTTGTTTCCATGAGCACTACTAACAACAACTCACTAGGCGGTGCAAAAACCAAATAATGACGTCAAAATGCCAGTATTTTTGGGTTACAGTGACAGGCTATTACTTAACGATAGCTACGGTTTGAGTGTCAAATTATAAGTTAACCATGGCTACGGTCCAAAAACCTAAAAATGACGTCAAAATATGGGTCTTAGTGGGTTTTAGGGTCAGGTTATTAGTTAACACACTCAATCCTAGATGTCTTTGCTACTTTTTCAAAATTGGAAAAAGATGTATTGAAAATGAGCATGTACATAGATAGTTTTATTCAACTACCATTAACATGCAAAAACTATAAAACATTAGCTTTGATACTCTCATAAAAATGTGTAATAAATAGGCATGGTGTAAAAGTAACCCGTATATAGTCGGTGTTAGGGTTTAGTGAGTTAACCATGGCTACGGTCCACAAACCTAAAAATGACGTAAACATATGGGTCTTAGTGGGTTTTATTGTCAGGCTATAAGTTAACCAATGGAAACAATAACATGGATGGAGAGAGCAGCTACACTCATCGACCATGACTGAATCACACAATTCTCAGCAAGCGTCATTCAGACTGCGAAGCTTACTACTAGTATCTATCTATCTATCTATCTATCTATCTATCTATCTATCTATCTATCTATCTATCTATCTATCTATCTATCTATCTATCTTAATATCTATCTACTATCTATCTATACTATCTATCTATCAGCTATCTATCTATCCCTATCTATCTATCTATCTATCTATATATATATCTCCATATATCCATCCAGTCATCTATCTATCTATCTATCTATCTATCTATCAATCTATCTATCTATCTATCTATCTATCTATCTATCTATCTATCTATCTATCCAGCTATCTATCTATCCATCTATCTATCTATCTATCTATCTATCTATATATATCTCCATATATCCATCCAGTCATCTATCTATCTATCTATCTATCTATCTATCTATCTATCTATCTATCTATCTATCTATCTATCTATCTATCTATCTATCTATCTATCTATCTATCTATCTATCTATCTATCTATCTATCTATGCAGCTATCTACCTTGTTTTTTTGTGAACTTTATTTAAAAGCTTGCCTCTCGTTTTGTTTTCAAGCTATCGACGTGTGATTTGTACCATCAAATGGATAAATGATTTTTCTTTAATATCATATAAATTCGCATGTTCTGCCTTTCCATTTACGCTCGCAATTTGCACTTTTTGTCTGATGATGGCCCTAATTTCGACACTGGGGCCTAATTTCGACAATGCTGCCGTGATATGAGAAAAAGACGCATAACGGGAAAACCTACTTTTTCAGGAAACGCAAAAAACTGTTTTACTTAATAACATTGTAACTATTGGCTCGAATCTAAAAAAATTAATAGGTAATTAAAGAAACATTTTTTTTTATTTTATTCATGGAACTTGAAAACTAAAATATTTGTATTAACTGTGTAATTCACCAAAAGACCTTTTGCCAAATCCAAGATTGAAAATTGATTGATACATGTCTTTGACAGATAGACGCAAAAATATTATGCGTCCATCGCACTTTCGGATGTGCATCCAGTGTGTGACAAACGGACGCATATTGTTTTTGCGTCTGTTTGTCATAGACATGGGCTAATTTAGCGGTAATGTGCATATTGATATACAGTGTCATGTGAGGACGCATATTGCCCAATGTTAAGCTATGATAAGCAAAAACATCATAATCACAGGTCCCTAGAATAATCGAAGGAAACCAATCAAAAACATATAGGATATCAAGCTGAACATGCTTTATTATTTCAGAACAATCGCACCAGTCATGTAAATTTTCATAATATTTTCATTTGCAGTGATTTGATTAGCATTATTTATATAACTAGTACTAACTCTCTTTCTCTCCCTCTTTCGTTATAGTTCACTAACATGGAGTTTGCTTTTGTAATCATCGCTAATATTATCACATACTTATTATACATTCCATCTCTTCTCTTTAGATAATGAATTGAATCATTACTTAGGTGTAAACGTTGCGTGCTCGTACACATTGTTTGGAAGAGCAACGTTTCCAACTAGTCAGTGAATGATGAAAGGACATTCACTTGTAGGATTTGCAAAGAATTTTACTCGTGGAGCTGGTTGGTAGGTCTATCCAGTACTTTCGTCTATTGGGGGGGGGGGGGGGCGTCAAACCCACAAGTTGTTTCACGATCTCATCCTTCTTGTAAATCCTACACCCCTGGGTTTTGTACGAAACTTTGGCGTACAAACAAATCCGCGTGTTTCAGAATGTCACATTCGTTGAAGGTATCTTCTTCAAAGCTATTTTGAAGAAGAGTGTCTTTGGTGACACTCGCCTGAATTCAGCACAAACAATCTTAGCTAGGTAGGGACGATTGTCAGCTTTGCTCAACAGATAACTACTGACTCCAGAATCCCAGTTGGCAAAGTCATTAAACCTCAACGGCATTGTCTGGCAGCCTGCTTCTACGACACATTCTTCAAATTCATTGAGATCAAAGATTTTGCCGTCTTTCTGTCTCAGAACTCTTTGGATTCCGGCATGGGTGGAGTCAGCTGCCATAAAAGTATGACCAGGCTCGAAATAGTTGATTGTGATGGTGTTTGCTTTTGTAGTAGTCTAATCATTTACAAGATGAAGTAACATAGTATAAAGGGTACAATTTATATTTTTGGCGCAACAGTTATCCAGTCAGAGTGTCACAGATTCGGCATCACGCTTATATATTAGGTAAGAAGCTGATGCAAGGTCTTCATCTTTTCGTCCTAAAATTGATTCATTCCATATCACGGCAATGTCGTTTTCACTTTTTTCTGCAGCCCACTGGTGCAAATGTCTCATTGAATAAGACCAATCTGCTTGTGAACATGTGATTCATTCTCGGCAGCAAAATTACTTTTTGCAGATCAGCGGCAAACACTGGATGGGCTTTGTTGGCGTTTTCGTTCTTGTCTGCATCCCGTTGATACCTCTCTCTAGCATCTCTGTATCGTGTCCGATGGATGATTTTTTCGGCACACGGTTCACACCTTTCTTCACAGTTGCATAGTTGTTTGTTCAACAAGAAGGACTTACATTTTTCACATTCTTCTTGAACAAGTAGATACGACTTGTGAGATGTTAAGTTCTTTAAATGCAGAATAGCAGATAGAGTTTCTTTGATATGGATTTTTCAGTAACTGCGCAAAAGTTTTCGTGCATATCATTGATGATCAGATCAGATGGTAAATATCTCCTGAAAGGCGCGTGTTCACATCTATAATGAAAAATGTTTGTTTTATATTTCTCTATGTGTTCATGGATAATGCTGTGGTCAATCTTGTGCAAGGGACTATGACGTCCACGATTGTCAACAAGGGCTACTTCTATGACATTGTTTTCGTTAACACCGACATCCTTGAAAGTGCTCCTTATCAGTTTGCCATTATTAGCTTTGAATCCGAGAGTAGTAAGGAAGAACTTTTTGCACACGGGATGGAAGACTCCATCTTCCTGTGTCATTGTATATTTGCATGTACATGACTAGGCAATTTTCTACTTGGAAAGAATTCCTTCGCCCTGATCTCTGCATTCTTTTTTTACTTACCCAAGTCCGTACAAATTTGCGCTGGTCCTTCCAATCCTCTCCCCAAAACATCTGTTAAGCTCCCGTCGCTGGTACTCTGAGAATCTATCACGGCATTTTTTGGAGCAGGTCGACGCACAACCTTCCAAGACCGAATGCTTTTCTCTCATTCGCAAAAGCTTGTGTATTTCCTAGTCTGCTTTTTGTATCGGCGTCTTGTGCTTTCTCTTTTTTGAGTGAGTAGACACTGTCTCTATTTCTAGATCTGGTGTAGTTATTGTTTCACTCTGCTATCATGGTCTCTATAATCGATGACACACCTGGAACATGCTCATCCTTCAGATATTTCTCCTAAACCGGTAAAGTATGCCGGCGTGGCAGTTTCGGACAAATAGTCTTCCTCTTCAGCAAATGGAACTCTAGGGCAGTGGTTTCGGCGATATATTTAGAAGCAAGCTCCAAATACATTTCAAATTCTGAGTCACTATCTGAACTTTGTTTTTCAATGGTAAATTCAACACAAAATCCATATCGTTTGCATCTGCTTCTTTCATCTCAACAGCCAGTTTACGTGCTTCTACTGCAGATTTTCATATCGGTGTTGAGGTAAACCTATCTAGCTCGTCTCCTCCGTTTTTCTTGTTGTCCGTGGTTTCTTTAAATCTTTTCCTCTCTGCTTTTATGCACTCATACATCATGTAATTCCTCCTTTTAGAGGTTTCACTGTTGATCTGAGCTAGCTGTTTCAATGGAATGTCAATATCTGAATCACTGGAGTCTGATTGCCATGATTTATTTAATCTGGGTTGGCTGAGGTGGAGGTACCAGTGGCTCTTTTAGGGGTTCGATCATATCTGATGAAAGAGATATAAATATGGATATTCAAAAATTGAACGGGAGTGGCTTATTCATTAAAATAATCTTTATCATAAAGGAACGTTGTTATGATATGAATTGAGTTACAGTTGCTTGCCTTTCCCAAAAGAATATTGAAACAGGTTATTGAGGGCTAATTGGATGCAAAGCTAGAGACTTATTGTCTCAGTAGTTAAGGTTTTCACTTTGATTCAGAAGGTACCGAGTCCGACACAGTCCTAGGTTGGTTTTCAGGCCCGATTGGTTTTATTATTTTTCCCACTGTCCTGATCCCAAGCAAGGGGGGTGCGCAGTTTGGTCAAATTTCAATGGAAGTTGGGGTGCGCACTTTAGTAGAAAGCCGAGGGAGATGGAGGGGGGGGGGGTGTTTCATTTTCACCAAAGAAGGGGTTTGACCGAAGAATTCAACCACAGCAAATTACAGGGACAGTATTTTGTCTATTTAAGAATGAATTTTAAGTTTAATAAGATCAAAAGGAGGGAGTGGAGGTTCGCGAAAATTCCGAAAATTAATGGATTGGGGGTGGGCGTCTATTTGATACACGAGAATACTACTACTACTACTACTACTACTACTACTACTACTACTACTACTACTACTACTACTACTACTACTACTACTACTACTGCTACTACTACTACTACTACTACTACTACTACTACTACTACTACTACTACTACTACTACCACTACTACTTCTACTACCACTACTACTTCTACTACTACTACTACTACTACTACTACTACTACTACTACTACTACTACTACTGCTACTACTACTACTACTACTACTACTACTACTACTACTACTACTACTACTACTACTACTACTACTACTACTACTACCACTACTACTTCTACTACGACTACTACTTCTACTACTACTACTACTACTACTACTACTACTACTACTACTACTACTACTGATACTACTACTACTACTACTACTACTACTACTACTACTACTACTACTACTACTACTACTTCTACTGTCATAGTGATATAACGATGATGATTATAATAATAACATTAATATTAATAATTGTCATCATAATGACAATCATAAATATAGTACATGTAATAACAATAACAGTAGTGCTATTAGCATGTAAATCAACTTTTGTCTAAGTTAAATATCACAAACACAGATAAACCGTCAATAGCAAATAATTATTAAACATCCTCATTAATATATGACAAGTACTTATATGATTATATACATAAAATCTTTGATCACTTGAATAGGAAAAAGATAAAACTCACCCGAGGAAATGAAGAATTCACACCAAAACAGCAAGTTACTCGTACGTCTTTGATGATTGATTATTTGATGAAAAATTGGAGAACAATGATATGTTCTTTTCACCGTCACCAGTCGTAAGACAAACGGACGCATATATCTTAATTTTTGGAGAATGTCTTGGCAGAAAGTCGCATATCCGAAATGCGTCTTTTTGTGAAAGACAAATTATGTCATTCGGTGGACGAATAAGAGAAAAAGACGCATATTACAAAATGCGACCTTCTGTCATATCCACATTCAATATGCGTCGATCTGTCATTCCTCGAAACGAATTTAAACCAAATTAGGTCAAGTCACATATTTTCAAAATGAAACAGCTTTTTTATTTTCAAAGATTGAGCTACCAAACCCAGATAGAAAAATGCGCCTTTCTCTCAAGTATGTGAATCTCAGAAAATGTCAATTTGACCTAGATACCGATATGCGTCTTTCTTCCCTATCACGGCAGAATGTAGGGGCCCTAATTTCTTCACTATGGGGCCCTATTTCGACATAGACGTTACGAGTTCTACACATGCAGTGGCGTATCCTAACTTGGGTAAAAAGGTCCACTGCTCTATCTCTCAGTCACATTTCAATATTATGTAATTTTTACATCACCAAAATGTTAAATCATGACATAAAATGAGATAATTTCTCCTTAAGTATGTATTACTTCTTCCTTTTCTTCTTCTTCTTCTTCTTCTTCTTCTTCTTCTTCTTCTTCTTCTTCTTCTTCTTCTTCTTCTTCTTCTTCTTCTTCTTCTTCTTCTTCTTCTTCTTCCATCAGTTTTTAAATTGGAAAGTAGGTGAAACAGAAAGAAAATTTATCGGCAGTTAAGATGACACACAATGTTTTTGTGTCCGAAAACATAAAGTTAGGTGAAAAACAAGTATTAAAGCAGGCTCTCTAAGAGTGTCGATTTTAGGGCCAGTGTCGAAATTCGGACCCCCTACCTTATAGCTTTCAAACACACAAACACACACTCTCCAACACACATATTCGCACACACACATACACACACAAACACACTTACATGCATATCTACTCTTTCTCTCTCCAACCCAAAACATACACATATAAGAGCATGTTGAAATCGGGGCAAGGCGCTATACAAATGTCATTTCTTCTTCTTCTTCTTCTTCTTCTTCTTCTTCTTCTTCTTCTTCTTCTTCTTCTTCTTCTTCTTCTTCTTCTTCTTCTTCTTCTTTCTTCCTTCTCTTCTTCTTCTTCTTCTTCTTCTTCTTCTTCTTCTTCTTCTTCTTCTTCTTCTTCTTCTTCTTCTTCTTCTTCTTCTTCTTCTTCTTCTTCTTCCTTCTTCTTCTTCTTCTTTCTTCTTCTTCTTCTTCTTCCTTCTTCTTCTTCTTCTTCTTCTCTTCTTCTTCTTCTTCTTCTTCTTCTCTCTTCTTCTTCTTCTTCTTCTTCTTCTCTTCTTCTTCTTCTTCTTCTTCTTCTTCTTCTTCTTCTTCTTTTCTTCTTCTTCCTTCTTCTTCTTCTCCTTCTTCTTCTTCTTCTTCTCTTCTTTCTTCTCTTCTTCTTCTTCTTCTTCTTCTCTTCTTCTTCTCTTCTTCTTCTTCTTCTTCTTCTTCTTCTTCTTCTTCTTCTTCTTCTTCTTCTTCTTCTTCTTCTTCTTCTTCTTCTTCTTCTTCTTCTTCTTCTTCTTCTCTTCTTCTTCTTCTTCTTCTTCTTCTTCTTCTTCTTCTTCTTCTTCTTCTTCTTTCTTCTTTCTTCTTCTTCTTCTTCTTCTTCTTCTTCTTCTTCTTCTTCTTCTTCTCTTCTTCTTCTTCTTCTTCTTCTTCTTTCTTCTTCTTCTTCTTCTTCTTCTTCTTCTTCTTCTTCTTCTTCTTCTTCTTCTTCTTCTTCTTCTTTTCTTCTTCTTCTTCTTCTTCTTCTTCTTCTTCTTCTTCTTCTTCTTCTTCTTCTTCTTCTTCTTCTTCTTCTTCTTCTTCTTCTTCTTCTTCTTCTTCTTCTTTCTTCTTCTTCTTCTTCTTCTTCTTCTTCTTCTTCTTCTTCTTCTTCTTCTTCTTCTTTCCTTTCTTCTTCTTCTTCTTCTTCTTCTTCTTCTTCTTCTTCTTCTTCTTCTTCTTCTTCTTCTTCTTCTTCTTCTTCTTCTTCTTCTTCTTCTCTTCTTCTTCTTCTTCTTTCTTCTTCTTTTTCTTTTCTATCTTCTTCTTCTCTTCTCTTCTTCACTTCTTCACTTACTCTCTTCTCTTCTTCTTCTTCATTACTTCATCTTCACTCTACCTTCACTCTCACAATTCTCTTCCTCTGTCTCTCTTTCTACCTAATCTCTCTTCTTCATTACTCATCTTCTTCTAATCGTCCTTCTTCTCTTAACTTCTTCTTACTCTCGTTAATTATCTCTTCATTACCTGCTCCTCCTTCTCATCTAAGATCGACTCATCTCAGTACTTCGTCTACTTTTCTTCTTTTCTTCTTCTCTTCTTCTTCTTCTTCTTTTCTTTCTCTTCTTTCTTTCTTCTTCTCTTCTTCTCTTCTTCTTCTTTCCTTCTCTCTTCTCTCTCTTCTCTCTTCTTCTCTCTCTTTTTTTTTTTTTATATTATCAATACTAAGCCTCACAACAAAACACATTACACACGTGACACACACACCTACCCCATTGATATCCTATGCACTTTCTCTAATCGTTCATTCACTTCCCGTCGAAAAGATTACCCTGAAGTGATAACGACTGCCACTTCATAGCGAGACAGCATGCGAGAACGCAGACGACGGCATCGCCTCCGCCTATCGTCACCCTATCAAGGCGGTGACAATTGGCGGTAAACCACGCCCACTCAGGCGTGTTGTGACGGCTGGCGATACGCTCCACTTCTCTTATTGGCTGTCGAGGACAGCGAGGTCACACGGGGGTCAACCTGAGGACGATTGTTACACAGTTGAACTGACATGGGAGTCAGGGGGAAAGCTTGCTGGCTTGCCGTGTCACCTCGACAGCGATACAAGCTGGCAAATGGATAATATTTAATTTTATTGACAACATCATCATCATCGCCGTCGTTGTCGTCATCGTCATAATGCCAGTGCTTTGAATAACTCTTAGTGTCTTTGTGAGACGCGATAGGTGACTAAATAACACAGCATTCTTCCACTGGATACAACACTGCTAAGCGGTAACTGCAACAGTAAGAGCAGCGATTAGCAGTTAGAATATAAACTATAATATCCATATGACACCGAGTTTCAGTCGCAGCAGCGAAATCGCGACAGAAGCAGAAGTGCTTTTTGTTGACAAGTTATTCATTCAGTGCGTCTTCTCGTTTTTCGTGATCTTTGGTGCATTTTGGGTTTATTTAATACCAATCTGTTGTGTTGTGTTTTTGGTGTTCAAATGGTGATTGGAATCCAGTTTCAAAATCATTAATGATTTATTGATAGATTTCGTATCGTGGATGGATTTTGTTGTATATCAGATTGTGTTGTATAATATATTGTATTGTTGTCAATTTGGTATTTTTATAGAAAATGTATGTATATATATATATATATATATATATATATATATATATATATATATATGTATATATATATAATATATATATATTATATATATATTATTGTTGTTATATAAATTTCGTTTCGTGGCATGAGTGAACGTGTTTTATTTATTTTCTTTTTTTTTTTCCTATTTTTTTTCTTTCTTTTTGTTTTGTCTCTTTAATTTATTTTTTTCAAGTTCTCCAAAATTGAACATTCAATTGTTTTTTCTCAAAGTTGCAATTTCAAAAATTTGTTTAATGATATTTTATTTCCATTAGAATTCCATTTAATAATTGGTTAATTTATCCATATGATAATTTTTATAATGTGATTTTTTAAAGCTTCCATTTCTATCCGTAGTGTTAAAATCCACGGGCAAAAATCCAGGGTAAAAAGAAAGCTAGTCAATAAAGCCATTTAAACATCAAACAAAAATAACAGAAATAAACAATTTTCCTCACTATTAAATAGTATCTAATACCATAATTTCTGTGATCCAATTGAAATCATTCAAAACACCATTAAAAATGAAAGAAATAAAATAAGTTTGATCACAATTTAGATAGTTGGCCTTTGATGTGATCCAACTTACTTCAATACTCTTCAAACGTCCAATCGTGTTGGAATCAATAGTCAATCAAGGTTTAAAATGATAAATTAGGAATTAAAAGCAAAACTAATTATTTAATATAAAATATTTAACATGGTTGATTACAATAAAGAGATATTTCATGAATACAAAAGTCCATAGTTAAACCCCCCCCCCCCCCCCCCCCCAAAAAAAAAAAAAAAAAAAAAAAAAAACAAACAAAAAAACAAAAAACAAAACAACAAAAAAACAAAAACAAAACAAAAACCAAAAAAAAAAAAAAAAACAACAACGAACAAACAAACAAAAAAAACGCGAGCTTTTATGAAGCACAATATCCACTAAACGTGCTCAAAGCGATTTAACTAAAAATCGAATTGTTCAAATACATGGCATGTGATAAAATCTTGTGGCAGAGACTTTTAAAAAGGTGTATGATTTAAAATAGCTCAACATTTATATTAAAAATTATTAAAAACAATTGCTCAAGTTAAAAACCACAACAAGAATTTATAAGTTGTATCAAATAAAATTTGTAATTTATTTTTTAAATTAAGATCAAGTGTTTTGTTCATAGAATTTCATCAAATTGTTCAAATACATGACATATCGTCTGCTAGAATCGTGAAAAAGTTACTTGAAAATGGATGATTTGAAACACCTCAAAAATTATATCATAAAATATTAACAACAATTTTGATAAGTTTGTATAAAATTACACGTGTTGTCATTTGATGGTTGATTTGGATCAAGTGTGTAATGTGTTATTCTATAAATCTACAGTTCAACCAGTTACATCAAAGTATTAACTCTCTCCTTACCAGCCATTTTCAGGATTTTCCCAAAAACTTTACACCCAACCAACACAAACATATACTTTTTATCACTCAAACACAATAGAAGTAAGTTCTTGAGATAAATAATTTCTGTAGCAAAACATGCTCTACAACACACTTTTCATTTTCTTTGAATTTTATGATGTACAAGAGAATTTTTAATAAGAAAATGTTGGTTGTATCGTAACGAATGTGACGATTTTCCTATAGTTTGTAAGGAGAGGGTTAAAAAAAAACAAACCCAAACGCATGTCGTCTGTTGAAATCGTGGTATACAGACGTTAACCCTGATGAATTCCAATAACTCACAAATCATAAATATCAAATATTACAAAGAATTTATGAATGATATCAAACTAAACGTGGCCTCCCTGCTTCACTAGTTGATTAGGACTAGATCTATGTTTGTATCGTTACATCCAATTGTTAAAATGCATCTCATGTGTTGACATCTTGGAACAGAGGCTTAAAATTTAATGGGTTCATATAATTCATCAATAATATCAAATATTCCAACACATTTCATTTATTCATTACGGTAAAGATATTACGTTTTATTCTACAATTCTATTTGCTCAATTTTCATCTGAAAATGAAAATACAAGAGTTGGAGTCCAAGAAATACAGACTGAAGGCTAGGGGAATTCAAATCATTTATACATTATATCAAATCAAAAATGGTATATATTTTATATACCGATAAAGGAATATTTTATGATACAAATATATTGACTAGTTTTTTTTTTTTTTAAATATAAGAGTTTGAACCAAAAGTTACAGACTTAAAGCTGAATGAATTATAATAATGTATTAACGATGTAACATCAAAATATTATATATTTTATAATGGTAAGGAATTATTTTATTATACAAATCTACTGTCCAGTTTATTTCTTTTTGAAATACCAGATTTAGGACCAAATAATACAGACTTTAGTCTTTATGAGAATATAACAATTTATTAATGATATAACATCAAAATATAATATACTTTATAACGATAAAGGAATATTTTATGATACAAATCTACTGTCCAGTTTATTTTTTTTGGTTTGAAATACCAGATTTAGGACCAAAGAATACAGATTTCAGGCTGTATGAATTATGATAATTTATTACTGATATAACATCAAAATGTAAAATACGTTATAACAATAAAGGAATATTTTATTACAATATAATCCTACACACCTACACACACATTCGTTAATTGAAGTTTGAATTGGATGTACCAAACTAATTTATTCTTCATATCCAATCAACAATCTACCATAAATATTTCTTGACGTCATCGCCATCCTGTTATAATTTATCATAGAATTTCTCACATCCAATTTCCTTTCAATTTTCAAATTCACAGATTTAAATTTTTAAAAACCCAGAGGTTTAATGAATGATAGATGAATTACAATAATTCATAAATTATATATTAAACCTATAACATTTATTATTTAAAATGGTTTAAGACAAACTACTACATTTTATTCTATAAATAAAGTGAAATATTTACCTATCTGTCAATGTTAACATGGTTAAACTGAAATAATTTATAAATTGTGCGTTATTTATAAATATAATTTTTGAAATGTTATAGGCTATGTATTATGTTATATTGTTAGGATAAAAGACAATTGTATTCTCTAACTAAGATTAACTAGTTACCTATATCTAAATATTAAAATGCATAACTCGAAATCAAGGAACAGAGACATTAAGATGGAAAAACAAAACCAATTTTTAGATTGTGTTATTATTTATATATATATATATATATATATATATATATATATATATATATTATATATATATATATATATATATATATATATATATATATATTGAAATGATATAGGCTATGATTTTATATTTAATTAGGAATAAATAATAATGTGAAATTGAATGTAAGCTTCAATTTAATTACAAAAACAGCTTACATTCAATTTCACATTATTTTTTATTTCCTCGAGCTTCGAGCAGCAACATTTACATTATTTAATTAGGATAAACTACAATTTTATACTACAACTAAAAGGTAACTCGTGACTCTCTAAATGTTTTTAATGCATGTTTAGAAACCAAGAAGCAGAAACTGAAGGATGGATAAACGACAATTTTATTCTATGACCAAAGGCTAAATTATAATTAAAATACATAAATGTATAGAATTCAAGAAGAAATCGCTACTTCAAAATGGCGAGATGAAAACAATTCGTTTATTTTGTATTTAGAAAGGAAAAAAAATAAATAAATATTTGCAATGATCAACGGGTAATTAGTTTGATTGTGGATTATCGTGTGACAGGTGTAAATAGTTGTCGTTGCCCAATAGTCGCTAACACGAAGTCTAGACATCAACAAAGTAGAGGTTTAAAAGCTATGGGACGGATCAACGTGTACATATTTGCAGGTCTGATAGCCGGAAGCCATTAAGGGGCCTGATTTAACATTGTTGAAATGGGCAATAATATTTTGCGTTGGTTTTAGAGTATTTCCATCGACAACAATGAGACCATGACAATTTGGGGTATCAGACCTGTATAAAAGTACACATTGGGTCTGATGATCATTCACAAAATAAAATATCTCCCACCACCTTCAAACAAAAAACAAATAAAACAAAAAACAAACAACTAAAAACAACAAACCAATTTGATTTTAATGAAAGTTGAGGGTTTCCCTTCCTTCCTTTATTTATTTATTTATTTATCTATTTATTTATTATTTATTATTTATTATTTATTTTATTTATTTATTTATTTATTTAATTTATTTATTTATTTATTTATTTGATTGATTGATTGATTGATTGATTGATTGATTGATTTATTTATTTAATTATTCATTTATTTACTTTACTTTAATTAATTAATTAATTAATTTATTTATTTATTAATTTTCATTTATTTATGTATTCATTTATCTATTTATTTATATTTTTGTCCAGTCTAAACATGCCCGTTCTTTCATATACTGTACTATAAACATCTATATAGCGAACATGGTTTTGTCATTTGTAACCCGTCGTCTGTATTCGTTATGACCTCGGGATGGACTGGAAACTGTAAAACTGGATATAGAACTAAAATGGTACGAAAATAATGTAATAAAAAGGTTGTCTTTCCGAGTCATCGGATGTTTCAAACTAATTTATCCTTCATATCCAATCAACAATCTACCATAAATATTTCCTGACGTCATCGCCATCCTGTTATAATTTATCATGGAGCCAGAGTTTATCCCGGTTTCTATAGCGTGAAACGGTCAATAGCAATTGCTTGCTATCCTTTGGATAGGACACTAGTCTATACGTAATTTGAATTCTTTTTCAACTTGATAAGTTGTAATTTTAGTCAGAAAAGTGAGTGGAGCAGGCACTAATGTTGATAATAACAAGAAATGAAGTGAGTAGGAAAGCGCCAGAAGACAATAGAGAGTAAAAATTTCGCGGCCATGGGGGCTCGAACCCGCGACCTTACTGGGTGTCCCTATCACGGCTAGGCGGAGTTGTCGTACCAGTAAGGTCGTGGGTTCGAGCCCCCATCGCCGCCGCGAAATTTTTATTCTCTGTTGTCTTCTGGCACTTTCCTACTCACTTCAATTTCTGTATTTTTATGTTCCACCATAACGCATAGAATAGCATTCAATCTTCGGTTTTATAGTCGTGGCTACAGGAAGTAAATTTGGGCATGTATATAGCGCAATATCCACTAAACGTGCTCAAAGCGCTTTACAATGGGCCACTGGCCAACAGCAACCCTTAACATGTAGGACGGAATAATAACGCCTGTTAGGCGATATTACATTTTTTTTCCGACACAGAGGCAACAGACATGTCTCATTCGTCCTTAGTGTTTCGTTCATAATGTTTTGTGGATAAAAGGGAAACCCGAAACGTCCACAGTTTCTGTCAAATTGAAGCTTACAATTCAATACTTATCTTTATTTTATTATTTTTTGTTTTTGTTTACGTTGGTTTGAGAGTATTTCCGTAGCAACAATGATGAGCCCAAAACATTTTTGGTTATCTGACCTGCAAATAAGAACACGTCGCTTTTATGATCCATCAACGGTCAAAACCGATTCAGTGATAAAATATGTTACCTAAAAGTAGCCATTAACAAAATGGTACGAGTATTACTGGATGGAGAAGAAATAATAATAACAATAGATCTTTATTGTCCCTAAATATAGCAATTTGTCATTTAGTTACACTTGTTATAACATTATATAACTATAACATTGAACAGATATTTCACTCGTACTTATTCTCTCTCTCTCTCTCTCTCTCTCTCTCTCTCTCTCTCTCTCTCTCTCTCTCGTACTTATTCTCTCTCTCTCTCTCTCTCTCTCGTACTTATTCTCTCTCTCTCTCTCTCTCTCTCTCTCTCTCTCTCTCTCTCTCTCTTTCACGCTGATGATGAATTCTTAATAAATACAGAATAAAATGATAACTAATGTCATTCTTCTATAAAAAGTAATAAACAAAAAATGGATAGAACAGCTTCATAATATAGCAAAATATCAAAACACGGAATGTTTCGGGTTCAAACCCCATCTTCAGCCAACACCTAAAAAAAAAAAATAAAAGCATTCATTTTCTTATTTATTTAATTTGTGACCAATACATCTTTTTTTTCTTTTTTTAAAAGAAAGAAAAAGCAAAAGAGAAAAGAAATAAGAGATACGAAAATTAAAAACAAAAGAAGAATATTATCAATATAAAAAAAACTCCCCCCCCCCCCCCCCCGCCCCCCAAAGAAGATATTTTCTTATTCAAGTATAATGGTTTATCATTACCATGTAATATATGAAACATCAAGAACCAGCCAAAAATGTATAGATAAATGTATGAATAGGTAAATGAATAAATAGATGAATACATGTATAGATAAAGAGATCAATTAAGGGATAAATCGATAAATTGGTAAATAGACAAATGAATAAATGAAAATGTAAATAAACGAGCATTTGGTGAGTTAACTAAATAATAGTTGGATAGCTGAATGGGTAGATTGATTGATGACTTAATCAATGTAGGAATGAACGAATGAATGAATGATTAAATGGATGAATAAATGAATAAAGACATTGGTAAATTCATCAACAAGTATATAAATAGATAAAAAAAACAAAGAAATAGATAGTTAAAAAAATAAAAGAATAAATAAATGACAGAATAAATCAATAAATGAATACATAAAAAATATAAAAAGATAAGAATAAAGAGAATAATAATGATGAATATAATAATAATAATAATGATAATAATAATAATAATAATAATAAATAATAATAATAATATAATAATAATAATAATAATAATAATAATAATATAATAATAATGATAATAATAATAATAATGAGATGATGATAAATAAATAATAATAATAATAATAAACATAAATAATAAAATAATAATAATAATTAATATAATAATATATAATATAATAATAATACAATAACAACATTATTATTATTATTATTATTATTATTATTATTATTATTATTATTATTATTATTATTATTATTATTATTATCTTCATCATATTCATCATTATCAGCATCAGTATTGTTATCTTCTATGTTGAAATAATCTGTCTTTCAGTTTCCCGACACCCCGTTATAGCGACATGTGTGACAAAATCACAATCAAAAGTAGGAATTGTCGGATATAACGAAACGAAATAGAAGGAACTCACAGTCATTCAAATCTCCACAATGAAAGAACATCAAAAACATAGCTACTTATTTTGACAAAATTTATCTACGACAGGGATAAATTGTGAAATATGTCACGTGAATGATTTGAAATATCTTAGCCGTTTTCTGGAATTTTCGACTGGCTGGCAACCATTATTTCGTGACGTCATAATTTATTTCAAGCCTATTTTCGATACGTCATAACATCATTACGAGCCTACTTTCGTGACGTCATAATTCACTTTAAGCCTTCTTTCGTGACGTCATAATTTCAATCCAAGTCTACTTTCATTACGTCATAATTTCGTCACCGCCACTCCTCTAAAACGGCTACCAGTACCAGGGATCTAAGGACTCGATCACACCCCTCGCTGACGGCTGACCACCCTAGCAGGTCTACCACCGACCCCACCACCACCTCCACCCATCCACCCACCCACAGGGCTATACACCAAGGGTTGACGACATGGCTACCCTCAACAGGCCCACGGGCTCATCCAGTAAGTACATATAGGAGGCCTAGCACTCATTCCTACTTTCTTTTCTATTGACTTTGTTGGTGTTGTTGTTTTGTTGTTGTTGTTGTAGTTATTGTTTTTGTTGTTGTTGTTGTTGCTGTTGTTGTTGTTATTTGCTTTATTAATCTT
>NC_088362.1:64397852-64400352 GCF_034508935.2 Berghia stephanieae
TAACTGGCTTTAAACTCTAAACTATCGAAACAATGGCGGAAACCCTTATGAAATATATCTCCGACGAGCATAAAAGTGTATCCAGAGGAAAAAAAACAACATAATAAATCGGATCATGTTTTGACTTTTACACATTCTGTTCACAAGACATATATGTAAAGTTCTAGCCAACATGAAGAATGAAAAGTACAGATTTTCTTCGTTTAGAACCACGATGGCCGTCGTTGCTGGGCGACGTGACATCAGACTATTGAATCCAATTTCATGTGAGCGGATCTAAGTCTAGATGATATAGATAGTTCGAAGATGACGTCACTCAGGCCTTTGTTATTGTTTTTGCCATCCGCGTTTGTGAGTTGTTCTCACTAAACTGTATTAACCAGACTATAAAAGTTCATGGTTACACATAGTTTGTGTGTTGATCCGTTATACTTCCGGATGGCAATGTTGTGAACTCCTTGGCCAAGCGCATTCTATCTATATTAAATGATCTGTGACTTGGTGCGTAGCCATCGTTAACTTGTAGCCTGACACTAGAACCCTCTAAGACTTACAGTTTGACGTCATTTTGTTAGGTTTGTGCAGCGTCTGGTGAGTTGTCGTTAGTAGTGCTCAAGGAAACAAGTGATTCCATTGGTGGACATGTTGAATACAGCTCACGATTTGTTTTCTTTTGCGGCCAAAGACTTGTCTTTTGACGTCATTTTTTGGTCAGTGTCAGGCTATCCGTTCACGACGGCTACGGTTGGTCCGTTATATTTCTGGGTGGCAATGTTGTGAGTTTCTTAGCCAAGCGCGTGCTATCTATATAATGAAAACGATATTGAATGTTGTCAGTTGTAGCCATGAGATGACAGCCCTGTCAATTCATTGATGATTGTGTTTTTATTTGGATTAATTCCGTGTGTCAATACAACGTGAAATCTGCTCACACACACAGAAATGGATGAAATTGTAAGTCGACAATAGGCGGCTGGTACACGGCGTTTACGGTCAGACGTGGAAAGTCAACAAAAACTGGCATGGGTCTCTCTCTCTCTCTCTCTCTCTCTCTCTCTCTCTCTCTCTCTCTCTCTCTCTCTCTCTGTGAATGTGTGTTTCTGTGTGTGTTGTATTAGATGATCAACTGGATTGAATTCACACGTACACACACACACCCACACACACACACACACACACACACACACATCGATGGTACAGGAGATAGCACGCATATTATCGAGATCATTGGTGTCAACCGTCATCTTTGATTAAAATAAAAATAAAAAGTTAATTATTTTTTAAAATCTTTTTCTTTTTTTCCTTATTTTTTTCAAACACACACACACACACACACACACACACACACACACACACAAATGTATATATATGATGATGGCGATATATATATATATATATATATATATATATATATATATATATATAGAGAGAGAGAGAGAGAGAGAGAGAGATAGATAGATAGATATTATTTAAAATATTTACCACAATGTTTGGGGCAGTCTACATCGATGTTTCAGGCTTAATTTGCCATCTTCAGTCCTGAAGATGGCAAATTAAGCCTGAAACATCGATGTAGACTGCCCCAAACATTGTGGTAAATATTTTAAATAATAATTCGCTCCATTACTACATGTCGAGCACTTTTCGTACCATATTTGTATCAAACACGATTCAATAGATAGATAGATAGATAGATAGATAATAGATCGATATATATATATATATATATATATATATATATATATATATATTATATATATATATAGAGAGAGAGAGAGAGAGAGAGAGAGAGATAGATAGATAGATAGATAGATAGATAGATAGACATATAGATAGATAGATAGATAGATAGATAGATAGATAGATAGATAGATAGATAGATAGATAGATAGATAGATAGATAGAGAGGGGGTGATATAAATATAGATAGAGGGAGAGAGAGATTGGAAGAGAAAGAGGTAGATAGAGAAGTAGGGAGATAGAGAGAGAAAGAGAGGGAGAAGGAGAGTTAGACAGAGATAATGAAAGAGACATAGAGCGAGAGATAGAGATAGAGAGAGAGAGAGAGAGAGAGAGAGAGAGAGAGAGAGAGAGAGAGAAATAGGTAGATAGATAGATAGATAGATAGATAGATAGATAGATAGATAGATAGATAGATAGATAGATAGGTAGATAGATAGATAGATAGATAGATAGATAGAGAGAGAGAGAGAGAGAGAGAGAGAGAGAGAGAGAGAGAGGGTGAGGGGGGGGGGGGGGGCGTTTGTTGTTGATATATTAACGTTGTAATTTGTGACAATGTCACTGACACCGCTGGTGATGTCCGGTGATATCACGTGTCAATGGGGATGTCTTTGTGTATTCAGTGTCAAGAAATATGGATATGTGGGGGGTTGGGTGGGAGGGAGGGGAAGGAACGGAGATAGGGAGGGAGAGAGGGAGGGAGAGAGAGAGGGAGGGGGGAGGAGAGGGAGGGAGGGAAGGATATATATATATATAT
>NC_088362.1:64405352-64435352 GCF_034508935.2 Berghia stephanieae
GAGTTTTGTGGTCAACATGATATATACGTGTTTTATTCAAAGTGGAAGAATAGAATTTGATGGTGTTTGCCCAATTGTCAAAGGATTTATTGATTCAAGGAAGGAACGTCCCCAACGGCCAGGGACCCCTTTGTAAAGCGCTTTGCGCACGTTTGATGGATATTGCGCTATATAAAAGCTATTTTTTAAATTACCCCCCCCCCCCAAAAAAAAACAACAAAAAACAAAAAAAAAACAAAACAAAACAACCCCCCCCAATAAAAAAAAACAACAAAAAAAAAACAACAAAAAAAAAACAACAAAAAAAACAACAAAAAAACAAAAGAAAACAAACAAAAAGTAAACAGGACCCCCCCCCCCCCCCCCCCCCCCCCCAAGAAAACAACAAAACAATACAAAACAGCCCTAAAAAGACAAGATACCAGCAAAAACAACAAAAACCTCCCCCTCCTACTCCACCCCCCCCCCCTCCTCCACCCGCCCCCAAAAAATAAAGTACAAAAAAATAACCACAAAAATAACAAGAACCCAAGCCAACAACAACACGTAACATGTAGAACAATGCATGACATGACGCCTGTTAGGCGATATTACAATTTGGTTCGAGCAGAGAAAACGCTGTTTACCCCCAGGTACTCAATTTAAACACGAGTTCGACGAGTGAATGTGAGTAAAGAGCCTTTTTCAAGGACTCAACTATGCGCCGCTTAAAATTCTTACATCTTTATTAAGGGGGGTTATCTTTCATAAAATTGACATAAATTCTATTTTCTACTCCTCATTATTTTGGCTTTAAAATCAAATTACTTCCAAAGATCCACAGCCACATATTGCCATAATATAACCGATATGAGTTACACACAGGGCAATCAATATAATATAACGCCAGTAGCCATTTCGAGCGATCCAGTTTCTAGTTTCTATCTTGATTTGTATTCAGTTATTTCATTTCATTTGATAAAAATTCAAAATTAATTACAAGATTATAACACCAAAATAAAGCCGTAACGTAAACAATTCGCCTATTACATGGGGAAAATAAATAATCAGTAACAGATTGATTGATATCAGGCGAGAACGCGGCGAGTAAAAAAAAAACAAAAAACAGGATAAAAACTGTCTTTTGTGCGTCGAAGAAAATTGGATTATTTGATCGTGTCATCGCACCTTAAGAGTTTTTAAATTAAGAGAACAAAAGACTGTTCACAGATTTTCATGTGTTGCTTCACTGAACGCCTTGCGGTCATCACCATTTATCATTAATATTATCATGATTGGTTATTTATGTATTTATTTCACCATATATTTATTGTATTTTTTCATTTAATGCTATAGTCATGCTTTATTCATTAAGTTATTTATTTGGTTGTCTATAGACGATTATTTCCCTTTCCTCCTCCTCTTCACCCCCCTCCTCTTTCTCTCTCTCTCTCCCACCCCCCCCTCCTCCTTCTCACCCCTCCTTCTTCTCCTCCCCCTCCTCACCCTGCTCCTCCTTTTCCTCATTGTCCTCTCCTGCTCCTCATCATCATCATCATTATCTTCATCCTCTTGTCCTCCTCCTGTTCTTCCCCATCCTCCTCCTCCTCCTCCTCCTCCTCCTCCTCCTCCTCCTCCTCCTCCTCCTTGTTCTTCTTGTTCTTGTTGTTGTTGTTGTTCTTCTTCTTCTTCTTCTTCTTCTTCTCCTGTCCTCCTCCAACACCTCCTTTTCCTCTTCTTCCTCCTCCTCCTCCTCCTCCTCCTCCTCCTCCTCCTCCTCCTCCTTCTTCTTCTTCTTCTTCTTCTTCTTCTTCTTCTTCCTCTTCTCCTCCTCCTCCTCCTCCTATTCTCCTCCACCCCTTCTCCTCCTCCTTCTCCTCCTCCTCCTCCTCCTCCTCCTTCTCCTCCTCCTCCTCCTCCTCCTTCTCCTCCTTCTCCTCCTCCTCCTCCTCCTACTCATCCACCACCAACTGGATCACAATTTTGTTTAAAGCGCTAACAAAGTTAATGTACTATCAAACACAGACCACAAAGGGTAAAGATGCAACCTAAATACATAACAACTGTTGTAGTTAATCTTCTGCCCCACGGATCCAGAGCTTGTCCCGGTTTCTGTAGAGTTAAACGGCCAAATCTATTGCTTGGTATCGTATTGATAGCTGGGCAATCCCAAAGTACTATGTATGTGGTGTGTGTGTGTGTGTGTGTGTGTGTGTGTGTGTATGTGTGTGTGTGTGTTTCTTGTAAAGTCTCCCCTTTGCCCCCGTGTCTCGAATTTAACATCTGTGGTGTTTTTGTATGTATCGCCTGGATAAACTGGGATTACGTCATTATTGCTATAATCGAAAAAAAATAAAAGGGTTATAATAGAACACAAAAAAAAGTTAATAACATATTCAATAGAAAGTCTAAAAGTTTTAAAGTTGTTTATTTCACGCCTGGTGATTTGTATAAACATCAAGCCCGAGACTGGCATTGTCATATTATATCATGTGGCGTACCATATCGAAACGGTATTCGTTCGCGTCAATGTGTTACTTCTTTTCAAAATCTGATAATCCAATATTTAATATGGGAGTTGGTTTAACAGAATTTTCCATTACATCAATATTGGGCTTTATATAGCGCAATATCCACAAAATGTGATCAAAGCGCTTTACAAAGGGTCACTGGTCAACAGCAACATTTAACATGTAGGACGGGACACGACGCCTGTTAGACGATATTAAAAATTTTCGGACAAAGACAACGCTGTTAACGGCCATGTACTCATTTTAAACCTGAGTAGGGTAAGAGAATTTGAAGAAAGAGTCTTTTCCAAGGACTCAACTATGCGCCGAGCGTGAGGCTCGAACCCAGGACCTTCCGATCCGAAAGCGAGAGTCATACCAATAGACCACATAGCCACACAATAATCCCATAACTATTTTGGTTATCAGGCCTGTGAAAATTACACGTTGCATTATACCATTTTGATACGGGTGTAAAATGAGTACCTGGCCGTTAACAGCGTTATCTTTGTCCGAAAATATTGTAATGTCGCCTAACAGACGTCTTGTCACGTCCTACATTGTGTTAAGTGTTGCTGTTGGGTGGGACCCCTTGTAACACGCTTTGAGCACGTTTAGTGGATTTTGCTCTTTATAAAAGCTCATTACCAGGTGCGCACTGTACACCTGAGTACGGTGAGAGAATATGAAAAATAAAGAGCCTTTTCCAAGGATATGCACCGTTCAGAGAGGTACTCGAACCCTGGACCACGCAGTCCTAAGGCGAGTGTCAAACCACGAGACTACATCAGCACATCATTAGCTACATAGTTCTTTTTATTTAACTTTCATTGTAATTTTTACCACCGGATTATTTCTCACACAACACCATTAAAAATTGAGATTTTATATAGGGAAATATCCACTAAACGTGCTCAAAGCGATTTACAACAGGTCCCTGGCCTACAGCAACACTTAACATGTAGAACGAGACATGACGTGTGTTAGGCGATATTACACTGTTAACGGCCAGGTACTCATTTTACACCTGAGTACGGTGAGAGAATGTGAGTAAAGAGCCTTTTCCAAAGACTCAACTATGGGCGAGGCACGAACCCAGGACCTCACAACACCGTTGTAGGGTTGTTGGTTACATATGGACTACAATAATGTCCCCAAAAGACCCCGTCCCGTCCTTACATACACAGTTGGATCGCTACACACTTTATCTGTCCATCTGGCCATCGAGATAAACAATGACTATTTTTGTGAAGCGCCCCCTGGCTAAGCCATAAAGGGGGGATAATCCGTGATTCAATGTTATACGATAATTTATTCATTGGTTCTAAGTCCGTGGCTGCACCCAGTAAGTAGCAGATTTTCTCTTGAAGATAACACAGTTCCTTGATAGTTATCTGTAAGATATTGGTCTGTGGTTCAATTGAAGTCTTTTGTTTATTTCTATTTTTATCTTCTTTATCTTTGCTTTGTTTATTTTAAAATTGTTTTTAAAGACATTTTTTTAAAGAAGAAAGAAAGGAAGATGATAATTATAATAATAATAATAATAATAATAATAATAATATAATAATAAATAATAATAATAATAATAATAATAATAATAATAATAATAATAATAGTAATAATAAAAATAATAGCAATAATGCTGAAAACGTATATCATAGCACTATAACTTCGAGACACCAGACTCTAAGCGCTTAACAAAGGATCTTAAAGAAAAAAAAGAGAAGTAAAAAAAAAAAAAATAGCAACCAACCCCCCCCCCCCCAAAAAAAAAATAAATAAAAATAAATAAATAAACCAAAAATACAAAAACAAAACAAAACAAAAAACAAAACAAAAACAACCGCTTTTCAAGGGTCTCAATCCGACAGCAACACCTAACGTGTAGGAAGAGACATGGCGCCGATATTTATTGATTTTTTGCAATGAATGTTATAAGCTGATATTATAGAAGGAATACCGTTGACGTAATTCGGCTCTTTGTTATTGTATCTAGACAGAGAGTTGGGTGATGAGTTCTCACTAAAGTCCCTCTCCCTGACTATGAACACGTTAAATGTTACACATCATAGTTTGGTGTGTCAGACCGTGGCCTTCGTAAAGTTATGGCCTGATACTGACCAAAAAAATGACGTCAAAATGCCAGTCTTTTTCCACAAAAGAAAACAAATCGTGAGTTGTATTCAATAGTTCAGCCAATGAAATAACTTGTTTCCTTGAGCTCTACTAACAACTCACTAGACGGTGCAAAAACCAAATAATGACGTCAAATTGCCAGTCTTTTTGGATTTCAGTATCAGGCTATAGATAGTTCGAAGATGACGTCACTCAGGTCTTTGTTATTGTTTTTGCCATCCGCGTTTATGAGTAATGCTCACTGAACTGTATTAACCTGACTATAAACGTTCATGGATACACACAGTTTTGTGTGTTGGTCCGTTATACTTCTGGATGGCAATGTTATGAGCTTCTTAGCCAAGCGCAATCTATATATATATATATATATATATATATATATATATATATTATATATATATATATATATATATATATATATTATTTAAAATATTTACCACAATGTTTGGGGCAGTCTACATCAATGTTTCAGGCTTAATTTGCCATCTTCAGGACTGAGTTGTTTTGTTGACTGTTGTTGTTTCTTTTCGTACCATATTTGTATCAAACACGATTCAATATATATATATATATATATATATATATATATATATATATATATATATATATATATAACATAACGATGGCTACGGTCAGACCCATCGATTCATATGGCATACAGAACAAGTGAGTATTTTACCTACACTCAAGTTATTCGTATATATCAGTCTGTAAAAAAATAGTTAGATACTTGTTAGATTTGCCAGTAATTAACCAGTAGACTTTTGACCAATCAAATCATGGAATTTATGACACACCTTCACACGTAGTTGGTTGTTTATAAACAATAACGTGAATGAAATCGACCACTCTCTGATCATTGTTATTGTTTTCCTACCTCCAAATGGGTGACTAGTTCAGTGACTAGTTATCACACGATTTTCTCGATCAGATCATAAACATAAAAGTTACACATAGTTTTCTGTGTTGGTTCTAATGATCAAGCGGTAGAACAGTAGGTATTTTACTAAGACACATACCATCGATACTAAAACCTGTGTAGTTTGCTATGTCAGCCAATTACGACCATTGTATACAGTATGACGACTGTCCGAGAGGCGTGGTTATCTAAGTGTCTATTCTGTGCTCTTTGGTGAAAATTAAACATGAGCTGCACGGACCATTCAATTAAAAAACAAAGTTTTGTTGTTGAAAATAGTCTTGTTGGATTTGAAGACTTTGAGATTGGATGATGTTAATGATGATGAGGTGGTGGTGGTGGTGGTGGTGGTGGTGACACCTGTTGTAGCCGCTGTCACTGTTGACAGAGCGAGAGTCCCTCTGTTACTGTAAACACTCGTTTTAATCATTGTATGTTATCACATATAATTACAGTCAATTGTTCAACTAAAGCCCGTAATATATTCATTTTTATTAATAAGTCAACAGTTCAATATGGTATCATCATCATCATCATCGTCATCATATCATGATTTTGTCCTACTTATAACTGCTATATGGAGCCAGTGATGATAATGATGATGAAAATAGTGGCGACGATGACGACAACAACGTTGCTTCCCCTGTAATTCTACCCATAATTACACGATATGAAAAACTCTCTTTATTCATCCCATAGGGAAAATTTGTCACAGGTTCTATTTCAAAGGAAGACCGGAATAACCCAGGCGTCAGCCGCAGTGCAGCGCCGCAAATTGAGCTAGGGCGAGGCGATTTGCTGAGCAACGCTGCCCCCTAAGTCTAATAATAGTTTACCATTCCAACCACAACAACAACAACAACAACAACAACCACTACCACAACAACCATTTCCACAACCACAACCACAACCACAACAATAACAACAACTACCACAACAACCACAACTACAACAACAATAACAACAACCACCACGGCAACAACAATAGCAACCCATCGCACAATATCCGACCAGATATCAACCGTTTAACTTCACAACAATTTATATCTTTCGCTCACACAAACACACACACACACTCTCTCTCTCACACACACATACACACACACACACACACACACACTCTCTTTCTCTCTCTCTCTCTCTCTCTCTCTCTCACACACACACACACACACTCATCCATTTTCATATTTATATCCTTCTCCTTTTCTCAGTATTCCACGACAACATAATCTCAGCTATATTGATCACAAACTACCTGTTCCATACACCCGTATACCAGGCGTACTAAATATGTAAATAAAACACTTTCAACCCCTCCCCTCTCCTTCCAACCACCACCACCCCTCCCTCTGTTATTACAAGTCATCATCTTTCCGTATTTAAAGTTAAACTGACGGGATATTTAACCAGTTAACTGCCGAACTCCAGAAAAACACGTAATTACAAATTTGGCCAGAAAACTCATCCTTCAAATATCAAGAGATTTAAATAACCCTCATCTTGGCAAAAACACTCAAACCTAGGACTTCGCGAAGTCTTCATTTAAATCCCAGATTTTATAGTTTTTACTAAGATGAGGGTCATTTAAATTGATCGGAATTTGAATGGTGGATTTTATGACCAAATTTTTAAATATGTGTCTTCCTGGAGAACGGCGGTTAAACGGTTGAATATAAAATTAACGATCGACTTATCCTGTACAATTTCCAGGCCAGGTAATCGGTACTCATATTTGATTTTTGAAAAAGCTAAAGTAAGAACGAATGATTTGTTAAGATGAGTCTTGAGGGCAAACGTGAACGATCCCAGTGTCTGATTTAATTGACATGAATTCCCAACCTACGACTAGGATTGACATAATTCCTGGCTCTCCGATATAGGAGATAATGATACAATGAAAATGATGATGATGATGATGATGATGATGATGATGATGATGATGATGATGATGATGATGATAATAATAATAATAATAATAATAATAATAATAATAATAATAATAATAATAACAATGGTAATAATCCGATGAAGTATAGTTTTTTTCTCTCTTTTTTTTTTTTTTTTGCTGTGATCATGTTTGCACATGCGCTCATGTTATTTAACCTCTTTCCACATCCGGCTTTCTTGGAATAATTATATATATCTAAATATGATATTTTAACCAGCCCATATTTTGCCCGACCATTATAAATGGGCTAGGACCGCCACTGTATATATACACAGAGAGAGAGAGAGAGAGAGAGAGAGAGAGAGAGAGAGAGAGAGAGAGAGAGAGAGAGAGAGAGAGAGAGAGAGAGAGATAGATAGATAGATAGATAAATATATATATATATATATATATATATATATATATATATATATATATATATATAGAGAGAGAGAGAGAGAGAGAAGGGGGGGGGAGAGGGGGTAGAGAGTAGAGATAGATAGATAGATAGATAGATAGATGATAGATCGATAGATAGATAGATAGATAGATAGATAGATAGATAGATAGATAGATAGATAATAGATAGAATAGATAGATAGATAGATAGATAAATAGATAGATAGATAGATAGATAGATAGATAGATAGATAGATAGATAGATAGATAGATAGATATAGATAGATAGATAAATATGTAGAGACACGCAGAGAGAGAGAGAGAGAGAGAGAGAGAGAGAGAGAGAGAGAGAGAGAGAGAGAGAGAGGAGAACTCGGCACAGATTGTTATTTTGTCAAATGTGCTGTTTCACCCAGCAGCAGATGTTTTTGTTTTTAACCCAGGTTGTTGGTTTTTTTTTTTTTCATTTTTCATTTCACCCAAAAGTTAGTGAAAATAAAATGTCACAAGAATAATGGTGGAGTCGGAGCTTGTCTCGGTTTCTAATAGCGTTAGACTGACAGTAGAAATTACTGGTTACACAATGTGTTGGACATCGATCTTTCTACAAAAAAGTGCTTCCCGCCAGATCTAACAAATCCGGCAACCCAATACCAGGCGGATGGGCTCGCCAGTTAAGGATTGATGCAATAAATGAATAAATAAATAAGGATAAAATAAATCAAAAGGAAATGAAAGTCAATCATAAAGAGAAATACCCACTTAACCTGCTCAAAGCGCTTTACAAGGGGTCCCTGGCCAACAACAATACGTAACATGTAGAACGAGACATGACGCCTGTTAGGCCAGCCATATTACAAATTTTAATTTTCCGACAGAGACAACGCTGTTAACGGATAGGTACTCATTTTACACCTGAGTACGGTGAGAGAATGTAAGTAAAGTAAATAGCCTTTTCCAAGGACCCAACTATGTGCCGAGCGGGGTTCGACGAACCCAGGACCTTCCGTTCCGAAAGTGAGTGTCATACCACAAGACCACATCGCCGCACCAAAAAAAAAACAAAAAAAAAACCCCAAAAAAAAAACAACTAAATTACATAAATAAAATAACAAAAACAAAATTAAAATTAAATCTCCCAATATATTTTTAACATTGTCAAACACAATTTCATCCTTACTTTGGTTTATTTCGCCTGAGGCAACACAATCTAAATGATCTTATTCCATATTCTACAATTCTGTATCACAACGGTAGAACATCGAGCCAATAGGTAAACAATATAATACGATGACAATAGGTCTTAATCGGCCCTCTATTGCTTGCCATGCGATCACAATAATTCGTCCTAATCGCCTTAGTGACTGAAGCAAATCTTTTCCAGTTGAAATGTATTTGTTTTCGGATTCGAATGGTCTGCAAATCAAATTTGGTTAAAGATTAGCCGCTAGTTCACGATTAGCATCCAAAATATGATGGCTGCTAATTCGATGAAGCAGTTAAAGTTCACAGCCAGGGGGGATAATTCTACTTTCGTTTTCAATAATAATAATATCTGGAGATGTAATCTGGCTGATGGATGATGATGATGATGATGATGATGATGATGATGATGATGATGATGATGATGATGATGATGATGATGATGGTGATTGGGTATTATTTTTGAATGATAACGAAACAGATAAAGAAAGAAAAATATTGGAAAACCTATGCTGGTATTTGGTTGGTGCTTTTAACTTGAGAATAGAAATGAGATTGAAGAAGTATTAAAGAGACATTTCATTTCCAATGTAAGTCTGTCGCCGGGATCGGAAAAAGAATAAATCGCGTATTTCCAATTTTGGCCAGAAAACTGATCCTTCAAATATGGATCGATTAAAATGACAATCATCTTGTCAAAAACTTTCAAACCTGGGACTTGAAGGAAGTTTTTTTAAAGAGGTCCCAGGTTTGAAGTTTTTGACAAGATGAGGGTCATTTTAATCGATGGATATTTGAAGGACGAGTTTTCTGGCCAAAATTGGAAATACGTTTGTGTTTTGTTTGTTTTTGTTTTGTTTTGTTTTTTCGTCGTACACCAGAAATGTTGAGTGTGCTTTTCTTTGTGATTAAAATTGGATGCAATTTTCATTTTTATGTAATTGTCTTTAATAAAAAAATACAACAAAAAACAAAACTTGAGCTTTTATATAGAGCAATATCTACTAAACGTGCTCAAAGTCCTTTACATGGTGTCCCTAGCCCACAGCAACACTTAACGTGTAGAACGAGACATGATGCCTGTTAGGCGAAATTACACTTCTTTCTGACAGAGACAACGCTGTTAACGGCCAGGTACTCAGTTTACACCTGAGTACGGTGAGAGAATGTGAGTAAATAGTCTTTTCCAAGGACTCAACTAAGCGCCAAGCGAGGCTCGAACCCAGGACTTTCCGATTTGAAAGCGAATGTCTTACCACAAAACCCCATAGCCTTGTGTCGTTTTTTTTTTTTTTTGGTCTAGATTTATTTGTCACACATATCATTATGTATTAACAATTTTGCTTGATATTATATCAAATATTATATATGATTATATATTTCTATCATTCTCTTCTGTGTGTGTGTGTGTCTATACGTGTTGTGTGTGTGTGTATGTGTTTGTGTGCATGTGTCATTATTTGTCTAATTTTATGCCTGGTGTTTTTTTTTTTTTTTTTTTATGCTAGTGCGTGCGTACCGGCAAGCCCGTGCCTTTTATCTTGATTTTATTATTCCAAATAAAGACAGTCGCGTGGCCGTATATTGTAATATACGCATTATCAATTGGACTATAAACCAAATCCTTTGTTTACCATTGTTGGTTATGGCTGTTTGCCATTTTTAATAAACTCATCACAAGGGGGGAAAATTTTACAATTAAAACAAATAAAAAAACACCGGGATGCGTCCGTTGATGATAATTTATTCCTTCATCGACGACACGTGACAACTTCAATACTCAACCACCGCTGTTCCTTGTTGTCCTATTGTCTAGCTGTATTCATTATATTTACCAGTTAACTCTGTAAAAACAAAAAACAAACCCAAAAAAAACAAAACAAAACAAAACAAAACAAAACAAAACAAAAACAATACAAGAATCAAGAAACAAACTCGTAGCAGATATTTTGGCCAGAAAAGTCATCCTTCAAGTATCGATCAATTTAAACGACCCTTATCTTGGTTTAAAAATTCTCAAACATGGGACTTCGCGACGTCTTCATTTAAATCCCGGATTTGATTTTTTTTTTTTTTTGACAAGATTAAATCGATTGATATATTTGAAGGACGAGTTTTCTGGCCAAATTTTCAAATACCTGTTTTTTTTTTTTTTTCAGTGTAAAGCAATTAGTTGGTTAAAAGGCAATAAACAACTCTAATCTTTTCTTCTTTGGCTTATTTTAGCTCTTTATTTACGATTTATAACCAAACGCGGAGGGCTGCGGACACGGATGCTCTTCGTGTTGACACGCGGCTGATTCTGACCACTCGTAGCGTATTGAGCTGTCATCGTAGCGCTAGAACAACCCTGCTTAGCACCGGCGGACAAAGGTGACGTGGCAATGGTCAGTCAATCCTAACGTGCGGTCACTGCCCCTTCCACCTAAAATCCACGTGACATGCTTGACCAATCAAGGCTTATTAGTGTTTTGGTACCTGCTGGGAATGCAACTGCACCTTGTTCTACCTGGAAAATAGAATCATCAATTTCATACCTTAATTAGTTAGTTAGAAGGTCTTCTTCTTTGTTCAACCTTTTCCTTCACGTCCTCTTTTTTTTTCTTCTTTTCTTCTCTTTAACTTTTTAAGCCAATCCCCCCCCCCCCACCCACCCAGCCCCGCTCTCTGTTTGACACAAAGCCGCTAGAATCTGTGGACTGTAAACAGTAATAAACAAAAGTGAAGATAACAGCTTCAGTAACAAACAACCAAAAATATCATACACAAAACGTTTCAGCCTTAAAACACTTCTTCAGCCAGATAAATGTTTGTTATAACAATTATTTCTCTGACGTCTATCTAGATCTGTTTCTTTAAATTTTAAAGTAATCGTTTCATTATTTTTTTGTTGTTGTTGTTGGCTGAAGAAGGGTTTTGAGCCTGAAACGTTTGTGCTTGGTATTTTGTCCTTTTTCTTCAACAAGAAAAAAAGCTGTAACATTCATTTTGGTTTATATAATCTGTTGACATGGGTCAGCGTGGCTCAGTGGTACGGTCTTTGCTTCGTATCCAAAAGGTACCAAGTTCGACTACCCCACTCGTTTTAGCGCATTGACCAAGTCACCTAGCCTTAGCTCACTTTGCGGCGCTGCACTGCGGCAACAGCCTGAGTTATTCCAGTCTTCCCTTGGGAGATACATTAAAGACAAATTTCCCCTTGGGGATGAATAAAGGGAATTATATTTTTAAAATTTCATTTTATAAAACTATATACTGTCTGGAGCCAGAGCTTGACCATCAGATTGACCATCTGTTCAGCAACGCTTGACTTTGATACAAGACATGACACGTCACCGTTCGACTACTCTGTCGTACTCTGGAAATACACATATTCTAAAATTTGGCCAGAAAACTCGTCCTTCAAATATCGATCGATTTAAATGACAAAAACTCTCAAACCCGGTGCTTCGGCGATGTTAATTGACCGTTAACAGCATTGTCTCTGTCCGAAAAAAAGTATAATATCGCCCAACTCATGCCTGAACATAATATTTCCAATCAACAAATAATGTAATTCAAATCAATAATGAAACAAAGAAAACAACAACAACAACAACAACAATAATAATAATAATAATAATAATAATAATAATAATAATAATAATAATAATAATAATAATAATAATAATAATAATAATAATAATAATATGATGATGATGATGATGATCATGATGAGGATGATGATGATGATAATATTAATAATAATAATAATAATAATAATAATAATAATAATAATAATAATAATAATAATAATAATAATAATAATGATGATGATGATGATGATGATCATGATGAGGATGATGATGATGATGATGATGATGATGATGATGATGATGATGATGATGATGATAATAATAATCATAATAATAATAATAATAATAATAATAATAATAATAATAATAATAATAATAATAATAATAATAATAATAATAATAATAATGATGATGATGATGATGATGATGATGATGATGATGATGATGATGATGATAATAATAATAATGATAATAATAATAATAACAATAATAAGAATAACAATAATAATAATCCTGATGATGATGATGATGATGATGATGATGATGATGATGATAATAATAATAATAATAATAATAATAATAATAATAATAATAATAATAATAATAATAATAATGTACCACCAATTAGTTTCAAATCCAGGGTATCGAATATTTATCTAAATAATAATGGCTTTAATTGACTCCATGCCAAGCGTTTGGTATCAAAAAGTTCCGTATCGATTATTCTAGAAGCCAATCAGGAATTCCCACGAAATAATTACCTCTCTAATTTAATTGTTCCTCTCATTGAAGAGGGTCGATCACAACTTCCACGTCACGTATCGATACCACACGTTTCTCATCAATTAACCTTAAAACCAGGGTATCGAATACTCACATAAAGATAATCGCTTGAATTGAGTAGGTGACTAAAAGGTCTTTTCCACAAAATCGATAAAAAGTTCCACGTCAGACAAAAATCCAACCGTTTTTCTAATTAATCCCAAAGCCTTGAATCCGTTGTCAAACCTGAAGATGATAATTCTATAGAGCAGTAAAGTTAAGTGCCCCAAACGGAAACAATAACAAGTTGCTAGTGATTTCCGTTAGGGACCGGAATAATTTACGCACAATATAGGTCTCCCAATTTTGTAGTTTGAGTTGTAGGCAATACACTTTCAGTATTGAAAATATGTTTACATAAAATCTAACAGTTGCAGAAATAATAATATAAGACTAAATTATTATGAAAATCAGGCTCCGAATAATTCTCGTTTTGTTCATACCAGCGCAATAATTTGCTCTGGTCTAAAAATAGATAGACGTAACTTTTGATAAATTTTACCTTTTTGTTCCATAAAATATCCATATCTAGACATTATTTGATGCATGATCGAGTATTTATGAATATGTGTTTCTTTTGCCACCTAACAGCCAAATTTTAAAGGTTATTTTCTTTCTATTATTTACATTGGAACGTGAGCTGTCAAGACAGGAACATGTGGTTTGCCATGTGCTTCTCGACCTTTGTTTACGTTTGGGGCACCTAACTTTACTGTTCTATTCGATTCGATGACAGACGATCTTCTCAAGAGGGTCGATTACAACTGCCACGTCATCAAAGCAAAAAAATCAAAAGTTTCTCTAATTAATCTCGATACCAGGGTATCTAATACTCATCTGAAGATAATCGCTTGAATTGATTTAGTCGTTACTAAAAAGTCTTTTGCACAAAGTCGATAACAAGTTCCACGTCAGACAAGAAAATTCAAAAGTTTGTCTAATTAGTCTCGAAGGCGAGGTCTCGAATACTCACCTAAAGATAATCGCTTGAATTGATTAAGCGACTTGAAATGTCTTCTCCAGTAATCGATACAAACTTCCACGTCAGGGAACAAAATGAAAAGTTTACAGGCAAATCTTGTAAAAAAAAATAATTTAAAAATCAAAACTAGGATTCGAAAAACGAAAGTATCCTAGCTTTGATTGATGAGTTCAGGTCTCTGTGAAAGGTCGATAAAAACTGCCATGTCACTGCATGAAATCATAATCACCTTGTAATATAGTATAATTTCTCATCAAATTTCCAGGCCGGAGTAGAAATTGTTTCAGTTCTTTATTATCATTCAGTTAAAAGGTCTCTGGTGAAATGTCGATGAAAACAGCCACGTCATTGAATCAAATCAGAAGTTTGTCCTGAAATCTGGAAGCCAGGGGCAAAGGCGACAGAAGCAAATTGGGTCGTTAGTCGAGGGGAAATACACAGAAAGAATAAAAACTCCATGACAAATTACACAAACCAGAAATCACGATATCATTGTTATAAAAATGTCATGGATTTCATATTTGTTATAATGAAACAAATTAGAAAGCAATCAATTAATGGTGATCATTAACATTTCAATTAAACTCAAAACTTGGCTGTTTTGTTGGGGAATTGGTGTTTTTGTTATAATATAGAGTTGGTATTTGGTTTATTATTATCATTGTTTGTTTGGAAAGTGTTACTGTATTTTTCTTTTGTATTTTGAACTAACGATGATAAACTGTTTCTTGTTATTGTATTAATTAGTTGTTGTTGATTAATATTTTATCTGTCTCATTATAAAAACTAGGATGGGGTTTCTATGCACGATAAATGTCATAAATGTGAGCAGCCCTCTCTAAACAGTGCTATTTTCGTTGGACTAAACTTTATAACAACAATTGAATTTTAAGCCAAACTTACTAGCACTGGAATCACCAGAATTTCGCTTTTCGGATTTCATAGAAAAAAACATTCCATATTTTTTAACAAACCACAGTAATCTCATTCATAGTCAGTTCATAATTAAAACATTCAAATCTAGTTTTCTGCGTCATGCTCACGCCAACCACAACAATAATATGATAAAGTCTGGATGAGATTTCTACACAACTCGGAAATAAACATGTGTTAAAAATTTGGCCAGAAAACTCGTCCTTCAATAAATTATAAATATCGATATATTAAAATGACTCTCATCTTGGCAAAAACTCTCAAACCTGGGACTTCGAAAAGTGGATGTATTGGTCCCAGGTTTAAGAGTATTTGCCAAGATGGGGTTATTTAAATCGATCGATATTTGAAGGACGAGTTTTCTGGCCAAAATTTAAAATACGTGATTTCCCAAGACTATGGCATATTTTCCTCTATCGCCATTTCCGATCTATATCTGACACCAGTGCCTGCTCCCCAATTGTTGGTCATTGTGGAGGTCATACCGTGTTGAGAGGGCTGGTTACAAATTTATTATTGACAGTGACGCTTTCCGTGTTCATTTGGTGAAATTCATTAATTCGATTTGAGGTTTGCCAGATGGAATCACCGGCATGAATTCAATTAGAACTGGACAGGGAATACAAGGAAAGAACAACACGGATATAGCAGTGATGACGGCGGTGTGTCACTTCCTATTACACCCATACACATACAGGCACATTAACACACACACACACACACACATACACACACACACACACACACACAATATATATATATATATATATATATATATATATATATATATATATATATATATATATATATATATATATTGAATCGTGTTGGATACAAATATAGTGCTCGACATGTAGCAATGGAGCGAATTATTATTTTAATATTATTTTAATTATTTTAATATTTACCACAATGTTGGAGTCAGTCTACATCGAGGCCTGCTGAAACATCGATGTAGACTGACTCCAACATTGTGATAAATATTAAAGTAATATATATATATATATATATATATATATATATATATATATATATATATATATAATTTTAGTATTTACCACAATGTTTGAGACAGTCTACATTAATGTTTCAGGCCTAATTAGCCATCGTCAGGACTGTGTGTTACATGAGTTTGGTTTGTTGACTGTTGTTGTTTGTTGAAGTTTGTAGACTGTCTCAAACATTGTGGTAAATATTAAAATAATAATTCGCTCCATTGCTACATGTCGAACACTTTTTGTACCATATTTGTATCAAACACGATTATATATATATATTGTGGTGTCGTGGTTATAGTGGGTTCTTGGTTAACACAACATTGAAAGTCTGAATGAATTAAAACCGATTGTAGTTATATTGAATATTTATTTATGACGACACACACATAATATAATATATAGAATACAGTAGAAAATAGGCACGTAATAAAGGTTGTATAAAACTAAGTATAGGTTGAGCTAGTGGCTAACGTTCCTCACTAGTCAACGTACAAACACAAACTCTGTAAGAGAGTAAGCCTATGCAAAAGGTTATCTAAGACATTTGGTGCAAACTGTCAATTATATATCAGCAAATGGGTTTAGTGAGTACATAATGCAGGCATATCAGTTAAACTTGGTCCATGCATGATAGGTTTGGGCAGTTTTTATGTCAAAGTTACTGGACAGGTTATCATGTTGAGTACTATTTAATCAATCATTCTTAAATTGGTTTAGGGGTGTTGAAACAGGTGAAAGGGGCATTTATCAAAATAATGTTATATCATAAAAGGCGGGGTTTAACATCAATATGTAGGAATTGACGTTTCAGGTTTGATTATGATTTGGTCTTACTCTTAGGGGTTGGATTATAGACTGACAGGGAACTGTCAATAACTGCAAGGGGGCGTGGAAACAATGGAACTGTGGGTAAAATTTTGATAGGGATAAAAGAGGATGTTTCGAGGAAAACGGGATTATTCTGATTCTACTTGACTATGAGCTGCACACTTTAAACCTTATGTACTCACCATCTTTTATTTGAATATTTTTGGACATAGAATTTGTTTGGTTGCAATTTGTGAAAATGTAAGTTGGATTGTTAAACATGTTAAACAACGCAATAAAAATCGCTATATAAGATCACAAGCCTTTACATATGTATTTGCTACACCACATATGTATCTTATTTGGAGCCGTGATACCAGGATGTAAAGATGTTATTATTCCGAACCATGGATACACAAGAAATGTATACTGTTAACATCTATTGAAGTTTTTGTGAGACTCGAATTTTGAAGTGAAAAATTGTGAACAGATAGGAAAATAGTTTTATTTGGGAAAGAAAATGGATATCAATTTTGAAGGTGAATTAGTGTAATTATTTTGTATTGAAATATGAAAAAAAAAATATTGAAATTATAGATGATTCCTAAAATTCTGACAAAAGACGATATTTAAAAAAATATATACTAAATAATATTTAAATTAAGAGTCACAGATAGAAAAGGAAATTTTAAAAAAATATAGATATATAGGGCAATATATTATATTTAAAAAGTGAAAACAATATATTATAGAACGACAAAATAATAATAATAATAATAATAATAATAATAACGCATTGATGCTATACGTATTTTATTTAATTAAAAAGAAGAGAGAGAGAGATGAAAATAAAAATTGCAGAATTTAAATGAATATTTTAGTGCGTTTTATTTTTCAAAATAAATGAAAATGCGTTTACTTACAATCAAGCGTTTCGGAATAGTTCTTCGAATATTAATTTGTACCGTTGATGGCAATGTTTTGTTAATATCAGTAACAAAGATGTGTCGATTTTTATTTCAATTTTTGTCTGTTATTGTTGGAATTACATGACAGTTGGTCATTCTTTAATGTTGTTACGTTTTATTTTCTGTCAAAATGACTCAAGAAGATGATGGCAATAACAACACGTAAATTATAAGTTTTGATAATTGAAAAATGTCTTATGGTATTTATTGTTATATTACAACATCATTGATTATATTTTTCTCCCGTCGGTAGGGATGAATTGGTAGGTTGATATTGACTCTTTGAGATTCATGGGTTCATGGCAAAGAGCAAAGTTTTATATCTGTTTGTTTTCTTGGTAATAAATGTGTGGTTAACGCAGCCAAGTAATCGACAACAGAGCTAATTTTATATTTGTAATGAGATATGGCGTTATAAGAGATTACATAAGACATTTGGATTTTATCACCGAAAATTAAGTTGAAATGATTTATGCGGAATATGAGTCAATCGTTGTTTTGTTTAGTTTTGTTTTGAAACGCGTTTCATCGTGATTTTTAAAAGGAGACATATTCTCATAATAACGGAATAACGGACTTTTGGTTTAAAGTCGGAGAACAAATAAAATGACGGAGTATTAATTATTATGAAAGACTGATGTCTTGTAATGGGAGTTAAAATGTTATTACGGAAGAATAACAAAATATTGAAAATGCATTATCATGTCATGTGAGCTGATAATATTTGTGACACAAGTGGTTAACTTGTTAAGAATCAGCGAATTATAAGTAACCCATACGGTAAAATGCTGTAAATGCATATTGGGTAAATAAGCGCAGTGATGTAAGACGCGGTAATTAAAGTGCACACGATTTAAATTAGGAGACGCAGGAATGAGGCGTTCGGGAATATTTTATTTTGCGTTTGATTAAAGCGCATGGTTTAACATTATGAAATGATGCAGAAGGCGGAGAATTTTTATAAATACGATGCGCGTGGTTAAAGCGCACACAATTATCAATGCTATATTAAGAGGCGCGAGATAACGTCGCAATGAGTTATATGAATATTTTTATAAGCCGAGGGCAAAGGCGCGAAACATTGAATTTTTATTGACCAGAGTGTATATCGTTTCTGCAAATATTTTGATTATCATATTTTTCTCCTATAGATTCGCTGTTGTAATTGTAATCAATATTTACTGCGTGGTTTGAATTTAACATTTATATCATAAAGTGTGTAACTGAGTTGAAGAAGAAGTTATGTTCAATTGTCAAATCTTAAGTGTGCAATCAATCGGCAATCAGTTGAAATGGTAGGAAGTGCTACGATAACATAAACAAAATCATATTTCATTAAATTAGGGATTTTCTAAGGGGAATAATTCGAGTTAATCAAAGGCAGAAGTAGTGTTTGCACTAAAACATGATACAGTCATCACGAAAGAGGACACTTGCAACCATCAGTCATAACGGGAACGCTGATGACAACGACAGAGGCAACTCAAACACAGCCACAACAGAGGTCGGGAAATGTCCTAATCCCTTTGGTCTATCCACGAATACATTAAAATGGAGTAACAATCTCGACTACGCCATTGATACGTCCAGAATCAACACAATCTACAGACTACAAATACACAGCAACCTCAATTACATCGTACCTTTCAACTTATACAAACTTGACAGAATTCATAAAATAATATCTGTATCAACACAGATTTCTTCCATGAACCTTTTTTATATTTACATTCTTTATTGAACAATTGGATTACTTGTATTTACTTCTACGACAACAATACCCAACGATGTACGATGTCAATAATTACATAAACGTTCAAGATACGATTGTTTTTACAAAAATGATGTCCAATTGTGAACAATACTATTTCCTTCATATGCAGTGGTGAGCGTATTCAAATTTAAACTTATGTCAATATACAAGTGTGCAGCACCCATATCTACAACTTATAAACATTGAATATTATAATAAAGCCTGTCTTAGTATCATTGTAAAAGATAAAGGCTATATATGTATATAAGACAATGCAGGAAAAAGTATCGCAAAACGCCACATGAGCGATTTCCTTGGATTCATTATCGTATGATATTCAACAACCTGCGTTCAAATAACGAAAATATTGTTGACCTTATTCGACCCTACTACATACACTACTAGACTACGTTATTGTTACATCATCTACCTGGTGTTTGGACTCACGTCACCCACCGGTACTCTACAGATTACATCATCTACCTGGTGTGTACTCACATGCCACCTCATCAAAACTCGATCAACAAACACAGACAATTACAACACACGACCTCTGTCGACTACTACACACGAACTCTTTGTCAACACATGGCTGAGTTCACAACTTTCTTTTGACTTGCTGGATAAGTCAAACTTCTCGCACACAGTTAATCTTGAATTTTTTACAATTTCATCTACAATGAGATTCAACGTATACACGAGACAACCACAAATATCTACGAGGAGAATCGACCCAGATGCCGGAGATGAATGGATTACAGCGACGTCACAAGACCAAGAAACAACCCAACAGGTTAAGCATACGTTTGCTACCTGTAGAGTCTTTTTTCGTCCCAAATTCAAAAGACTCGAACAAATACAACACACTAATTGCAAAAGTTGGTCACTTTAGTAACAGCCCACAATCACATACTGTGTTAGATTTTACTTATTTAGTTATTTACACTGTACTAAATATGAATAAGTCGGACAGACTAATGACTGATTATTTACTAAACACTAAATATGTGATGTGAACAAGTCGGACAGACTAATGTCTGATTATTTATTAAACACTAAATATTTGAATGTGAAGACATTATGGTGATAATTCGAAGACATTTACAGAGGAAAAAGTTTTTAATTAATTAACAATAAATAAAGTGAATTTATGACACTTGGGCTATTCAGTGACCACAACACACACAACAATGCAACACGTAGACTAGATACAATCACCTCAACTCTTATAGTTGATATATTTTTTTTCATGACATGAAAACTCATTCTAAATGGAGACAATGACTTAATTAACAATTACTGACAATTTTCACCGGATGAATCATTCTCAAGATGAACTGTTTACGGAGAAATTTGTTACCTCTGATGGATGACCATAAAGAACATTTTGACTTCAAACTACACCCTGATGATTTAAAAAGCTTAAAAATTGAAACATCAACAATGAACAATGAATGATAATAACTTCAACTTGAATTTTAAAATGATGATAATGCTATTATTATGATTTATTTTTAAATATTTTTTATTACTAATTGAAATATAATTCTTCGTATTTGAATCTAGATGTCTATAAAACATTATTTGTACCACATATTATAAGTTGGAATTAATGTAATAATGTTGTTTAAATGGAATCATACAATATAAGGGAATGTCAAAGGTATTGGTTTTGAGATGACAGTAAATGAGTAAACATACATGGAAGCTGAGATTATCACCCATGTCGTATAGAGTTGAATTTGAGATTGAATAAGACAACGTGAGTATATCACAAATGGAAATTGAACCATTCTTTTTCAAGCAAGAATATGGATATATGATTAAATATGACGGGAATTAACACTTGTATTGCTATGAAGATGGAATTTAAGATGAAAAGATAATTTTTCTTTGAACTTTTAATTACTTGATATCTTACTGTCGATGTTGTAATCAAATTTGATGTTTGTGAATTTATCAATGTTGTAATACTATAAAACCTATAATCGATATATATGAATGTTGTAATCAACTTTGGTGTTTTAGAATTTAAAGTTTAAAGTTTTTAAATATTAAACTGGTATAAGTATTTATCATTATTTTTAAAATAGACTATTTCTTACATTTGTTTATTACATTTTAATTCGACATTACATATATATTTAATCTCTTACTGTTTTTTTTAATTGAAATTGTTTTAAGTCAATTTAAATTCTAAGAAAGGGGCGTATGTAAGAGAGTAAGCCTATGCAAAAGGTTATCTAAGACATTTGGTGCAAACTGTCAATTATATATCAGCAAATGGGTTTAGTGAGTACATAATGCAGGCATATCAGTTAAACTTGGTCCATGCATGATAGGTTTGGGCAGTTTTTATGTCAAAGTTACTGGACAGGTTATCATGTTGAGTACTATTTAATCAATCATTCTTAAATTGGTTTAGGGGTGTTGAAACAGGTGAAAGGGGCATTTATCAAAATAATGTTATATCATAAAAGGCGGGGTTTAACATCAATATGTAGGAATTGACGTTTCAGGTTTGATTATGATTTGGTCTTACTCTTAGGGGTTGGATTATAGACTGACAGGGAACTGTCAATAACTGCAAGGGGGCGTGGAAACAATGGAACTGTGGGTAAAATTTTGATAGGGATAAAAGAGGATGTTTCGAGGAAAACGGGATTATTCTGATTCTACTTGACTATGAGCTGCACACTTTAAACCTTATGTACTCACCATCTTTTATTTGAATATTTTTGGACATAGAATTTGTTTGGTTGCAATTTGTGAAAATGTAAGTTGGATTGTTAAACATGTTAAACAACGCAATAAAAATCGCTATATAAGATCACAAGCCTTTACATATGTATTTGCTACACCACAACTCAACTACATAGGAAATGCACTTTCATTCAAACTCCTTTCACCCATCCTAGGTTGACAGTGACAGTAATTGATACAGAGTAGAGATTTATCACATTCTTACTCAAGCATTCAAAGACGCTGGTACTAGGTGGGAAAGCCCACGAAGAGTAAGGTTACAGGAAAAAGAAGCGAACGCACTAACAGACAGACACAACATCCTCTCCCTTTCTAAATTAAGAAATTAGAAATTAACAGACTGAAATCAATGCAAGAATTAATATTGTTCAGGGTATCGAGCAGGCGGAACTCCTCGATTTTGGCGACCCGATCTTCTTGGTAATTTCTGGGCAGTGTAAATCCATTGAATATCACTATCCAAGAATCTTCTTAGTTTTCTTGCATTCCATACCTGGCCATCCGAAAGAAGGTATGTCCAATTACCAAGGACTTTAATGACAGAGAGAGGGCGAGACCATGGTGATAGTCCTTTTAATACGTTAGGCTTCCGGGCAAGCACGTTGTCGCCGACACGATAGGGACCTCGTGACGTTATTGTCTTAGCAGATTCAGATGGTGATATGAAGTTTTCGTCATGTTTTGGCGGTATACTCGATGAATTCTTCTGCACTTCGAAAGGCAGGCGCATTTTCCTTCCGAATAGTAGTGATGGAAGACCTTGACATATGGGAGCCGGTCGACAAATCAACATGGGTCCATCATTTAGTTTCAGTAATGAAACCAGATGGCAACGTTCGCGTTACCACAGATCTCTCACCTCTAAATACATACGTCGTTCCTGACAGATTTCCGCTACCTAATCCAAAAGATCTTTTCTTGGAACTGAAAGGAGCAAAGATATTTTCTAAGCTTGATCTCAGAAAAGCTTTTTACCACATCAAGCTCTCTAAGGAATGTCGTCATCTCACCACAACGATTACTCATCAAGGTCTACGCCAATATAAACGACTTCCAATGGGCCTGAAAGACGCCGCCTCTGTATGTCAACGTCTAGTATCGCAGACACTTTCAGACTGCCCTGGAACTATCGCTTACGTGGATGACATTCTGGTGTTTGGATCTACACAAAATGAGCACGATCACAACTTAGATGAATGCTTAAAGCGCCTTTCAGCCAAAGATTTTCGTCTTCAATTGCCAAAATGTGAGTTCGGCGTAACATCAGTTAATTTTTTGGGACATGTCATTTCATCCAATGGTATCACCCCAGATCCAAAAAATGTCAAACCGATCATCGACGCACCAACTCCTCGCACAGTCAAACAGGTGCAAAGTTTCCTCGGCCTGGTAAACTATTACCAAGAGTTCATCAGCAACCTTGCCACACTTGCAGAGCCTCTACGTAACTTAACACGGAAAGGCACTCGCTTTGTTTGGTCCCAACGTTGTGAGAAATCGTTCGACAGTTTGAAAAATGCAATTGCTGGAAACGTTAAAAATTTTATTTTTGACCCCAACGCACCAACTTTCGTTACAACGGATGCATCGGACGTCGGGCTTGGTGCCGTCCTCTCGCAACTACAAGATGGTCGTGAAGTTCCCATTGCACATGCTTCACATACATTACAACCTCGAGAACGCAACTACGCCGTGAACGAAAAAGAAGCGAACGCACTAACAGACAGACACAACACATATATATATATATATATATATATATATATATATATATATATTACGTGACTGATCGTCTCAACGTGGTATAAAGTGGGGATGGACATAACTTGGGTCTTGACATGGAATTTATAGCCACGAACATAAAACGTTGGGTTTCAATGATATATCGGTGATGTGGGGAGTAAATACAATTAGGTGCATTGCAAAAAAAAAAAAAAGAAAAAAAACAACAACAAAAAAACAAAAAACAACAACAAAAAAAACAAAAAACAACAACAACCCCCCCCCCCCAAAAAAAAAGAAAAGAACCCCCCCCCCCAAAAAAAAAAAAAAAAAACCCAACCCTTCCCCCCCCCCCAAAAAAAAAAAAACAAAAACAAAAAAAAAAAAAAAAGCAAAACAAACAAAACAAAACAAAAAAAAATAACAAAAACAAAAAAAATTACGATTCCAAGTTATTTTTTCTTATCATATTTTGTTTCTAAATTAATTTTCATGGTCTGATTCATCCCGATGTAATATCGGTATAAAAACATATATACGAACATACCCACCACCACCACCACCCACCACACACAAACATACATACATACACACATACACACCCATACACACACAAACATGCCCCCCACACACCCCTCACACACACACACACATATCCACTCATATACACAAACACCAACCCCCCCCCCCCCCCCCAAATACCCCTCTTACAGACACATGACATGCATTGTTGGGGAACGGGAGGGGGGGGGGGGGGACAATATGCCACATGGACAGACAGACAAATAGACCGTAATTTTATAACGCGACAATTCTTACAATATCTCCTGAAACTCTGTATTAAACTGAAACCTTTTGTTTGACGCACACCCCTGTTTTCACGATGAAAGCCGGTGCCGGAGTGATGTCATAATATCCAGGATTTCCACAAATCCAGAATCAAAAGTGAATGGCGCACCTGGTCAATCTCTGGAATCCTGGCGCGTGATCTGGACAAGGGACTTGTTTGATAAATTATGAGTGACCAGTTGACCAGTGGTCAGCTGGGATGATAATCAACACAAAAGTTATGACATGCCCAAGTGTGGGTCATTGTCGTCCGGTTATTTCAACGATGTCGTGATCTTATTGTGGCAATAGGTTAATAAAGTCTGGGAGATAAGCTGGTGGTGGTGGTGGTGGCAGTCGGGTGGTGGGGGTGATTTATCACTTCTATATTGTGTATTATATATCTATGGTGATGAATTGAGTCAGAGATTTGACTGGCATAAAAGTGAAAAAGTTGTCAAAACAAGAATACATAATATTAATATTAATACTTATATTCATAACTTCTATATTGGGTACAACAGATCTATGGTAATGAATGGGTCAGATATTTGACTGGCAGAATAAGTAAAGCAGGAGACGATTGAAGTCGTGAATGGAAGCGAAACAATAGGAGAAGGTGGAGGAGGAAGAACGGGCAGAAAGAAGAAGAAGAAGAAGAAGAAGAAGAAGAAGGATAGGAGGAGGAGGAGGAGGAGGAGGAGGAGGAGGAGGAGGAGGAGGAGGAGGAGGGAGGAGGAAGAGAAAAAAAATGAATGAAAAGTGCATTTCAACTTTCCGAAATATCGACTTTCCCTTTCACCTCTGCCTATTTCATTGAGTGTTATCATGATTGGTGAGGGCAGATGAATTTGTACCACGTGTCAATGATTCACCTTTGACCTGTGAGATTGGGTGGAACGATTTGATAATCTCTGATCGAATGAGAACTTCCACGCTGGCGTCATTACTGCTGTCTTGGGACCATTTGGAATCAGTCTGAAGTCGAAACGTTGGTTCGACAATATTTTAATTACACTAATGAGATAATAACATTTTGGGTTGTCAGATCTGTAAATAAGTATACCTCGTCCCCCCCCCCCTTCTCCCCAACCCCACCCCCTTAATAAGCGATATTTATGCGTTTATACTTATACAACCATTACACATTTTAGTTGCCAACGGTTGATATATTCTTCTTTATCAAAAAATCTATTTCCATCTTGGAACAGAATTGAGCAGAATGTTACCAAGTTGTCCTTCAGAGCCATGAGGCCCGTTGAGCTGGAGTTTATATCGGTTTATGTCGTACTAACTGAACAATAACAATTTCTAGCTACCCTTTAGATAGCATGCCAGTCAATGGCGAAATACTCTCCTCCAGATCTAATAAACATAGCTACCCAATCTCTGCTGAGTATTCAGAGGGGTCAGAAAAAAAAATAACAAACCTAATTAGCCTTGGTATCGATACCATTCAGTGTGGTTGTAAGTTGAATGCTCTAACAACTGAGCCACCGAGACGCCATTGGGTCTGGGCAAGTATTATGTAATAGGATTGAATTGTCTGATGTCACGTCCGCCCAGCAACGAGCAGCTTGGTTCTAAACAAAGAAAATCGGTCCTTTTTATCCTTCATGCTGGCTAGAACTTTTTCACATGTCATGTGATCAAAAAGTGTAAAAGTCAAAATTAAATATGATCAGATTTATAATGTTTTTACATTTTTATGCTCGTCGGAGAAATATTTTATAAGGGTGTCCTCCATTGTTCCTATAGTTTAGAACCAGTTACTAAGTTACTATGCGTCATTACGAGGGAAGTGACGTCATGACTGTTGAAGCCCCGTCGTTTGTATTGCTTTTGTCTGAACGTTTCTAAGTGTTTTTTTTTTTTAGATTTTAATGTGAAGAAAAAAAAACAAACAACTTCATATCGGAAAATCTAAAGAAATTTGAAAAAAGAAAAAGGGCTGAAAATAACTCGCGGATTTAGAAAACTATCTTTTCATTTCGAGAGAGAAATCTAGATATTATGGGTTTGTTTAAATTTTGTGTGCATAAATTTCTGTCACGTTAAGAAAGTTCAATATAATATGTATACAATGCAATTAGAAATATTAAGTCTATTTTGGATTTAAAAAAAAGACAACATAAAATACATGAATTAGGTTGCCATTTTGGAAAGCAAATAGATCTTTATAGATGACAGAATTCAAAGATGTGACTTGAAGTTGATCGCATTAGCAGGCCGATATTTCTTTGTGAAGGTTGAGAAAGAAAAGATTTCATATTTTACGAATGAAGATAAAAAGTTAAGCCACCGACATTAGCAGATGATACAAACGTTTGCCAGATTAGAATCCACTTCAACTTGTCGCTTTATAACGTCCGATATTTGTTGAAATAACATAAATGTTGGATGGAGATTGAGAGAACGAACTTAAATCGAAAACCAACAAATATACACAGGAAAAGTCTTTTGGAAAGACTGACAAGGAAAGTTGACAAAACTTTAAATGTACATTCTCGTAAAAACTAAACCACGTGCCGTAATGATGCTGAGGCGCATGCGCGGTGAACAAGCCAAGTAAACAAACGGAGCGATTTCAAATAAAGGTCAATCAAGGTGGAATTTAAAAGCTGGGATTTGAACAACAACAAAACATTGGCTGCCTCTTTCCAATGGCGGCTGAAAAGTTAGACTAAACGTTAGCGTCCTGGTGGCGGGTTGTTGTTAAAAGCTGGGCAAACAGAAACCAGGATTTTTAACCAAAGAGAATCTAATGGGTGACAAATAGATCTGTCACATGCTGGATTTGCAATGATAGAACACGTTTGGACAAGTTTGGCCAGAAAACTCGTCCTTCAAATCTCCATCTAAAAAAACCCACTTTCATCTTGTCAAAAACTCTTAAATTTGGGTCTTCGAGGAAGTCTTGAAGGAAGTCCAGGGTTTGAGAGTTCTTGACAAGATGAAGGTCATTTTATTTGATGGACACGTTTTCTGGCCAAATTAAAAAAAAAAAAATCTGTTTATTCAGAATACGTCAGGGTAAAAGTTCCATGCACGCGCAAAGATAGGGATGGGATAGGATAGGATGGGATGGGATGGGATAGGATAGGATGGGATGTGTGGATTTGTGGATTTGTGGATGTGTTGATGTGTGGATGCCTCTTAAATCGTTACAGAATCATCAACTAGTTAACTGCCGTACTCTGGAAAAACACGTATTTACGAATTTGACCAGAAAAATCATCCTTCAAATATTGACCGATCTAAACGATCTTCATCTCGGTAAAAACTCTCAAACCTGGGACTTTTAAATCGATCGATAATCAAAGGTCGAGTTTTCCAGTTAAAATTTTAAATGCGAGTTTTTTTCCCCCCAGAGACTGGCAGATAAGTGGTACAAACCAGCCCGATATTCGACAAAGCTGGCAGTGCTGTTTGACATCAGCTACACCAATATTTAGCATGGCGTGATCTGTTTATTGATTCAAGAAAATGTTTCGTTTTCCGATGGCGGCTGGAATTAGACAGGAACCGTGAAATTGGCCCATGGATGTTATGAGTGCAAAGAAAACAATCGTTGAACAGATACCGATTGATATCAGGGGGAGGGGGGGGGGTTAATTTGAATGGGTTTAGGGTTGCCAAAGTACGGGATTTGTGGTCTTGTGTATGACACTCGCCTTTGGATTGGTAGGGCTTCGGTTCGCGTCCCAGTGTAAGCGGCACAGAGTTGAGTCCTTGGAAAAGACTTCTTTCCTCACGTTGTCGCACCTTACTCATGTGAACGATAAGTACCTAGTTATAACAGCATTGTTTCTATTGAAAAAAAGTACCAAAAAAAAAAAAAAGAAAGAAAGCCAAAAAAAAAAAAAACCAAAAAAAAACCTCAAAAAATAATTAACAAATAAACAAAAAACCCAACTTATGAATTCGCCTTGCAGTCTCCATGTCTCACTCTTACAGGTTAAATGTTGCTCCTGCTTTGAGCACATTTAGTAGATATTGCACTATATGAATAAACGATCAAATGATATTCGTACCAGAGAAACAAAAGCATATCTGGTTGATGCCAATGTCAGTGTTTTAAAGTCATTTAATCAGATCGAGAATTCAACACACTTACTTCCAGAATTCTCATATCAGCCTCTGTGCTTCCCCCCCCCCCCTCCCCCCACGTCCCATATTATGACAACCAAAATTCCTATCTCAATAAGTATATGTTATCTGTTAGACACCCTTCTTGTATCCGGACTCTTACAACTCATAATTGATATTCGTTGCCGTCCATTACTTGGGTACTCTTTCACATCTGAGTTGTTTGAAGTCATACAATATATGAGACATATTCAGTTTAATAATCCTTCTCATTTTTTCAACTCAAATATACCGGAGTTCTGGTCTCTGCTTATCATGACGGCCATCATAATAATAACAGTATTAATATTGTATTAGATCGTCTGTGCGGGGACCTTCATCACGGCAACGGTGGAATGTTGATGTACTTATCGCCTAGAGGATGGTGCGAGGGGTGTCGATTTAGGCAGTGGTTGCTACAATCCAACTTGTTGACGTTTAGATAAGATATCATTGGTCATGTGATCATGGGAGGCAAAACATTCTTGAATTACGTGTTGAAAACCAGACGCAAAAAGATATGAGCTTCTATATAGCTCGACGTGCACTTATTTGCAGGTCTGATAACTCAATTCCTTATGGGCTCATTGTTGTAATGGAAATCTCAAAATATGACGCAAAATATTGTCCATTACATCAAAGTTA
>NC_088362.1:64440352-64477852 GCF_034508935.2 Berghia stephanieae
TCTAGAACCATAAACCGTTTTGTTTTGTTTTGTTTTGCTTTTTTCTTTCTTAAATTATGATAGAAAATCTTGTTGCTTTTTTTTTTTCTCTTTTCTTTACTTTTTCTCTAATTGATAAACGATAAAAGAGGTAATTCTTTCTGTAAGATTTACTCACACTCACAGCGTCGACAAAGAACTCATAACGACCTGGCCATAAATAAAGACTTGCTGATTTCTCGTTAAGAAAGGCAGTGGCGTCACGGCGTCGAGTTGTTGAGAACGGCCGATAGTTAATAATTTCTACCACAATTATAATTGGCGTCTTGAAGATGTTTCCACGGAGTGTAAGAGATGATAATTGCTACAAAGGCTGTACGTAGATGTTCGCAGGTTGATTGTAAATAAGAAGAGCATGAGATAAAGATGATGAGGATGGTAAGGGCCATAATCGTACGCGATTGTGTCGTGGGGAGAAATAATTGTAGTAGCAACGACTGTCAAAACGATAGAGCATCTAATTTGGCTTTTGTTGTCTTCAATTGGTTACGTTTATCTGTGGTTTTTGATGACAAAAGAATGATGAGTGATGAGCTGAAATATGATATGAATCGTTTGTTTACAAACTGGTAGACACATCTGTGTTGTTCCAATGGATCCACTGGCAGGAGCGTGAGGTAGTGGCGTGTCGAGTTGACTAGGTGTGCCGCGAATGGCATCGTGTGGCGCACATGGGGGTCGCGTTACCTGCCTTGACAGGGGCGATCACTCCTGACATGTGACTTAGACAATGTTAGATCACTCGGGGACGTATGTGTTTTCTTTTGTGGTTATAAATAGATCGTCACGCCCAAGAACTTACGACCTTATAGATTTTTGTTTTCAACTAGTATTTAAATCTAATATAATTTGATTGCGTTCCATGTCGATAAAATGCACACACTGCTCTGTAACAAAAGGGGTTTTTTATATTGAATTTTAACTTGTCTCAACATTCAACAAATAAAAAAAAATCAAATTTGGCCAAGAAAAGGAATCAAGCGATTTATAATTGGTTTCTCTCCGACTTGACGTTTTTGGTTCATGTAAAAACTTATTGTTTGATCGAGGACATTGACAATAATATTAAAGTCCTCCCAAACGACAAGGGTGCATCATCTGTGTCAACATTTGCAATCCTGAGCCGGATTCTAAAAAAAACTTTTTATTTGCTCTTGTAACAATTAGTTGATTTATTTTATTATCCAATGAGCTTTTTGTCAAATTCTTTGGTTTGTGCATTGCCTTGGAGCATTGCATTGGAGCTTGGAGTTTTATACGTGAATTTAACACTGTAATATCAATGTTTGTGATCGTATTTTAGGTAGCGACAACTAGCACCAAGTCTTCATTTCATCTATCTCAATCCAGTCTCATCGTGGCTTTAAATCATTCATATTTTCAAATTTTCTTTTTGTGATGCAATAGAGTATTATTTATCTATTTATCTATTTATTTACTTATTCATTTATTTATTTATTTATCTTTATATTTATTCATCTATTTATTTCTACAGCACGCGTCGTAGAGGCTACGTCAAAAGGGCCATGTTCAAAAGCTTTTCATACAAAAACAATAAACTTAGTGGGACGCTAGATCGAACAGATCCAGCTACCCAATCACTGAGGGTAGACTTGTGGGGATGGGGGGGGGGGGGGTGGGGGGGGGGGGGGGGTTCGGGGGAAAATATGGACTACACCCATTACACCAGGAAGAGAGTGATTTAACAACTGAGCTATCGGGACCCTCCCCCCTCCCCCACACCAGACCCCCCCCCCCCCCTCCCTTCCCAAAGAAAAAAAAATTGTTAATACGAACTTCAAAGAATCATCTAGGTGTCTATTTCTTACATTGCATAAAACTCAAAAGTTCGTCTTTCTTTTCATTCTAATTTCGAAAATTACCATTTCGTGATCCAATTCATGGGGACATCGTACCGTTTTGAGGCAATGCGACACATTATTTCATGCATGTTATGACACATTATCGTAGATATCAATTTAAAACAAATAACAAAAGTCAAATTTAACCCATTATAAGGCCATAAATTCCAGCAATAAACAGATAAATCGCCAACAGCAGAGAGTCCAACACAATACATTGCTAAAACAAAAGTCAAATTTAACCAATTATAAGGCCATAAATTCCAGCAATAAACAGATAAATCGCCAACAGCAGAGAGTCCAACACAATACATTGTTAAAACAAAAGTCAAATTTAACCAATTTTTAGGCGATAAATTCCAGCAATAAACAAATAAAGCGCCAACAGCAGAGAGTCCAATACGAAACGTTGTTAAAATACATTTCCAAATTTGTTTACATTTGAATGAGAGAATTATCCGTTTGTTTATGAAAGTTGTGGCATTTCTGGCGAGATGTTATCAGATTTTGGTGAGAGGTAGCGGTCTGTATCTTCTTGTCACAAGGCTGACTTACTCTGGGAAAACACATATTTAAAAATTTGGCCATATCGATCCTTCTAATATCGATCGATTGAAATGACTCTCATTCTGGTAAAAACTCTCAAACCCGGGGCTTCGCGCCGAAGCCCCGGGTTTGAGAGTTTTTGCCAAGATGAGAATCTTTTAAATCGATCGATATTTGAAGGACGAGTTTTCTGGCCAAATTTCTTTTTAAATATGTGTTATTCATGAGTACGGCAGAAGAGTCTTACTCAAGATAAAAAACAGGTTCATGGATCTTGGCCAGAAAATTCGTCTATAATAATTTATCAATAAAAATAAGCCACATCTTTGTTTTAAAAAAAAATCCTCTAAAGCCTGGGAATTCAACAAAGTGATTCAAAAAAGTCTCGGGTTTGACAGATTGCTTTGTTGTTTTTTTTTTTTTTTTTTGTTTTGGGTAATTTTAATTGATCGATAATTGAAGGACGAGTTTTCTGGCCAAATTTTGAAGTATGTGTAATATCGTAAAACGCCAGAAGAGCGTGTGTTGACTTGATACTTGGAATCGGCCACTACCGTCCTATCTGGCAACACACAGGATACATTTCACGTCGCCATTGCTAATCCACAAGTTTATCATCCAAACAAACAAATACACGCGTTTATCAAAACTTATCATTTGGAAGTGTTTCTATTTTTTGGTTGTGTGTGTGTGTATTTGGAAGTATTTCTATTATTTGGTTGTGTGTGTGTGTGTGTGTGTGTGTGTGTATGTGTACTGTGTGTGTGTGTGTGTATGTGTGTGTGTGTGTGTAGGTGGGTGGGTGGCTGGGAGGGGGGGGGGGGGGTTGCATGATAGCTTAAACTTAAACTTGAACTTGAGTTTTTATGTAGTGCAATATCCACAAAACGCACTCAAAGCGCGTTACATCTCGGATGTGACATAACGCCTGTTAGCCTCACGGAATCTTGGTCTTGTGGTCTGACAATCGACTTCTGACTTGTAGTGCACTGGTTCGAGTTCCTCTCTTGCCGATGAAAGTTGAATCCTTGGAGAAGACAGTCAACCCGTATTTTCTCATTGTACTCAAGTGTATGACGAGTACCTGACTGGAAACAATGCGGCTCTTGTCGAGAAAAAAAAATGTAATATAGGCGTGTTGTGTTGATTTTGGCTTGAGACTTGGAAAACTCTTTGAGCACACACAAACAATGGATTTTGTGCATTTGATGGTTAGCACTTAGTTAAATTACTCACAACATTCCGCCAGCCGGATATAAAGTACCAACACACAAAACAGTGTGTAACCTTAAACGTTTTATTGTCTGATTGATAGAATTGAGTGCGAACTACTCATAAATATGGCTGGCTAAAAACAGTAGCAATGAGCTGAGTGACGTCAATTTCGTTCTTTCTAAAATGTTGGTGATCTGCTCTCTCTCTCTCTCTCTCTCTCTCTCTCTCTCTCTCTCTCTCTCTCTCTCTATCTATCTATCTATCTATCTATCTCTTTCACCCTCCCCTCCCCCCTACACACACCCATAGATGCACAAACACACCAGTTATGACAAGTTATGAAAGACACACAACTTGACCTCTAACCCGAGTTGACGAGTCCCGAGTTAACACGATGTAATCCGGTTGTTGACGAAACACAAGGGGGGCGGATTAGAAAGTTTGGATGGTTAACTCTCTGCCATAGCGCAGATGTTTATAAGGAGTTAGATTCCTATGACATCAAAGGCAATCGTCAGCATTGCTATCTGGACACATCAAACGATATTTTGATTTTCTCATATATGACTCTTGATCAGCTCATGTGTACGCTGATTGGGGTTGCCAGTTTGGCATCATAATGCCAAATTAAAAAAAAACAAAAAACCAACCTTCTTTTTCTTTAAATTATTCCATAATTAACCAGTATATTTTTGTCCAATCAAAACATGGAATTTGTGACACACCTTCACAGTGCTCGGACAAACATAGCTGGTTGTTTATAAACCACAACGTGAATGAAATCGACCTGTCTCTGATCATTGTTATTGTTTTTATACCCCCAAATGGTGACTAGTTATCACACGATTTTCTTGATCATATTATAAACGTTTAAATTTACACATAGATTTCTGTGTTGATCAAGCGGTAGAATATTGGGTATTTTAATTAGACACATACCAATGATACCTGTGGAGATTGCTATATTTACCAATCACTGCCATTGCTTACATAATCGCGACTGTCCGAGAGGCGTGGTTATCTAGGTCTATTAGATCTATTTGAAATATTGATTAAAATAATTGTCATAATTTGGCCATGTTTTGTTTCCTTCATGTTGATAATTTGGTTGAGAGTTTAGCTGAAATAGGGATTGAAAGAGCGATGTGTCAAATATTAGTTCCAATCTCCTTGTTTTTTTTTTCTTTTGAAGTGTGAAACCAGTCCTCCGAAGGACTGAATAGATACATTGTGCAACCGGTCTTCTGGTTTTAGAGAGATAGCATCTTGTTTTCTAGTCTAAATAAATGCTGGTCGTCAATAACATATCATCCATCCTCGCTCTTTTACACCCCGTAATCCTAGCCTCAAAATCTAATCTGCCTATACATTTTGCTACTAAAATAATTATGACACCTTATGATTCAAGATTTAACCTATTCATTGTCTATGCTTTGTCTGGAGCACTGGTTAAACACGTCCAAGGAATTTAGAACCGGAAGAAAGGAAGGTGTGACGTAACGACTTCTGCTCCCCTTTACCGTATTCTGACACCTGACACCCGTGACCGCGGGATAAACAATAAAATCTATTTCTACGTTGTTGTGCATTTCAATTTCAGCCGAAAAGGTGTGATCTTGAAGGAAATGACATAGTTTCGTACCATATGACTGATATGGCATTTTTTCTGCAAAATATAACTGGCAATCGTGATAGTGATGACACTATAAATAGACTGCGTGTTGATTGGTGTTGCATAACATAACATACCATGGCAACAGGATGAATTTAGAACAGTACCCATAAGAATAGTATCAATGCCATCATCACCGAATCATTACACACATGAGTAGGAAAATATTAGACTATTGGTCATATTATACGGGGCAGCATGGCTCAGCAGTAAGGTCTTTGGTTCGTACTCGAAAGGTACAGAGGTCACCTCGCCCTAGCTCAATGTGTGGCGCTGCACTGCGGCCGACGTCTGGGTTATTCCAGTCTTCCCATGGAATAGATTTTAGAAACAAATTTCGCCTATGGAATAAATAAAAATGGAATAAAGGGAATTCATTATTGAAATCTTAGACAGTTTATCTCTGGGTCAGTTCAAGTTTTAAAACTATAGATAGAATGCGCTTGGCTAAGAAGCTCACAACATTGCCATCCGGAAGTATAACGGACCAACACACAAAACTTTGTGTAACCTTGAACGTATATAGTCTGATAAATGCAGTTTAGTGAGAATAACTCATAAACGCGGGTGGCAAAAACAAACAATAATAAAGACCAGAGTGACGTCATCTTCGTTCTATCTATAGAAAGAACAGACACAGCCTTTGTTTGGAATCTACTCATAACATCTCAATCCACAAATGAATGGCACGGCTATGTGGTCTTGTGGTATGACACTCGCTTTCCGATCGGAAGGTCCTGGGTTCGAGTCTCGCTCGGCGCATAGTTGTGTCCTTGGAAAAGGCTCGTTTTATTCACATTCTCTCACCAGGTACTCATGTGTAAAATGAGTGAGTACCTGGCCGTGAACAGCGTCGTCTCTGTCCGAAAACAAAAATTGTAATATCGTCTAACAGGCGTCATCTCTCGTTCTACATGTTACGTGTTGCTGTTGGTCAGGGGCCCTTTGTAAAGCGCTTTGAGCACGTTTAGTGGATATTGCTCTATATAAAAGCTCAAGTTTTGTTGGGTAGTTTTTTTGATGAAACATTAAAGATTAATTAAAAGATAAATAAAATTAGAATCTATTTCTCCTCTTGTCCATTATTCACTGATCCGAACCAGCGACCACTGAGCTCTAGGTTTCCCATAACAACAACAATAAATAAATAAATAAATAAATAAATAAATAAATAAATAAAATAAATAAATTAATTAATTAAAAATAAATAAATAAATAAATAAATAAATTATTACCTATTGTATTCTGACATTTTTCTCCCCTTTCATTTTCTTCCATTACAACAATATAATATATGGACGTCGCTTTCACAACTTGCCAAGCAAGATGTGTTTTCATCATTCAAAGTGAACTGCATTTATTATATTTTTTTTTGGGGGTGGGGGAGGAGGGAGGGGGGACCATTTATTTAGTGATTTAAAGAGGTAAATACTTTGTTTTGTTTGCATTGTAGAACAATAGGCTAAATGTTGAAGCGATGGCTCGCGGCTGAAAAGCTTTGGCGGGGAAATGAGGTGTCATCCAAAATGGCTAAGTAATAACACTCATATTTCTATGGAGTCACTTTCGTCAAAACCTCAAGGCGCTTTAAAAAAAAACAAAACAAAAACAAAACAAGACATTGTTTACCCAGAATACAATAACACTGTGAGACCAAATCTACCAATATCAAAATAATAAGAGTTAGAGCATAAAAAAGCCATCAAAAACACCAACACACAAGTCACATAATAATATAATACGTTGAAATTATATTCAATCAAGTATGGTATTTTGTGAAGAGATTCAGTTTAAGGCGGTTTTTTTTTCTTCTTAAATAAAAATATCTATTGATAGTATGCGCTTGGCTAAGAAGTTCACAACATTGCCATCCGGAAGTATAACGGACCAACACACAACTCTGTGTGTAACCATGGCCATTTATAGTCTGGTTAATACAGTTTAGTGAGAATTACTCATCATCGCGGATGGCAAAAAAACAATAACAAAGACCTGAGTGACGTCAACTTCGAACTATCTATATCTCGATAGAAAAAGAGTTCTCACTCTCTCAAACAATTTATGCTTTGCGTTTAGATAAGATACCCACAACATTCACCAGCTGGATATATAATACCAACACATAAAACTGTATTGTAACCTCGAATATTTATAGTTTAATTGATATTATTTAGTGATAACTAATCATTAAAACGGCTGTCTTAAAACAATAACAAAGAGCAGAGTGACGTCAATTTCGTTCCTTCTACTGAACACCTAAGAACCAATAGATAGTATGCGATTGGCTAAGAAGCTCACAACATTGCTATCCGGAAGTATAACGAACCAACACACAAAACTCTGTGTATCCATGAACGTTTATAGTCGGGTTAATACAGTTCAGTGAGCATTACTCATTAATGCGGATGGCAAAAAGGAATAACAAAGACCCGAGTGACGTTATCTTCGAACTATCTATAGACGTTTCTAATCAATCCTTTGTTCTCTATGACAAATAGGGGCAGGCATTTTCCTCTTAAATTGTCGTTTTTTCTTATGATAAAAATGCTACCGAGCATGTTTTGCAAACCAGCCCCCCTTTAACATGATACGGACGTATGAATCGGCACTACAATGTATTACTCCGCTTGATTTAATTTGCCAAAATGAGAGTAAAAAAATAGAGCGGATATAAAAGCGATGACTCTATTAATATTTCCATTTTAAAAAATGTTAAAATTGAATAAATATAGAAATAATGAAGTCTGTAACTCGACATAATGGAGTACCGACCGCTGGGAATTAATTAGAAACCGCCATGTTGTTTTGTGCAAGGACTGACTTCTGCTCATCCAAGTGTGAATCAAAAATAGAACACTCCAAAATGAAAACGAATCAATTTAGAATTTTACAATACATGGCCAAATGCGTTTTCTCAATTTGGCCAGAAATGAATTTACTTTAAAAATAAATATATATAGGAACTTTTACATTGCTTATTCCCACAGATTTACATGCACAATGCGCTTCACGCTGCAGGCCATGAGGAATTATATTTCCATTTCATACTCTACTGATGGTCTGTTAGGCGTCCTTTCTGTAGATTAAATCTACCGTATATATGGATTTACTATGATGTATTTACGTTTTACCTCTGCTTTTTTTTTATTAGCTGAAGAAGGGTTGTGGGCCCGAAACGTTCCGGGCTTTGTATTTTGTTTTATTTTTGGGGGCTAGGAGGGGGGGGGGGGCTGTTATATTATTTTTTTGTACACAATTTTTATAGTTCACAGCTTGTAGCATCTTAGCTTGATTCGTAATGAAGTTTTTTGTTGGCCATTCTGATATAACAACTGATTGATGGCTGATATAACGGCGTGATAGAAGCACAAACCCATTAATGGCTGATATAACGGCGTGATGGAAACACAAACTCATTGATGGCTGATATAACGGCGTGATGGAAACACAAACTCATTGATGGCTGATATAACGGCGTGATAGAAGCACAAACCCATTGATGGCTGATATAACGGCGTGATGGAAACACTATCTCATTGATTGGTGATATAACGGCGTGATGGAAACACAAACTCATTGATGGCTGATATAACGGCGTGATAGAGGCACAAACTCATTGATGGCTGATATAACGGCGCGAGAGAAATGTGACGACATAATCTCGAAACTTAACCCATTTGATCCGACTTTGGTTTTAAAAAAAAACAACAGGGAGAGAGAGAGAGAGAGAGAGAGAGAGAGAGAGAGAGAGAGAGAGAGAGAGAGAGAGAGAGGCAGAGAGAGAGAGAGAGAGAGAGAGAGAGAGAGAGAGAGAGAGAGAGAGAGAGATCCAATACTTATTGCATTAAATATGTTTTTGATGCTTTATGCTTTCTTCAATGACAATGAATGATAATTTGGTAAAATGCATCCGAGTTTGTTTACCTCCGCCCTCTGTGTCACCTCCACCCATTGAATATACCAACCTGGCACGCCTTTGTAGTGATCATAGATATAAATAACACAAAATAGATTGCTTATGCACGGAGTAACCTTGCCATCACCACAAACATGGCCACGATGTGCTTAAGGGGCGATAACTAACAAAGTCTTTGATGAGTCAAAACTGTTCGTGGAGTAATTGTCTCGTTCTTACTTTATTGTCACAAAGGCATTTGGAGATAAAGATTATTGATGCTATGTGCTTAGTTAAAATCTCATAACATCCGCCAGCCTAATATAACGTACCAATACATGAAACATATCACCTTAAACGTTTTTATAGTCTTATAGATAGGCCTAGTATGTGCTTGGCTTAGACGCTCACAACATTGTCATCCGGAAGTATAACGGACCAACACACAAAACTATGTGTAACATTGGTCGTTTATAGTCTGGTTAATACAGTTTAGTGAGAATTACTCATACACATGGATGGCAAAAAGCAATAACAAAGACCTGAGTGACGTCAACCTCGTTCTATTTATACAATTTAGTGAAAGCTACTCATAAAAATGGCTGCCTAAAAACAATAACAAAGAGCTGAGTGACGTCAACTTCGTTAATTCTATAAGTTGGTTGGCTCGGGACTCCATGTAAATCGCATTGGGCACGTGTAGTGGATATTGCGCTATATAGATTCTCACGTTCGTCTGTTTTACTTTTTTTCTTCTATTTTCCAGAGATCGATTCGAAGGAACAGGCAATATATCTGTAAGTCCAGAGGTCAAGGGTCTTGCCCAGTGGATAAAACACACAGAAATCAATGCAGAGCTTGTCGCCTGAAGAAATGTATGGAGGCAGGGATGAATAAAGATGGTAAGTAGATGGATAGTGGATGGTGGATATTGGATTGTGGATTGTGGATGGTGAACGGTGGATGGTGGATAATGGATATTGGATGGTCGATTGTGGTTGTGGATTGAGGATTGAGGGTGGTTGATTGTGGATGGTGGATTGTGGATTGTGAATGGTGGATTGTGGATTGTGGATTGTGGATGGTGGATTGTGAATGTGGATTGTGGATTGTGAATGGTGGATTGTGGATGGTGGATGGTGGATTGTGGATTGTAGATTGTGGATTGTGGAGTGTGGATTGTGGGTTGTGGATGAGGGATTGTGGATTGTGAATGGTGGATTGTCGATGGTGGATTGTGGATTAAGGATGGTGGATGGTGAATTGTGGATGGTTGATTGTGGATGGTGGATTCTGGATGGTGGATTATGGATTGAAGATAGTGGATGGTGGATGGTGGTTGGTGAATTGTAGTTGGTTGATTGTGGATGGTGGGTTGCGGATTGTGGATTGTGGATGTGGATTGAGGATGGTGGGTGGTGGTTGATGGATTGTGGATGGTGGATTGTGGATTGTGGATTTAGGATAGTGGATGGTTGATTTTGGATTGTGGACAGTGTATGCTGGATGGTAGATTGTGGATTGTGCATTGTAAATATAGTTTGGAGGTAGGCGGGGGTAGAGGTTTCGAGAGGTAGAGAGGAAGAGTTGGGAAAAGAAAGGAAGAGGTGAATCTGGATGATGCAGATTGAGAGATAGGAAGAGAGAGAGTGAGAGAGAGAGAGAGAGAGAGAGAGAGAGAGAGAGAGAGAGACTTTAAATTCTTTTTCATTCCTCTCCCTCTTCTTCTTTTTCCTCCTCCTCCAGACTCTCTCTCTCTCTCTCTCTCTCTCTCTCTCTCTCTCTCTCTCTCTCTCTCTGCCTTTAGTGTCTAACGTTTTACCATCCAAATCAAAAAGTTATTTTATTCCCAATTGTCTCTCCCCGAACCCCCCACCGATTTCCTTCGGTAAGTGAGAACAACTTGACAAGGCTGTGCGTGCAAGCGGAGCTCTGAGCCAGCCATGCGTGAAGTTAATTAAATACTATTATTATCTGCACTAAACCGTATCTAGAATGACACCTCATTTATCAGTCTGTTACATCGTGCAAAAAGAAAAATGATTTGGGAATAATAAGATAGATAGGGGTGTCAAAAAACACACCGGAGACGAACTTGGTGAAAGAAAGGCGATGGAAGAGAGAAAAGGGTTGTGTGACTTTGGTTCTTATGGATTTCGTGCTGAATTCATCAAACTACACCCCGTTCAATATGAAAACAAACAAAAATAAACAAGTTTGCCTGATTGATTTAATCCAAAATGCCAAAGTAACTTTTGTATAGTTATGTATAAGGAAATGCTAGTTTGTAGTATGTCTGTTTTGTTTGGGGGAGTGGGGTGGGGTGTGTGTGTGTGTGTGGGGGGGGGGGGGGTGCATATAATAAAACTTGGACTTTATTAAGAAACGATCTTTTTACACATTTTTACTCTGTCTTTGAAAATAAAGTTTTGTTTTAATTTTTCAGGACAAATTTATATTTTTAAAATAATTTTTCCACTTCCTTTCCACTATTAGATAATTTGGGATCAATAATAGTATACAGTATAAAGTGATTTTTAAGAGACCAAATAATTATTGAGCTTTGTGATAAAAACTGCCAAATATACTGAAATAAAAAAATAAAAAATAATAACATGGCTTTAAAAATGCCAAATTGGCAATGCTGAAACTATTCCATTTTTGGACGTTGTTGAATTCAACTGATGGATTTCATATTCCCGTGAAATCAAATAGGCCAGTGTGAAATCAATTTACGTTTCCTTTAACTTTTTAACTTTCCGAGCCTGGACGCCTTCTCCTGAACATGACACGTTTGATAGTTGTTTTTTTTTTTCAGATTTAAGGTCTGTTTCCATGTAAAGCTAACCGTCATCGTATTACGACCGTCTGCTTCTATTCAAACACAATTCGATGATATTCTAACAATAACAGACACACAAAATAAGGTCCAGACTAAAAACTAAAAATGCCTAAGTGAACCAAGTGTTCATGTAAAGAAAATGTAGATCTAGGGCAGATAATTGCTAATACAACAAAACAATACCATTAAAAAAATAAAGCACGACGTTTCGGTCTTTCTTCTTTATTCAGGGGCAGTCATAAAACAAAGAAAATGAGATGAGATAAGAGAGAGAGAGAGAGAGAGAGAGAGAGAGAGAGAGAGAGAGAGAGAGAGAGAGAGAGAGAGAGAGAGAGAGAGAGAGAGAGAGAGAGAGAGAGAGAGAGAGAGAGAGAGAGAGAGAATTTACATTTAAATATTGGAATCATATTATAAGATTGACATAGAAAAACACGAAAGGCGGGATGGGGTGTGGGGTGGGGGGTGGGGGAGGGGGGGGGGGATAAAAAGACAGGAAGAACAAAACAAATAAATGAACAGATGATGAAATGTGATGACTCGATGCTGCCATCGTTTCTATAATGAGGTAAATTCTCTTTTAAAATGGAACAGACACGAACGAGTACATTGAGAAATAGTGTATACAAGTGAGATGGTCAAACTTAAAGCTAAATAAATGTGACTAAAACGGAGCCAATCAAATGTAAAATCCATATTTTTTTTTTACGTATTGGATTATCAAATGGATGTCGTGGGTCAACAGTTTAAAGAAAATAATTTTTTTTTAACTTTCTCACGACAACAATTCCACACTCATTTTCTTTTATCTATTAATTCATTCAACCCACAATTTCCTTTCCTACGGTTGGTGCTCAACGACTGACTGGTGAAGGTGTGAATGGGTCTTTATTCCATTGATTTACAGAGAGGGGTACAAACACATGCAAACAACATGCGCAATTAATTTCATATTGGCGATCCTTATCACGAACGCATAACTCAATTCATTGCCTTTAGTAATGACGTACGAATAGACACAATCTGCCCTCCAGCGGGAAAGAAATGCTAAGGGCAAAGGGATGGATTTTCAATGACGTGTTATGCTGGCTGGCAGTTGCCAATAATCTCAAAACAAACTTTCCTTTGTTAAGAGTCCTGGTAAATGACGCAAATAAGGCCATATCAAGAGATTTGAATTAATTAGATTTGATAGGAATATAGTAGGGATAATTATCTTCCAAGCTTTTGTTTATCGTTTAGAAAACTAAATGATTTCATGATTGCATTTGAGTTTTTCATTTATTTTGATTACATCTTCAACTGTCTCTGAGAAGGTAAATTATGGGTTTTATGTCGGGTAATTTTTACAAACATCATAGAAAGAGACAGATGAGCCACTCGGCTATTAAAAAATAACAAAATAGAACTTCAGAGGCATGAGGCACTTGGAGCCAGAGTTTGTCCCAGTTTCTATAGCAATTGATTGCATCCCTTAAGGTATGACGCTAGTCTATCGCAAAGTACTTTACGCCAGATCTGTCAGATCCAGCAACCTAGTAGTCATTGCTGGGTGGACAGGATTTTTGGAGAAAAATCACCTACTTTCTTGAATTCCCGATTCCACGGGCCTTGTGACTCTGTATAACTTGTTCATCCAGACAAAATGGCGCTCTGAGACGGTGGGTCACGAAATAAAATGGCGGAAAGAGAGAAAGGGACGGATCCGATAAAGATGATGAGAATTTAAAATAAATAGATAAATTGATCTTTGAATTGAAGCAGGCATCGGCTTAATTGGAGGGATCACCAGTTCATTCAGGGCTGGTTTGATTGGGCACAGGGTTAATCTGTACGCCGTTTGATTGGTTGGGCGGTGGGAGTTGGGAATTGGGAGGTGGGTAGTGGGAGGTGGGAGCGAGAGGGTAATCTGAGATAGGGTGAGTAAGGATGCGGGAAAGAGAGGCCTAGTGGTAAATAATTATAATATATTGAATTATGAAAAAAAGGCGAGGGGATTGATAGTGTATGATAGAAAGTGTGTACTGTAATATATATATATATATATATATATATATATATATATATATATATATATATATATATATATATATATATATTATATATATATATATATATATAGAATCGTGTTTGATACAAATATGGTACGAAAAGTGCTCGACATGTAGTAATGGAGCGAATTATTATTTAAAATATTTACCACAATGTTTGGGGCAGTCTACATCAATGTTTCAGGCTCAATTTGCCATCTTCAGGACTGAGTTGTTTTGTTGACTGTTGTTGTTTCTTGAAGTGGTTCCGGTTTGAAGTTAATTAAGAGGAATTTGCGCCGATGGGGACACTTTCCGTAGATCTCACTTTTCATGTTGAGTGTGGCTTCATGAGGTTGTTTGATTATAGTATATTTTTCTTCCAGGCATAAGCTACATTGTTTTGATGTTGGTGTGTATCCTGTTGCTTTAGATAAAATTTTCCATGAAATGTTGTGGTCTATTTTGTTGTCTTTTAATTTCCAAATATGTTCGCTGAGTTTTGTGGATGTTTTTTTGTTAGTGTTTCTAAATGTTGAGGTGTGGAGGTTGTATCTTGTTTTGAAATTATTTTCTGTTAGTCCTACATATTTTTCTTGCTTGTTTGTTTTAGTTTCTGTGACTGTGGCTTGGTAAATTAAACTTGATTCTAAGCATTGTTTGTTTAGCGGGCAATGTTCTTTATTTCTGCAGTTGCATTTTCTAGTGGGTGGGTTTTGCTCTTGTCGGTGGTTTATTAATATTTTTTTTGTTGTGGCTTGAAATTATTTGTTCTATGTTGCGCATACACGAGTAACTTATTTTTATGGTATTCCTGTTGATAATTTTATGTAGCTTGTGGTTTTTTGGAAAGTGTGTATCAATTAACTTCAGGAACTGCTGTCCTATGTTTGTGCTGACGTTTATGTCGAAAGGTGGGTTGAACCATGTTATGTGTCGTTTTCTTGTTTTACGTTCTTCACTTGTGTGTTGGGGTTTACATGAGAGGGAGGCGTCTGTGTATACAAATGGTGTGTTGTATCCACTTTTTGTGAGTGCTTCTTTGTTGGGGGTGGCTGCGACGTTGAATATCTCTCTGTTTTCCGAAAGTTTGCTCACCCTCAGTGCTATGTTTTTTGGTATGTTTTCAATGACGGGACGGGGGTGGTTGCTGTTTTTATTAATGTAGCTAATGGTGTTGTTTGGTTTTCTGAACGGTTGGAATGAATTGGATTTTATGCCGAAAAGATCACAAGCCTGACTTCAAAAACAATCCAAAATGTAGACTAATAAATCCATACAAATCTGAAATTGGAAAAATCAGCAAAAAGATATTAGAAAAAAATAAATAAAAACGTCAAAGAAGCAACTAAATTCAACCAGTGGAAAAACACCGATGAAGTCATTGAATGGTTCAAAAATATCCAAAACATAGAAAACTGCACCTTCATCTCTTTCGACATTTGCGATTTTTACCCCTCCATCACTCCAGACTTACTAAACAAAGCATTGGAATTCGCAGCAAAATACACCAACATCACAGAAGAGGAAAAACACATCATCAAATACACCAAGCATAGCACACTATACTACGACAACACACCGTGGACAAAGCGACACAATGATTTCGACGTAACAATGGGTTCGTTCGACGGTGCTGAAACATGCGAACTGGTCGGACTCTACATCCTGTCACAACTACAACATACACACACATACATCGGCCTCTATAGAGATGACGGACTCGCTATAACCAACAGACGACCAAGAGCGATCGAAAACATCAAAAAACAAATCTGTAAAATATTCCAAAACAACAATTTGAAAATCACGATAGAAGCAAACAAAAAAACAGTTGACTTCCTCGACATCACATTCGACATAAAATCCAATTCATTCCAACCGTTCAGAAAACCAAACAACACCATTAGCTACATTAATAAAAACAGCAACCACCCCCGTCCCGTCATTGAAAACATACCAAAAAACATAGCACTGAGGGTGAGCAAACTTTCGGAAAACAGAGAGATATTCAACGTCGCAGCCACCCCCTACAAAGAAGCACTCACAAAAAGTGGATACAACACACCATTTGTATACACAGACGCCTCCCTCTCATGTAAACCCCAACACACAAGTGAAGAACATAAAACAAGAAAACGACACATAACTTGGTTCAACCCACCTTTCGACATAAACGTCAGCACAAACATAGGACAGCAGTTCCTGAAGTTAATTGATACACACTTTCCAAAAAACCACAAGCTACATAAAATTATCAACAGGAATACCATAAAAATAAGTTACTCGTGTATGCGCAACATAGAACAAATAATTTCAAGCCACAACAAAAAAATATTAATAAACCACCGACAAGAGCAAAACCCACCCACTAGAAAATGCAACTGCAGAAATAAAGAACATTGCCCGCTAAACAAACAATGCTTAGAATCAAGTTTAATTTACCAAGCCACAGTCACAGAAACTAAAACAAACAAGCAAGAAAAATATGTAGGACTAACAGAAAATAATTTCAAAACAAGATACAACCTCCACACCTCAACATTTAGAAACACTAACAAAAAAACATACACAAAACTCAGCGAACATATTTGGAAATTAAAAGACAACAAAATAGACCACAACATTTCATGGAAAATTTTATCTAAAGCAACAGGATACACACCAACATCAAAACAATGTAGCTTATGCCTGGAAGAAAAATATACTATAATCAAACAACCTCATGAAGCCACACTCAACATGAAAAGTGAGATCTACGGAAAGTGTCCCCATCGGCGCAAATTCCTCTTAATTAACTTCAAACCGGAACCACTTCAAGAAACAACAACAGTCAACAAAACAACTCAGTCCTGAAGATGGCAAATTGAGCCTGAAACATTGATGTAGACTGCCCCAAACATTGTGGTAAATATTTTAAATAATATATATATATATATATATATATATATATATATATATATATATATATATAAAATATATATATATATATATATATATATATATATATATATTATATAGATAGATAGATAGATAGATAGATAGATAGATAGATAGATAGATGGATAGAGAGGGAGCGAGAGAGAGAGAGAGAGATTGAGAGAGAGAGAGAGATGGAGAGAGAGAGAGAGAGAGAGAGAGAGAGAGAGAGAGAGAGAGAGAGAGAGAGAGAGAGAGAGAGAGAGAGAGAGAGAGAGGGGAGGTGGAGAGAGAGATAAGCTAGCCCAATAAAACAAAAAGTGAAAACCGATCCACTGCTCCGGCGTCCTAAAACGTGACGACAAGCCTGCCATTGAACGTGAGTGCTACATCCCACCTCTTCGTCGCACGAGTGAGTACAATGGTGACGCGTAATTGGCCCCAGGGCCGCCCAACGCGGTGGACTGGCTCAAATTTCCCGGCCCGTGATTCGTTACTTTGTATCTGGCTGGCTGAATCAACTGACGACTTTATCCCAGCGTTGACGGTGGCGTTCCGTGCCGATGATATGTGATCTCAAGCTCACGGATGAGGTTTGACCATTTGGGTTTGAGCAAGGATATCCGAGATGGGATGGGATGGAAAGATTACAAGGGGCCTAAAATATGCCTGGAAAAGAAGGGGAGGGGGAGGAGGGGGGGGTATTGATTTGCATATTATAGTGCAGACATAATGAACTCTGGAGCGGTCTTTGATGTTTTTTTTGTTGAATTTATTCGACGTCACATCCGGTCAAGATCAGAACTCAAAAGATAGTGGATAGTTTGAGACATTTTGGATGATCGATGATAATCTGGTACAGAATCGGCCAGTCAGATTAAAACAATGTTAGACGGATATCGAATTTTTATTCTTACAACTTGGAAATAAAAAAGTAACATTAGATCGTGCTAAATATAAAATATAAAGAAATAAATGGAGGTGGAAAATTGATAAGCAAATAGAAAATAAAATGACACAAAACTTCAAGTCAATGTTTGGGGGTTTTTATTTAAATGAAAAGTGGTTTTCCAGAACTCCCTAACTCCATTTTTCCCATTTTGAGATATTGAGGATAATCTCCCCTACAATTTCTCATTCGGTCTCTTATTTTATATTATTTAAACTTTAAATCCACACAAATCATGGAAAATTCTTGTGCCATTTAATGCTTAAAATAAAATTTACGTTTCAGTTTATCTCGTGGATGGAAAATCTCCAAAAAAAATGGAAAAATCGACTGTACGAATTTATTGAAAACCAGCCTTCAATAAATGATTTGTTAGTTTATTTTTAGTACTGGCATCTGATCATTGCCCAAGTAAATCATTTAAATTTGGTGTATAAAAAATCATCCAAGGCTTGAATTGAGTTGCGTGAGGATAATAAATATTTAAATAAATTGATGGATAATAAATAGATGAATAAATAAGGTTGTTAATATTATCTAAATCAATGTAATAATTAAAGAAAAAACAGAGAGAAAAAAAAAACAACCCGGACAAAAAAATACCGAAATGTGATATGTTATGATTTGCAACCAGTTCAACAAAAGTGCACACTACGTACGTTTTCTATGGGAAAACACATTGCGTTGTATGAAATGAACATCAATTATTTCTGCTATTTCCAGCGGTACAACACGAGAGAGGGCCCAGGAATTCAACAATCCGAAGACAGGTTGCCATGTATCTCAAGGAGACGACGGAGTATGGAGGTGTCATGGCCGTCAGCCCCTTCCGGTGAGTAGATTGTTGATTGTCTGGTCTATCTATATTGTATATGTCTATGTTCAGTCCTACATGTTAAATGTTGCTGTTGACCAGGGACTCTTTGTAAAGCGCTTTGAGCACATTTAGTGGATATTGCGCTATATAAAGCTCTTTTTTTTCTATGGTGACTCAATGAAAGCATATACAGGCACACCTTATTGAAATTCTCACAATTCTTGTTTTTTAAAGAGTCAAAAGATAGTCGTCACCAAAAAGTTATTCTTTACCAGGTTGCCATCAGGACAATGACGTATACCAGCAGGTCTGATAACCGAACGAAATAATGGGCCGGGAGGGGGTGGGGGAGAATTCAAGTGTCAAAATAAGGAAAGATAATTAAAAAACAAACAAACCCCAAAACATTACAAACAGTACATACATAGTTATAAACTCTCATATATATTTTACAAATATATATATATATAATGCATCCATAAATAAAAGATCTATTGATATTGTTTTTTAATAGCCTGACTTGGTACAAAGTCATCAACTCTTTCATCAAGTCTAAAACACGTCAAAGCAATTAACAGCTAAAACACAATGGTGGCCACTTCAATATGAAAACCACGGCCCAACCCCGTCATTAGAATGTTATGTTCAAATTCTATACCTTTTAAAAAATTCAATATTATTATAATATATTATTTTCTCTCTGTCGTGTTTCCAGATCGCCATTCTTCGCCCCCATTATCAACTACCCCGAATCAGCAGCCGATGGAGTGACGGTTTCAGCATTAGAGCCCCCGCCCCCTTCAATGGCTGTCACGCCCCCTTCTATTGCCGTCACGCCTCCTTCTATAGTCCCCCCAACATCCAACGGAGTATTGGTGCATCCTTTCCCAAAGGTACAAGCTGTTGGATTTTTTAATGTGTTTATAACTCATTAAAATAATACGTTTAATTAAGTGGTGTATTGATGTTTTTTATTGGGTTTTTTTTTTTGGTTATTGGCTGAAGATAAGTTTTTAACCCGAAACTTTCCGTGTTTTGGTAGGGGTTTTTTTCTTCTGTTTTCGAAGCTGTGAAATTCATTTTAAAAAAATACCTTCGACAGTCCACAACTTCTAGAAGATTTGTATCACTTTAATTTTTGTTTGGATATAATTTTTCAAAACAATAGCAAAAGACATCATGGTGGTGGTGGGTGAACGGATTGCTCGTTGGTAGAGTACCCGATTCATGCGCAAATGGACTGCGATTGATCTTGGGTGGAGTTGATTTTTTATTCTTTTTCGTGACCACAACCACATCCATCTTTCCACCCTGGCTAGCTAGGTCTGTTAGATCTGGCGGAAAGTACTTAGCAATAGACTTGCGTCTTACCAAAAGTATAGTGAGCAATACTGCCGTACTCTAAAACAAACCCCCCATATTTTAGAATTTGGCCAGAAAACTCGTCCTCCAAATATCGATCGATTTAGATGACCTTCATCTTAGAAAAAAACCAACAAAAAAACCCCTCTCAAACCTGGGACTTCGCGAAGCCCCAGGTTTGAGAGTTTTTGCCAAGATGAGCGTCATTTAAATCGATCGCTATTATTTGAAGGACGAGATTTCTCGCCAAATTTTAAAATAATATGGGCGACTGGTACTGTATGGAATGAATATAATTTGGTTCCACGTGGCGTGCTGGGGCAATACATAAATGAAACATTGGGAAGCGCATTGAACATGGGAAATCTGTGGAAATGTGCTATAAAAAAAGTGTTCACATTTATATCTATTCATTTCACTTTACTCCTCCCCCCCCCCCCCCTCCTCCTAAATCCCTGCAGTACCCCCAAGAAATCCCCGCCACCTACGGCAGCAACCCAGAGGCCATCTGTGAGGCTGCAGCCAGACTGTTATTCATGAGCGTGAAGTGGACCAAAACAGTTCCAGCGTTCGTTGCCTTGCCATTCCGAGACCAGATTTTGCTCCTGGAGGAGAGCTGGAGAGAATTGTTCGTTCTTGGTGCTGCCCAGTTCCAGATCCCCCTGGAGGCCAGTCCGCTTCTCTCTGCCGCTGGTAAGTAGGATCCGTTGATTCATGGGATATCCGCTGTATCATATAATACAAAATCACCTCGCCATAGTTCAATTTGCGGCGCTGCACCGCGGCGGACGCCTAGGTTAATCCAGTCGAGATATTTATATCCTTTATCATTTTGATGTTTATATCTTCTTCTTCTTCTTCTTCTTCTTCTTCTTCTTCTTCTTCTTCTTCTTCTTCTTCTTCTTCTTCTTCTTCTTCTTCTTCTTCTTCTTCTTCTTGCGTTCCTTTTATTATTATTATTATTATTATTATTATTATTATTATTATTATTATATTATTATTATTATTATTATTATTATTATTATATTATTGTTATTATCATTATTATTATTATGTATTATTATTATTATTATTATTATTATTATTATTATTATTATTATTATTATTATTATTATTATTATTATTATTATTATTATTATATTATTATATTATTATTATTATTATTATTATTATTATTATTATTATTATTATTATTATTATTATTATTATTATTATTATTATTATTATTATTATTATTACAATGGCAAAGGGAGATCAATCTGACCAAGTGTATATCAAGCAGTGCCAGACAAAACAAGAGAGGAATATGCTGGAGAAAAGGTCAATAAGAAAACCCTTGTTGATATTTGATTTAGAGGGCAAGTGGCTCAGCGGTAAGATCTTTGCTTCGTACCCCAAAAGTACCGAGTTCGACTATCCGCCTCATTGCAGTCACCTTGCCCTAGCTCGCTTTGCGGCGCTGCACTACGCCTGGGATAGTAACAACAAGAAATTAAGTGAGTAGGAAAGTGCCAGAAAACAATAGAGAACAAAAAATTTCGCGGCGGCGAAGGGGGCCTGAACCCGCGACATTACTGGTACGACAACTCCGCCTGGCCGGAGAGAGCGTGACTCTACCGTATGAGCTATTCACGATCCCCCCCCCCCGCCCCCCCAAAAAAAAAAAAAAAATCGTCTCTAACCCTAGTATTTTATTAGAGCCTTCTCTCCCTGACTTCTTGAGGTCACGGGTTCAACACACACTGGGTTATTCCAGTCTTCCCTCGGAATAAACCCTAAAGACAAATTTTCCCTTGGGGATAAATAAAGGGAATTATTATTATTATTTTTTTTTATGTTGCCGCATCGTTGCAGACGTGACGCCCGAGCACAGCCCGCCAGAAAAGGTCGTGTCCATGATGACAGAGGTACGGGCCCTCCAGGAAACCATCGCCAAGTTCAAGGCCTTACACGTTGACCCCACGGAGTACATTTGTCTGAAGGGGATAGTGCTATTCAAAACAGGTAAACATGGAATTGGATTTGATGGCCATGGAATGAAGGGATTGGGGGGGGGGGGGGGGGGGGGAGAGAGAGAGAGAGAGAGAGAGAGAGAGAGAGAGAGAGAGAGAGAGAGAGAGAGGGAGAGAGAGAGAAGCTTCTATACCTGCCTACTACTAAGAAAAATTCGTAAAAATACTATTTTTGGCTTCAACAGCAGAAATAAAAAGATAATTTTGATTCAATACAACGTGTAATAAAGAAAACGTTGGTGCCACAAAGCATATATTCAGGGCTTTGAAGGCATAGTTAAAACTGCTAAGGGTCAAATATTAATTTGTAAAGTTAACTCTAGTAACTTCTAGTTCTTCCCTCTGAAAACTACGAATTTTTGACATTTCAAGTAGGCAGGCCTGATTATGATATAATATGTCTACAATCATGAATATTTATTTAAAAGTCATGAAATGGTGATGGTCAGGAAAGAAAATTTGGTATCTATTGGTTATTTATATTTTGGTTTTCTGTGAACACATTTCAGTCTTTGTCCGATCACACGAAGTCGACGTGTTTTAGGCACAGATAGTTTGTAATAACAAGATCATAATTTCTTTCAAATTTATTAACCTCTGAAAAGACATATGCCTTTTCCCCACATAGTTATTTCCCCTATCATCAACACTATTTCTCCATCCTCCCCCCCCCCCCCCCCCCCCCCCCCCCCCCCCCCCCCCCCCCCCCCCCCCCCCCAGTATTCGCCAACAACTCCACAGAGATGAAGACCCTACGAGAGTTCCACTCCGTGGCCACCCTCCAGGACCAGGCACAGCTGACACTCAACCAATACATCAGGACAGCTTATCCCACACAGCCTTTTAGGTAAGGAAAAAAAACAAAAACCCTCATAATTATTCTTCATAGCCATCGGGCCCATTGAGCCGGAATTTATCCCGATTTCTATAGCGTGAAATTGACAATAGCAATTGATTACTATCCTTTTGATAGGACGCTAGTCTATGGCTAAGTGCTTTCCGCCAGATCTAACAGACCCAGCTACCCAATCACTGCTACGTTGACGGGGGGGGGGGGGGGGGGGGGGGGTTCAGAAAAAAAATCTCGACTGCACCCGGATCGATCTCGGTCCATTTTTTGTGAAGTGACTGCTCTATCAAATGAGCTATCGTGACCCCCATTTCAATGCATAGTCTAGTCGCATAAATAACACTTGACTGAATTTTAACTTGTAAACTTCTATAATATAAAGAATAATTATATTAAAAACAACAAAAGGGGAAAATGTCATTTGGAAACAAAGGCATTGAATTGAAAATAAACAAACTGTTTTTTGTTGGCAAACTGTTATTTGTATAAGACAATTTAAACAATCTGTTTTCTTACACAAGTTTTATTCCTTCGATAAAGAACTGAACAAGTGTGTATGAAAGGTGCCAGACAAAGTAAGAAAGAAAAAAACCGTCCCAAAAAATCCATCGACGTCGACTGGGGATCGATCGATCCTCAGACCTTCTGATTACCTGCATGTGTAACGATAGCACTTCTGACTGGTAATCAGGTCTGAGGTTCGATCCCCAGTCGAGGTCGACTGATTTTTTTGGGATCGTTTTTTTTTTTCTTGCAAATTTCTTTCTTGCTTTGTCTGACACCTTTCATACACACAGTTCAGATCTTTATCTTACACCGGTGCCTGCTCCTTAATTTCTTAATTTTCTATTCCTTGCCCGACAACAATGGTTGACGTTGTCTCATGGAATGGTCATGTCAACCACTTTGAAGACATTTGGACGAATTTGCCTCGTAATGTTATCAAAGTTTCAGTATATGTCTTTTTTTTTTTTGGGAGAGGGGGGGGGGGGGTTCATTTGACAGTAAATTGTCAAGTCAGTCTATGACTGGACAGCGTGGCTCAGCAGTGGTCTTTGCTTCGTACCAGAAATGTACCGAGTTCGACTCCCCGTCGCGCTGTCTGGCCATGAGCAAGTCACATAGCCTTAGCTCACGTTGCGGCCGACGGCTGGATTATTGCAGTCTTCCCTTGGAATAGATCCTCAATTAAAAATTCCCCTTAGGAATGAATAAAGCGAATATTATATTTATATTATATTAAAAAGAATCACATGGTACATTTTTGGTTGATAGTAATATTGCCCTCAATTTAATTGAATTTGCTGTTCCGAGATTTATTCTAATATCATTTACCTTAACTTTGTCTTCCAATGAGAGCTTTATTCCTTCGTCTTTGCTAAATATTTATATAATATCCTTCCCAGGTTTGGAAAATTGTTGCTTCTGCTCCCCTCCCTCCGTGTGGTGTCCGGTGCTACTATCGAGGAACTGTTTTTCCGTAAGACAATCGGGCACATTCCCATAGAAAGACTTCTGGTCGACATGTTCAAGGCCAACAATTTCTAAAGGAGAATCTGGAGTTCCCAGCTTTTTCAATAGGAAAATAGACCCGTTGACTTCTTAGACAGTTTTCAAGTTTGTCTTTGGGAAGCCGACGGAATCTTTCACGAGGAAACACTAGAGAAACTGGGTCTGTTTGAGGAGCATTTTCTTCAGGATGGCCTGTTTTTTTAAAAGTTCCTTTCCTAGCAGTTCGTCTCTCTCATCCAGATTGTCGCCATAATCACGTCTGTTGATTCTAATGATAATATGGTGATGTCTTGTCACTGGATCTCAACTGATTTTTTCATCTAAGAATTCAGCAGAGGTTTCACTTCAAGCCAATTTGTGTCAGTTGAGACCAGAGAAAACATTAAAAATCGACTGAGGACTGGTTTCAACTGGAACAACATGAGTCTCCCCAAAAACGAAAAGAATTTCCGCAGATACGGTCGACGTCAATAAAAAACTGGACATATTGAATGAAAACAGATTCATCTGCTTTTTGTGATGGATGCGACTATGGTCAGTTACTGCTCAATAATAATAATAATGAAAATAATTCTTGTTGTGGAGAGCACGTAGATGGAATATACCTCAACATGTTATGATCTTGGAGTGCACACACACACACACACACACACACACACACACACACACACACACACACACAGACGGACACATGCCAACAAATTCTGGTCTTAGTGTACACGCAGATGGACATACCTCAACCTATTCTGGTCTTGGAACACACACACACACACACACACACACACACACACACACACTCATCTCAACATATAAATAACCACACAGTCATACATCGCCATCTACTCGTGTCTAGGACAATGTGTGACATATGTGATGCTTCATCGACAGAATGATTGTTATAATTTTAAAAGACGAATCAATTCGTAACTTCTCATCATTTCATTTGAACGTGTTTCAATTATGATTCCGTTTGACCAAAACATCGACCCAAAGGTGACGAAAGGATCGTACTAACATCATCATCATCATCATCATCATCATCATCATCATCATCATCATCATCATCATCGTCATCATTATATTTCTGTGAGTCATATAACATTATGACCATTGTGCATTGCACTGTTGTATGTGATATAAATAGACAGAAGTGAAGTCTTCGTCTAGAAAATACATCCTTACAGATTATTTTTCTTTTTGGAACTGCTCGATTTACGGATTGAAGACCTCACGTCCAGACAGTTTGTTGTATTTTGTTTTGTTTTTGTTTTTTTGTTTTTTCCCCCTTCTTTTATTCCCAAGCCATTCTCAACGAAATGAATGCCATATTCCGTTTCTAGAATTCCGAATCACGTGATGTAAAACTTGTTGAATGTTATCGCTAAGTTACGATTCCTTTTATAAAAAAATGTTACAGGAAGCAGATTACACATTTATTTGAATGGTAAGTTTTTTTATAATTTAATGTTTTGTTTATTGGAAATTTTGTCCTTTTTACTTCTTGACAATTGATTGTTTTATTTCAAGCTGCTTACAAAACTGACTTGCTCCAAAAAGAACATGTTAAAAATTTTGACCAGATAACTCGTCATTCCAATGTTGATCTATTAAAATAACCTTCACCTCGTCAACAACTTTTAAACCTGGGACCTCCTGGAAGTCTTTGAGGAAGTCTCGGGTTTCATGACAGTTTTCTGACCAAAATTTAAAACAAACCGTGTTTATTTTCCAGTCTGCCAAAACAGGAACCGTATACCCGATGCAATCGTTTGAATATTACGTGGCGCGTGGCGATTTCCGTTTATCCATCTTTATCTAAGTTTTACAGCAATTGACCGTTTATTTGAATGTTACCATCAAACAGCTGATTGTAAAAAACAAAATGCTATTGTTCGCAATTTAGTCAGAAAACGTTCAAATAATCGAATTTGATATTGACAGGGTGTATCGATAACATGGATTTCTAGACAGGGTGTATCGATAAACTTGAACACTTAATATGTACGATCGTGTTTTCAATTTAAGTGTGGACATGTTTTTTTTGTTTTTTTTTTTTTGACTGACATTTTAATGGTGCTTCAAAATCATGATGTTTGTGTGTGTGTGTGTGTGTGTGTGTGTGTGTGTGAATCGTGCTCATATAGTGTACACGTCTTATTGATTCACCCTTTATCAATTCGTCACAGTTTGCCTACAGTCTGTCGATAATTACCTTATCAAATAAAAGTTTACAAAGCAATTATAAAGTTTAAAATAAAAGGTAAAAAGACAATTTTTGTTGTGCATCAGGCATACCCGTTATCTCTCAGATTATTTTATATATCCGTGTTATACATCCAATTTATGATATAAGATGTCATTTCTAAATGGGACAAAAGTTCCCAAATGTCACATTTCTCGTACTATCGATTTAAAAGTTACATTTTGATACTTGATCTACTTGGGCTTTGTACCGTCAAGAAACTGTTGGTCGCAATAATGTAACGTTTCCAGGTGAAATCATTACGGGTATCGGAAGTAACGAGAACTGGAGAAATGGTCAGATAATGTGATAAGAGAGTAGAAATATCACGGTGTCAGGGTGCTGAACCCGGGGTAAGACGCACAACTCCATTGTTGAATAAAGAGAGAGTAAGAAAGAAAGAAAGAAAGAAAGAAAAAAAAAAAAAGAGAGAGAGAGAGAGAGAGAGAGAGAGAGAGAGAGAGAGAGAGAGAGAGAGAGAGAGAAGAAGAGAGATGATAGAAGAGATAGATAGATAGATAGATAGAAGAGATAGATAGATAGATAGATAGAAGAAGAGAGAGAGAGAGAGAGAGAGAGAGAGAGAGAGGAGAGGAGAGAGAGAGAGTGAACAGACGCACTATCCAGTGAGCTATCGAGCCAGACATTTTACATTATACAAAAGGAATTTTCCAGACTTTGAAATACCTCCCCCCTCCCCCCTCCCCGTCCGTTGTTAAATTCTCTGTCTACGAGTTTATCTTACGTTGTAAACGTTCAAAAAAATACCATTATCTTGTGATACCTGGACCCGATTTTGTAAACAAAACAATTTCTCTTCGCTCCGTTTTGTTCTGTTTTGTTTAACTCAACATAATCTGTTTACGATTCCTAATTCTTTGATTACGATTCTCGCCCATGACTAAACATATTTAATTTATAATATATTATATTTTTAAAGAAAATGTTTTACGGATTTTGTTTTCTTGTTTTTTATTTTATTTCCTGTCACAATTTGCGCATATTTTTATGAAAAGCGTCAACTGGTGCGGTCAATATAATCGGAAGAAATGTCCAATAGGCGTCAACACTTATCAGCCACACCTAGTAATGATAAATTGTAAACAAACTCAAAAGTTGATATCTCTTGTTTTTTTTTTTTTTTTTTTTTTTTGGGGGGGGGGGGGGTATTTCATATTCGGGATATGGAGTTCTATACAACCCAAAATAACAATGTTTGACACGCCGGGTTACATTTATACACAGCTCGTTTCCAAGAGGTGATATTGCTTAAAAATGTGTCTTACAATTTCATTAAAACTTATTTCTACCCCCCCCCCCCCCCGCCCACCTCGTCCCTCAACCCCCTCCCTACTCAGGCAGAGCAATCACGTTCTCATATCTTAAAGTACAAGTCCTTTGTTAAGCGTCCTTTTAATAATAACAGTGCTCTCATAATACATATGACTGCTGACAGCCAGGTAAACATTTACACCTGAGTTGAATGCGGCTAAATATCATGTGCAAAGTGCCTTCCATATGCCTGATAGCGTGCGGCAAACGTTTTACGATTAGTGTCACCCCTCCAACGGTTAGTTAGTTTCAATATGGCTTGTCAATTTTTACAAGAACAGACGCTGAGATGGTGGGTGACGTCACGTGTTATTTAATATCATTAATTGTCAAAGCAAACACAAACAAATAAATAAATAAATAAATAAATAAAAAAGTAAATAATTGATAAATAAGTAAAGAAACCAGTGGGTTGGGTACCTTTGCCTGATGATTTTTCAGCCCAAAAATGTTAAACAAAAAACAAAACAAAAAACAATTCACGGGAACCATAAGATCTATAATATGACCAGAGTTTATCCAGATTTCTGTAGTGCTAAAAGACGGCAATCATTGCTTGTTACCCTTTGTACAAGACTGTACAAGACTCTACAACACAGTGACTTAATCCAGATTCTTAAAGATCTGAAGAATAAACGTGTTTGATCTTTATCTTACACCAGTGCCTGCTCCCCTAAGTTCTCCAAATTCTTATGGAATCAAAAACCTTTGGATTTGCTCATTTGATCGGGTTTTATAATTTAATCCAAATCTTCTGAACTGTGAATGATTCGGGTTTAACCCTTTCAATACCAGCTATAGGAAAATCATCACATTCATTACGATACAATCAACATTTTTGTTATTCAAAGTTCTTTTGTACATCATAAATTTTAAAGAAAATGAACAATGTGTTGTTGAGTATGTTTTGATTAAGAAATTATTTACCGCAAGAACTTACTTCTATTATGTCATAGTGATAAAAAAAATATTTTTCTGTTAGTTGGGTGTGAAGTTTTGGAGAAAATTCTGAATATGGCTGGTAAAGAGAAAGTTTAAAAAAAGAAGAAAAGAAAAAGGCTATAATATCTTACGTAGGGTGTTGGAATGGTACAGTTGGTAGGGCACACGACAAAGATTCCAAGAGTGCCAGTTTCGATCCTGGGTTGGTCGAATTTTTATTTAATTTTTGGAACTATATTTCATTATCCACCCTGCACTGATTGGGTATCTGGGTCGGTTCAGATTTGTCGGAAAGTACTTTATCATAGACGATCGTCTTATACAAAAGAAAACAAACAATTATTACTGTTCTTTTAATGCTATATAGCCTGTACTGGGATAACTTTCGGTTCTGTGTATTTCAAGTCTTAAGAGTGAATTTTACAATATTAATACCTCATCTAATTCTATCTATTATTCTTTCTTAAATGTTGTATCTGCGCTATATAAAGGCTTACTGTAACCATTTCCATTTCCATTTCATATCCATGAGTCTAGTGATGCACATGTGAAATAAACAGGGGAAAAGGGCAAAAACATGCCAAAACACTGACGGAATTATTTGAACATTTTGGCCAGAAAATTATTACATCTGGCCGAAATGAAAATAATAATCGTTCTTTTTTTCTGGATTTTTAAAAATGTTATTTTTTGAATATTTTTTTTTGTAGTTTTTTAAAAATTGAATGGTAAACATAGAGAAAGCTTTAAGCATAGAATAGAAGTCCTATATTATCTATATAAAGCGCACTTTTTAACATTTCAAAGTTAAGTGTTTTACTTCTCAAACTGTTGATAAATTTCCAACATATTGAAAACTGTTTCCACCTGCAGCAATGTATAGATAAATAAACTGAACTTTGCTATCGATTGAATCAAAAACACGACGAGTAGTGAGGGACTGTGCTACAGTGTTAGGGGGAAATGTGTTCGTCACCGATTATATCCCTTGATTGTGTCCAACACGGTGAATAATATTATAAGGACACCTTTAGACATAAACGACATTGGATGGTTTGTAAAAGTGAATGAAAATCACAAATGACAAATGACAAATGACACCAAATCATGCGTACAGCAAACCATGACGTTTCGGCGACAGTCCCGTATGTTTCTGTCCTTGTCATTATTAATTTATCACCAATCAAGGGGCTGAACTCAGCAACAAACGCATTTACTCTCAATGCTGATGGAGATGACTGTAGGTGTGTATCTGAGTATATTATTATATTTTAAAGAAATCATTTTGTTCATCCTCTAAGGGAATTTTTGTCTGTAGGATCTTTTTTAAAATTCCATGGGAAAAACTGGAATAACCCAGGCGTTAGCCGCAGTGCAGCGCCGCAAATTAAGTATTATGAGTGTAAGTGTATCTAATTGCGTTTGTTGATTTATATTGCCGGTCATCGAAAGGGTAAATAAAGTCAAACTTGGAAATAATTAGAATAAACAAATCGTAACTTATTATTGTATAATTATTTTTGTTTGACGAAAAACGCGAACTACGAATCCAACGAAATGTCACAAAAACCATTCGTTGAAAAGACAGAAGACAGTCAGTATTTCAACCCTTGTTTTGTTTTGGGTTTTCTAAATTTTTATTTTGTTCTTTTATTTTTTCGTTATATAATCTTAATTTTTTGATCACTGTTAATCAATATTTTTAACTACACCCCCTCCCCACCTCCCCAAATATACTACATTTTTCGTTTCACATTTTACCTAAAATAAACGAACTGTTTTCCTATTTTTCAAGAGGAAATAATTTATGTTTCACGGAATTTTATCTTGTTAAAAACTACATATTTTGTTTTACGTGTATATTAAATACGAACTGATTCACATTTATATGTTTTAACGGAAGCATTCGTGTTCAATAATATTTCGTAAATGCCAAAACAAAAATACAACTCCATATTTCGTTTCAGATGTAAATTGAAAGCAAATCGATTGCAATTTTATAAGATGAAATACTTTGATTTGATTGGTGCATTTTTATTTGGTGCTGGACTGGCGATTACGTCATCTTTCTTGTTTTTTTTTTTTAATTCTCTCGTTTGTTTACACATGCTGGTTTTGATTCATGTTTTATATTTGTGTCCACGCATATCCAAATGGTACTAGGTCGTGGTGGGTAGGATACAGAGGGATGGTGAAGATGATGATGATGATGATGATGATGATGATGATGATGATGATGATGATGATGATGATGATGATGATGGTGATCATGATGATGGTGATGATATTAATGATAATAATGATGCTGATGAATATTTGGGGGAAGTCGGGGGGGGGGGGGAACAACATCAATCCAACCAAAATGTCACATTTCTGACGAGATATTCACAAAGTCAATTGACTCCCGTTGTCTACTTCACCATGACCTATTACCGGTTGGATATGGCGAGACACATTTATTTATTTCCTCCTTCTCCAACATTTTCAAGGTTCGTGTTTATGGCTCAATAAATCATTGTTAATGTTAATGATTCTATATCTATAAATGTTTATGTTAATTTATTGAATATTATTCCATGCGACTGTTGGTCAAAGCAATCCTGAGCGTTTTATATTTTATCTGTTTTGTCGCTTAAAAATACATCATTTCCCTTTTAACGAGAAATCCACGATAAGGAAATATTATACATCGATTTTGTTGTTAATATGAACTGATTGGAATTATTAAAAAACATCGCAGATAATTGAATGGAGGTGGGGAGATGTGAAATATATGTATTGATAGATTGATTGATATCTAAATAGATAGATGGTGGACTGAGATATATATATATATATATATATATATATATATATATATATATATATATATATAGAGAGAGAGAGAGAGAGAGAGAGAGAGAGAGAGTATGTAAAATAAGACAAATAAAGACAGTGCTAAGCACACTCACTTAACACACTTTTTTTTTTATTTCGACCACAAAATGTTTAGCTGGAAAACCGATGGATTTTAAGCTGGGCAAATTTATGGCCATTTTAAAATTGATTGACATTAACATTGGATATGAAGTGAAACTTTTCTGGCCAAAAGAAAGATATAGATAAAAATGTGTTTAGCCAAACTACGATACATACGTTTGTTGATATAAATATATATTCTGATTATTAAATGAATAACAAATCTGGCCAATATTTTTAGAACGAGAGTATCACCTATTTATTTGTGCTGACGTCATCATCGTGTTTACACTCAGGGTAACAATAACAACAAGTCTTGTGTTTACATTTCTGACTATGAGAGCGAATCTGTCTTGGAACGAATCACGACTGAACAGCTGGAAGACTTGATCTGGACAATGTCTTGGACAAGAATGAGTATAACAACTTGTCAAAAAAAGAAGAAAATTCTCAATTACCACATAACGTTTCGGGTCCAAAACACTTCTTCAGCCAACACCAAAAACAGTTAAAATAAATACTTTACACAAATGCTAATGGACAAGGTCAATGACCTCTGTTCGTCCAGTCGGGGGAAATTAACTGGGCTTAGCAAAGACCTCTCTCTCTCTCTCTCCTTCTCTGTCGCTCTCTCTCTTTCTCTCTCTCTCTCTCTCTCTCTCTCGTTCTTTCTCTCTCTCTCTCTCTCTTTCTCTCTCTCTCTCTCTCTATGCCTCTCTCTCTCTCTCTCTCTCTCAATCCCTCTCTCGCGTGTTATTAGGGTTGTATATGACGTATACTGTTTGAATGATTTCGTTGTTAGCTGAAGAAGGTCTTCCACTCCGAAACGTTCGTGTTGAGTATTTTAATCTTTTGTAATAAGCTGTATATATATATATATATATATATATATATATATATATATATATATATATATATATATATATATATATATATATACATATACACACACACACACACATTTTTGGTTCAATAGCTACAAACTGCATCATGTTTTGAATGGTAATATATACGTGAATGAAATTGTTGTAAAAGTTACCATAGGCCATTTCTCCCATCAATCGTATTTACAAACAATGACAGCTGATGACAATAAATGAAACTACTTTAATAAGAGGTGTGTTCCGTGGGTGAAGCAAATCGAGACGAAAAGCTAGCTTAGACTGGCTAGTGATTGCGAGTATAATTGAAAGGCCAGAGAGCTCGTGACTTTATCACACAAACACCTTTGGTTCGAATCCACCTGATGTGACTAAACAGTGGCACCTTCTTCTTGTTCTTGTTCTTGTTCTTCTTGTTTTTGCTCTTCTTGTTCTTTACGTTCTTCTTGTTGTTGTTTTTGTTGTTGTTGTTCTTCTTCTTCATCTTCTTCTTCTTCTTCTTCTTCTTCTTCTTCTTCTTCTTCTTCTTCTTCTTCTTCTTGCTTACTGCTACTACTACTACTTCTACTCGCACTACTACTACTACTACTTCTACTACAACAACTACTACTGCTACTGCTGATAATAATCTATAGTGACTCTATAATCCCTGGAATTTCTCTCCCACGAATATAATAATATAACACATGAAGTGAGTATCTATCTTTTGTCATGGGCCTTTTTTTTAACGCTTTGGAAAGCGGGATAAACACCTTTTTGGTTCCACGAATCTGATATTCATTGCTCTGAAGAGCAACTTGTTAAATGCTTTTTTAATAACATTTCATTTTGTTACTTTTTACACACCAGACGTCACTGTTTACTCTGTCGTTACTCTAGAAAATCACGTATTTAAAATTTTGGCCAGAAAACTCGTTCTTCAAATATATCGAATGATTTAATTGACCTTCATCTTGTCAAAAGCTCTTTGGGAGATTTTTAGAGGTCATTTAAATCGATCGATATTTGAAGGACGAGTTTTCTGGCCAATTTTTAATACCTGTTTATTTTATTCTCAGCGTACGGCAGAACTGCTATCTATTGAATTTACAATCAACAACAAAAAACAAAAAACAAAAACAAAATCAACTAACAAACCCCAGCTGATTGAATTTAATCCTTAATTTTAATGCTCCACTACATCTTGTATCGTGTCCCGTCCCACAGCATCTTGTATCCTGTCCAATCCCACAACATCTTGTATCGTGTCCCGTCCCACAACATCTTGTACCATTGTTGACAAATAATTTTATTTCGAAAATAAACAAAAACAAAAAATAAAAATAAAATTTGAAATAAGATGAATAAATATTTATTCTTATTTATTTTCACAGCCTTCAGATTGATAAAGCATTTATCATCCTTTGTTATCTCAGCCATCCTTACACAATGTTACCATTACACGGAATTGTTGCCTGTGCCCATCTTAAATCAAATATATGTGACTGGTCTGCTGGAAACGGTATCAAGTCACATCGTGACATTAATATGAGTGACATTTCAGTGACATTTTAGTTGCTGTCCTTGCCTTTGAATCCAGAATATTTCATTGTTCAGTATCATATTTAATTCAAACGTTTTGTAGCTGAACCCCCCCCCCCCCTTTTCCATTCCCACCCCCATGCCCCCAGTAGCCGTTTTTACGTTGGTTTGAATAAGGCCGTTTAACAATATTATTAGTGTATTTATAATACGCTTAATTTACAACTATCTTGCGCGCTGAGCCCGGATTTATGCATCTTTAGCATCGTTTTTGTAAGCATAAGCCCACGGACCACTGTTATATGATTCTGTTCTAGATCTAGTTGTTATTCGTCAAAGATCTATATAACAAAATCATAACATTTCATTCCATCAATCAGTAAAATTGTTTTTTTTTAAATTTAAATATTCGATTCCATATAAAGTCCAACCTTGACCTTGGAACAATCATTCTTATAACTATTTATAGAATCATTTTTCAATTCGATATAATAGCACATAGTTTTGTCACGTTAAAGCACAAAATTGTATTGAGTACCTCATTTAAAATGGGCTATTCAATTCTCTCTCTCTCTCTCTCTCTCTCCATCTCTCTCTCCATCTCTCTCTCCATTTCTCTCTATCTCTCTCTCTCTCCAGTCCTCTCTCCCCTTCTCCATTTCGCTACCTCTCTCTCTCTCTCTTACCTCTCCATTTCTCTCTCTCTCTCTCTCTCTCTCTCTCTCTCTCTACCATCCATTTTCTGAATTGTCCGCCAAACTTTTTACTCCTCCAATCCAACACAAAAATAAATATAAATATTTCCCTAGGACTGTGGGGGGGGGGGGGGGGGGGGGGGGGGGGGGGGGCAGAATGATTCTACAACAAGCTTTATAATTATAATGATATTTATAATGTGAGGGAGCCGTAGTTCATTTTATGTAATAACAAAGCAAAACAATACAAAACAAAACAAATAATAACAACAACAAAAAACAACCTTGTATCAACTTTCATATAGAATCAATCCGATGAACACACACAAACCAATGACGTCACTCATGATGTCAAGGACAAAAACAAAAGGGATTATTTATTTCTGTTTATTATTGACGCAACAATTCTATCTCTCTTGCCTTCCAATGTTGATTTTTTTCCTCCGCTTCGGCCTATGAATTCATGTCAGATTGTATACTTTATTTTGATCTTCAGTCGAATAAATAGAAGTCTATATATATATATATATATATATATATATATATATATATATATATATATATATATATATATATATATATATATATATATTATCGACATGTACATAAATGCAGGTCTGACATCCGAACAAAATCATGGGCCTACTTTAACATTGTTGTAATAGATAATATTCACGTCATTTATTATTGGTGAGATTTCCGTTACAACAATGAGCCCATAATAAATTGGGTTATCAGACCTGCAAATTGTGCAAATCGATATCCATACGATATATGATAAATAATGAAGTGACTCCTTGGTATCGATATATTTTGATATCATATCTAGAATCGTTGATGACGACAGATACATCTTTGGTCACAAGAGTTGATGTTCATACTCGGGTTTCTACGAAAGCGGTTCTAATTGGGTACAATATAATTAGATGACGTCACATTTTCCTGGCTTCCGGTTCTCTACTCTCTTTTAAACAGATTTATTTTTTATAATTTGCACGAACCTCTCACCGCCTGATGACGCAATCTGCATACAAGAGATGCCTCCAGGTGACCCAATTTTAAGCGATCCATAACGTTAAAGACACTTTTTCATCCATGAGTGAAGTAAGCCTATTTTATGAAAACGGTAATGAATAACTTCAGGGCGGCCATTGTTGAAACAAGAGTTAAAAACCGGAAGTGAGGAAAATATTATCATGACGTCATTAATCGCCCCTTCCACGAGTTATTTCTTTGTTTGTTTATTGAATCGGAAATTCCCGTTTAAACAAGACCGACGCCTAATAAGCCCACATATTTATTCTATAAATAATATAAATGTGTTTTTGTCACGTTGTAGAGCATTTACTTACATTTGTCATAAACTTCCAAAAATGACCACGAGTCCAGACAAATAAATAGACCACCCAGACATAAACCTTAAAGCGGGGTAAATTGGCCACAAGGGTAACTCCAGCCACTTTGATGAGTAAATCTATGTGTACGAATTTGTATTACGAAATAACAATTTACAAATAGAGATTTTGGTAGTCAGACCTGCAAAATAAAGTTAACGTCAGTTTTAGTTTTAAGAAAGATTTTTTTATTGACTAAAGACATACCTAGTGGCCAAATTGTCCAACCTTAGGGACCAATTATTAAGGATCATCACCATCATCATCACCATCATCTTCATCATCATCATCATCATCATCATCATCATCATCATCATCATCATCATCATCATCATCATCCCCCTACTATGATGTACAATTGTTATTGATACTGGAATGTCTGTGTGGTGCTCACCAGCTGAAAGGCTACGAAAGTATTTGACCATGTAATTGTGACTATTAAGTTGTGAATCATTCCCATCATCCATTGCAATGACAATCGTTATCCAATTAACTGGCGTATTCTAGAAAAAGCACGTACTTTAAAATTTGGCCAGAAAACTCGTCCTTCAAATATCGATCCATTTAAAACACCCTAATCATAACAGTAACTCTCAAACCTGGAACTTTAAAAAAGATTTTGGAAAAGTCCCAGGTTTTAGAGGTTTTACCAAGATGAGGATCATTTAAATCGATCGATATTTGAAGGACGAGTTTTCTGGCCAAATTTTAAATTACGAGTATTTCCAGAATAGGTCCGCGAACTGGCTAATCATTTTATTAATATTCATATATTACGTAATTAATGAAAGTTTGTTTGTTTCCAACTCCATTTCCACTGAGATTGTCTCGGCAACAAATGCTGTTTATCATGGTATCTTGTATTTACCCAATGAAATAGAATTTCTATCAAGACAAACTGGAGGCGTACTGATTATTATTGTTATTATTTATTTGTTATTTGAACGCTGACACGAGCTTAATGACGAGATACATCTCTCTCTCTCTCTCTCTCTCTCTCTCTCTCTCTCTCTCTC
>NC_088362.1:64482852-64700352 GCF_034508935.2 Berghia stephanieae
CAGCCGCAATCCAGCGCCGCAATTCTGTGCTTTCAACTTCAGATTCCCCACTTCCAACTCTCATTTTACTGTCTGTTAAATGACCTGGATGTGCCACGAGAGCAGTAAAACGCCTAGACATCAAAACAAAGCGAGCAGCAACAGAGAGACATATTTTTCCTCATCGATATAGAAGGCAAGATATAGACACAGGGGCTGGAACTTGGGTGGAATTGCAATGTCATATCCACTCGACCACTTTGTCACCTGAACATCTCCATTGTTTTACTATAGCTATGTCTTCAAGCCGTTTGTTTGATAACTACTACAAAGGCCAACTAGAGCTGTATATCCATTCCCATACAAAATAACCACTATTCCAATATCACTCACTACTTATTAAAAGATTCTCATTTACTCGTGGGTTAAGTGAATCATGTGTAAAGTGCTTTACCCAAAGACACAACGCTATGGCCAAATGATATGGGGGTTTTCCTTACATCCTGTCACCGATCACCGTCAACATTCTTGAAATTTGACTCACGGCCAGACATTGCAGCGCTCATCCACATATGTTCATATTGACTTTTTCTCATCCTCTTGGTTCCTTGGAGCATAGGACGGCAACAAAATTCCTCCATGCATCTCTGTCCTTGGCCAGCCAGCCCAGCTCATTCCATGTCTTTCCAGCATTTTTATCTGCTCTTCAACTGTCCTCCAGGTGCCCAATGGTCTACCCCTCTTTTTCTTTCCCGGTGGGGACCATCTTAGTGCTGTGTAGTCTGGCGGTCTGGACTTTTTCGTTCGGAGAACTTGCCCCAGCCGTTTCCATCGTCTGTTCTTGACATCATCAGTCTGGACTTTTACAACTACTTTCAGCTCATTCCATGTCTTTCCAGCCTCTTTCATCTCCTCTTCAACTGTCCTCGTCCAGGTGCCTAATGGTCTGCCTCTCTTTCTCTTTCCCGGTGGGGATCATCTTAATGCTGTGAAAGACAGTCTGGACTTTTTCGTTCGGAGAACTTGCCCCAGCCAATTCCATCGTCTGTTCTTGACTTCATCCACAATGTTTTGCAGTCCTGTGCGCCTGGAGATTTTTTCCTTGGTTATATGCTGTTGCCAACCATGTTTCAGGATTCTGCAGAGGCATCTTCGTTCTAACCCTCTGAGGCGGCTCTCTATCTTCTTGGTCATTCTCCAAGTTTTTGCTGCATACCGGAGAACGGAGCGGACAAGAACAATAATCACTTTACAGTTTTTGAATTTTGTCATCTGAGATTGGGAAATCGACTCAACTACCCAATCACTGCTGGGTGGACATTGGGGGCAAATATAACCTCTCCTACACCTGGAATCTCTGTCGGTCCCTTTGATTGTGAAACGAGCGCTTAGTTGACTGGTGTACACGGTATCTGATCAAAAACATGCGATTTTAATGTCGAGTGTCTGTCCTTCAGGCGGTGGGTTACTTGGAATGTTTATCTCACACGCAAGCTTGTAGTGTTAAGTGGCACGCTAAATATAACTCATTTTATCAATCCAAAGCCACGAAACAGTTAACTGCTGTACTCTGGAAAAACAAGTATTTAAAAATTTGGCCAGAAAACTCGTCCTTCAAATGTCGACCGATTTAAATTACCCTCATCTTGCCAAAAACTCTCAAACCTATGACTGCTCACAGTCTTCCTTAAAGTCCCAGGTTTGATAGTTTTTGCCAAGATGAATGTCATTTAAATTGGTCGATATTTCAAAGGCGAGGTTTCTCGCCATAGTTTTAAATACGTGTTTTTCCAGTTTACTGGTTAAATAATCTTATATCTTAATTCAGCATAATGTGACTAGAAAGGAAATGCACACATTATTATAACTAATAAAATGTCAAGAAGTTGTGAATGAGGTGTCTATATAGGAATGGTGACGATTCAATTAATGGGGTGTCTATGTAGGAATGTTGACGATTCAATCAAATGCAAACTTGTCTAACCTGAGCCGTTTGGAAAAGGTTTATGTGAAACAATTCCAAACAAAGTAGAAAGAAAAATACAAGAAAAAATCATGCCAAAAAATCAATTTGTCTCTTATGGGATTCGAACCTCAAACACCCTGATCTTTCCAGATGTAATGGAATTCGAGATCTACTAGTCCTGAGGAGGTGTCATACCACATGACCATAAAGCCAAACGAAATAAGTTTTCTCACAAAAAATGCAAATAAGCAGTTCATCAAAATTTTGGCTGTAAATGTGAATAAAGTTGAGATCTGTTTACCATCCAGCCATCCATCTTTGAGAGATTAAACACGTTATTAAAGGCAAACACTTCAAGTCGAGTGTTTCACATTAGCTTTCTTATCTTACCTGTTTTATCTTATCTTATCGTACGAGTGGAGAATAATGGAAAAATAAATTAGTTACCTTTTGCTGTCGACTAACTTTTGAGCCTGTTGACAAAATCTAAAGTAAATTTAACCAGTAAACTGGAATACTCGGGATGAACACGTATTTGAACATTTGGCCAGATAACTCGTCCTTCAAATACGGGATCGGTTTAAATGACCCTCATCTTGGTAAAAACTCTCAAACCTGAGACTTAAATGAAGACTTCGCGAGGCCCCAGGTTTGAGCGTTTTTGCCAAGGTGGGGTAATTTAAATCGATCGATATTTGGAGGAAGATTTTTCTGTCCAAATTTTCTATATACGTATTTTTCCAGAGTACATCAGTTCACTGGTTAGACATGAAAGTTATGAGATCTTTTTGAATGAAATGGAAAGTCTTTAACCCATCAGAGTCCGACGAAGTTGAATGAAGCTATGGCATGGTATAATATAGTCTTTAACCCACAAAAGCCCGACGAAATTGAATGCGGCCATGGCATATATGAAATAGACAGTCTTTAACTCATCAAAGCCCTACGACGTTGAATGAGGCTATGGCATAGCTATATGGAATAAAGGCGCTCTTCCTTACAAATCATTACACCAAATGGCATCGTTCATATATGACAAATGATTCTCTTTCACTATCTTGCATTCTATACCTTCCATAGTGGAGAACCAGCCAATATTTGTGGAGAAATAAAAGCTTATACGAACAGGTGTCGTCTATTATAATCATTATACAACTGTTTATGAGAAACAACATAGATCGAGACGAATCTTTTGAGCAATCAACGATCAAATTAGTTCCGGTAATAAAATATGTAGATGCACGCAAATAAATCTGGCAACAAAGTAAGTGGTCAGATGGCAATTCCAAGGCCGATGTCAAAATAAGGACCTATCAGTATGTCCTAGCAGATATTTTAGATAACCATTTGAGTCAACAGATGATAGAATTACTTATAGATATATTTTTTAAAAGTTTGCAATTTACTCTCATTTATATCCGTAAAAATTAGTGTTTCGATTGATTCTGTGTTCGTTGACAAAGTTTTATCACGGGCTGTAGCGATCAATGTTCACCCCAAGCCTGTTCTTCAAGACGAGATGACGCTGGGAGAGACCTTTTGAAAGACATTGACAACCTTTTGTGTCCCTGAGAACACAGACAACACTTCAGTGATTCAACAAGCAGGATTTAACATTGTTTTGATAAATAGAATTATTGAAATCTCTGCCTACGTAATATACCCTCCTTTACTTGAACTGTAAATTGTAAATGTATCACATCTTCTAAAAGGGAGGTGAAGTGGCCGAGGGGTATGGCTTTGTACTGTAACCCGGAAAGTTCCGGATTCGAGCCCCGCTTCAGACACTTTCGATTTTGTCCTTGAGCAAGATTATTAACCCCCAATTTGCTCACTTGGACAACATGGATGATTCCTGTTGACATCAGACATCTGACCTTGTTTGATGAATTATCTATATTCCTTCGTGGAATGCCTAGGCGACGGTATCTTTGGATGTCGTGGCGGAAGGGCATACTTTTTAACTTACTCGTTTTGGCAATAAAATTAATTGAGTTTTTACCACATAACCATCTCCATATAAACCCAATTTTAGACGATGAGTCACATAATATGTAACAGTATGTAATGTCAGATTGGAGAAAAATGGAGAGAAGAAAGAAGAAAAGTCGTGACGTCACACCCTCCGCTCTTTTGGTTCCTACATAATTGGGAGTGTGTATGCAATCAGTCCTTCGGAGTATTAATAATGAATAGGTTACATAAAAGTGGCATGACTATTTCAGTATCAAGATGTATAGGCAGATTCTTAGGATTACGAGACGTAAAAGACAGGGCATGGATAATCTTTATTGACGACTAGTATATATTTAGACTAGAAAATATGATGTCATCACTCTGAAACCAGAAGATGAATTACACAAGGTGTGTAGCCAGTCCTCCGGTTTTACACTTCCAATGAAATAGGAACCAGTTTTTTGACATCACATTTTTCTTTCCTATTAAAGGCTTAAACATCTTTATAAAAGTCAGCCAAGAAAAACGGGAAGTTAATGTAAATTTAGGCATTGAACTCCGGTTTTACACTTTCAATGAATTAGGAAACAGTTTTTTGACATCATTTTTCTTTCCTATTAACCCTCTCTCTACCAACCATTGGAAAATCATCACATTCGTTACGATTTAACCAACAATTTTCTCATTGCCATTTCTTTCCTACATCATATCATTTAAAGAGAATATTTTGTTATAGATATAAAAACTTGACATTGTCTTGTCGAGATTTTTTTGCTGAGGAATATTATATATAGAATGTGCTTTTTGCTTTTCCGTTTCAATAAATATGTCTGTTTTTGTTTAGGGTGGGTGTAGAATTTTGTGTAAAATTCTGAACATGTATGGTAAAGAGAGAGAGAGAGAGAGAGAGAGAGAGAGAGAGAGAGAGAGAGAGAGAGAGAGAGAGAGAGAGAGAGAGAGAGTTAAATGCTTAAATATCTTTATAAAAGTCAGCTAAGAAAAACGGAAAAGGAAGAAAATCACTTGAAAACTGACACTAGCTTGAAAATGAAATCAAATATAAACTGTGATAAACCAAACACTCTTGATGGCCGCGAGGAAAAGTTAAAAGATTTCCAAAACAAGCATAGAAATATCTTTTGAATATTAATTTAGTGTAATGAACAGGTTTTATCAACTCATTGAATATTCATGAACAAGCTTAACGTGTGTGGCCTGTCACCCCTTAACGGTACAAAGTCTTGGGGACATTGTTGTTTAACATTAAAATTTATATTTTTAAAAATTGAGCTTTATATAGCGCAATATCCACTAAATGTACTCAAAGCGCTTTACGAGGGGTCCCTGGTCAACAGCAACATATAACATGTAGGACGGGACATGACGCCTGTTAGGCGATATTACAATTTTTCGGACAAAGACAACGCTGTTAACGGCCGGGTACTCATTTTCCGCCTGAGTACGGTGAGAGAATGTGAGTAAAGAGCCTTTTCCAAGGACTCTTCCGATCCGAAAGCGAGTGTCATACCACTAGGCCACATAGCCGCAATTGAGTTCAAAGTTAGGCTTTTGACATGTGTGCTCTTCTATCGAAAGACATTTATATAAGAAATGAAAGAGCAGGAACCATTTTAAAATAAAGTGTAAGATAAAAATTCAGTTGTTGTTCAGTTCTTTATCTTTAAATGGATATTTTCACCCCCAAAAAGTGTAATAAAATGGAGCAACTCAAATGTGTTCGTCCTCGTCCTCTCGTGTTCAATGTATGTGTTGTTTGATGCAAGCGAGGGTTCACGGCTGTAAAACGCGTAACCTTGTGAAGAATATTATAGGGATTAAAATAAAGAATTGTCCCTACTATCGGGAGTCTCTGTGGTGTAATGATAGCACGTCTGACCGATAATCAGAAGGTCTGAGGTTTGATCCCCAGTCGAGGTCGACTGAGTTTTTTTTCCTTGTAATTTTCTTTCTTGCTTTGTCTAGCATCTTTCATACACACTTGTTCAGATTTTTATGGAAAGACACGTCATTACAATTTAGGCCAGGAAACTCGTCCTCCAATAAATATTGACCCAGTAATAAATGACTTTCAGAGTGACAAAATCTCTTCAAACCTGGGACTTCCTTGAGGACTTCCCCGAAGTCTCAGGTTTGAGAGCCCTAAAAAATCTAGAGTATTTATATAGCGTAATATCCACTAAACCTCTCAGAGTGCTTTACAGGGGGTCCCTGACAAACAGCAACACGTAACATGTAGAACGAGACATGACATGACGCATTTTAGGCGATATTACATTTTTTACAGAGACAACGCCCAGGTACTCGTTAACATCTGAGTACGGTGAAAGAATTTGAGTAAAGAGCCTTTTCCAAGGACTCAACTATGCACCGATCGGAAGGTCCTGGGTTCGAGCCTCCTCGGGCGCATAGTTGATTCCTTGGAAAAGGCTCTTTACTCACATACTCTCGCCGTACTCAGGTGAAAAATGAGTACCTGGCCGTCAACAGCGTTGTCTCTGTCGGAAAAAAATAATGTAAAATCGCCTAACAGGCGTTATATCTCGTTCAACATGTTACGTGTTGCTGTTGTAAAGCGCTTTGAGCACATATAGTGAATATTGCGTTATATAAAAGCTCTAGTATTTAAAAAAATGTAAATTTAGGCATTGAACAAAAACCTAGAAATGAACAACGCACGTGACATGATAGAAACCAGGACAAGATCAACTCCCAAAATCTTCTGATCAGAACGTTGTCAGTTTTCAATGATGTGATAAGTCTGTTAATCTTTTGAATACTCGACACTGTAAAGTCTTTAATCGTAGAGAAAGAAACCTTTATTCCTGTAGAATGAGATCTAAAGTACTTGGGTCAGGTTACAAAATCGAGTGTCTTTCAATTCTTGTACTAACCCCAGCTATTCCTATCTCTCAATCCTTCCTGTGTCCTATTTAAACAGCAAACATTCATTTTTCACCCATTTTCCTTTAATTTAAGTAGCGGTGACGGTTAAATTTACACCATATTGAAGGCGCACGAAACTTTAAATAGTCGAGCTATTGTTATCATTATGCTACTCGAAATACTCGTGGTGACAAAATCTGGGTTGAAATTTGAAATTCAAAAAACAAATTTTCTTCCAAGGAAAATCCACCTCGCCCGAGGGGACGGAGTTTTTTTTTTTTTAGGCTTTTAGGAAGCCCAAGACCTGCTTTTGTCAGAAGTGCCACTTGAGATTCACACGTTTTCCTGGGTTTTTGGGCCAATAATAATAGACAGCGGTTAGTGTACTTTACTGTCGTACTTTCAACAAAACACGTATTTAATATTTTGGCCAGAAAACTCAACCTTCAAATATCGATCGATTAAAATGACCTTCATCGTATTAAAAAAATCTTGAACCTGGGACTTCAAGGACGATCCATTTTTAAAAGTTTTTGTGCAGATGAGAGTGATTTTAATCGATCGATATTTGAAGGATGAGTTTTCTGGCCAAAGTTTTTAAAACGTGTTTTATTTGTTCTAAGTTCGTTTTTAGTGCTTGCCTCCATGACTTGTCTTTCTTCACAAGATTTCCGTTCACACTTGTATAATAATAGTATAATCATTCTCCTTTGTAAAGTCCTGGGGAATATGAGTTAAATTCATAATAAACATGCCGGTTTTTACACACACCCACCTACACACAAACACACATACACTACGCATTAACACAATAATTATAACATCTTTTCTTAGGTGAGCAGAAAAAACATCGTAAAATAAAGACATGAAATGGAAGAAGAGAAATAAAGTGTGTCAGTGACTGTGTTATAAACATGTTTATATTCATTCATTGGATAATAAACGTTTCTTTCATCTCTTTGTATTTATTAAACGAGTTATTTTTATCGTGCTCAATAACACAACGAGCTTGCGAGTATGTATTATTGCACGATGAAAATATAACGATTTTAATAAATACAAAAAAAAATGAAAGAATACGGTTACCGTTTATTCTACCCTCCAAGTAAGATTATTATATATTATTTTATAATCAAATTGTAAGTTATTAGTTTTTCTATTCACCACAATTTGTAGCTTTCTCCATATGCTTGAATGACAATTTGACCCAAAACAAAAAACATTGTACTCATGGACACCAAAGAATGATTTTTATTATCGACCAATCAACTGTCTTTTACACCAAATTTCACACCCATAAATTGTGCGAAAATATTCTGCAATCGTTGAATAAAATGTTTATTTATTATTATTTGATATAGATAGATACAATTTTTCTTATTCAAGAAATAAATTATGTACATTATGGAATATTTCTTTTTCACCTTTTGAATAGCTTAGCTTAGCTAAACACGTTGGAACGCATTTTGGCAGGTAATCAAATGAGTGTGAAAATCGGTCACTTGATCACAATACAAGGCAAAATAAATATTTAAAAATAGAATAATCTAATATTTATTTTAATCAATTTGTTTTTCAAAAGTTGATAAGGTTGAAATTATTGTAAGACTTCGTCACAGTGTGTCGATAATTAGTTTCTTATTTACTCATGCCTGAAGCAAGTGTATCTAGAATGTTATCATGTCTGCAAGAATGATACTGATTACAATAATGATAATAATAATAATAATAATAAACAATAATAATAATAATAATAATAATAATAATAATAATAATAATAATAATAATAAAATAATAATAATAATAATAATAATAATAATAATAAAATAATAAATAATAATAATAATAATAATAATATAATAATAATAATAATAATAATAATAATAATAATAATTAATAATAATAATAATAATAAATAATAATAATAATAATAATAATAATAATAAATAATAATAAATAATAATAATAATAATAATAATAATAATAATAATAAATAATAATAATTAATAATAATAATAATAATAATAATAATAATAATAATAAAATAATAATAATAATAATGATAATAGATAATAATAATAATAATAATAATAATAATATAATAATAATAATAATAATAATAATAATATAATAATAATAATAATAAATAATATAATAATAATAATAATAATAATAAAAAATAATAATAATAATAATATAATAATAATAATAATAAATAATAAATATAATAATAATAATAATAAATAATAATAATAATAATAATAATAATAAATGATAATATCATAATTTCACAAACAGCAATCTTGTGTTTTTAGGTTCAACGCCTTTTGCCTTTTGCGAGTTGACAAAGATTTCGATCAGATTTTTATTGTAAAACCTGCGCTGTAAACACTGGGCTTTCATTTCCATGCACCGGCTACTACGTGTGCTGCACATGTTTGGTGCAATTCGGTGCAAGCCATGCGTGTCCTCCGTGGAAATAGCGCTGCATCCTATCAACTCCTCACATCAACGATACGTCGATAATAATATTGTAATGTGTGACCTGTCGCTACAAAACGGTCTTCTATTCATTTGGTTTAAATCTTAAAAAATTGAATTTAGTTATGAGAAAATAAAATTTATGTTTTTTGAGAAGCTGGAGTTATAACCCCTTCCAGTGGGAACAACAGATCAATGGGTATTCCCGATTTCAACCTCAAATTCACTTTTCTCTACAAGTTTGACATGAATTTTATATTGATTTGAGATGGTGGGTGGCATATATGTCGTCATTGACTGAGATGACACTCAATTTCAAGGGGGGAGGGGGCGGGGGGTTTGTATTTTTCTAGGATTTGATTCCCTCACTGCTTTGGATTGATTAAATGAATAATTTTGGAGCGCAACTTAACACCACGAGCTTGCTAGTAAGTATCATTGCGCGAAAAAAAAAAGAAATAAAGAATTCAATATATGCAGTCATATGAGAGTACTTTCATTCCGCCCCTCAAAATAATATTCTTAGATATTTGTGTCAGTGCATGAAATAATCAGTCGGAATGTGAAAATTTTGGATTTGCATTTTGTTGCATTTTCTGAAAGAATATGTTCCCCGGAGCATTTTAATCTTTATATATGAAGTAAATCGGGTGATTTTTCATGAAATTATGATCAGATGTATGGGAAAGGTATCCAGCAACTTTTCTCAAATTTCATACTTTTTCAACTTGACTAGCTGTAAAAAATATTTAGAAGTAAAATGAAGCTTTGATATTTCCCGAAGATCTACAAAAAAGGTTGATTTAATCATTTATGACAAGAACTCATTTTTGATAAAAATTGACCTTCTAATTAATCTTGGCAATTTCTCAGTGCAAACTTTTTCACCACCCGACTGATTATGTCATTCACTGTAACATTTGGTAACCAATAAGTTTTAAATGGCTTTATTCTATCAAGAATTAATCCAAGTTGTGAGTAGTGATCATTTTAAAAACTCATTCCTTATTCATTACCAAAACATATCAGAATGTACCGCCCACTTTGAATCACCCAGTTGGACTTTGTTGATCTTTTGTTCAAGAAATGTTTATTGCAACTGAGTTGGATCAATGGAAGTCATTGTTTTGTTTTCTATTTGAGTTTTGGTCTTACAGTTTTATAAAATGAGTGAAATTCCAATGCAATCATTGAACAAAATTGTGCAATCCATCTAGTTAAAAAAATTCAACAGTTGTGTTTTTACCAAGAAATGATAGGGTTTCCAAGATATGGCGTATAAGTATATACGACTCTTTTAATTTCTTTATATTTATTAAACGAGATATTTTTATCGTGTCCAATAACACAACGAGCTTGCGAGTATGTGTTGTTGAACGATAAGAATATAACGAGTTTAATAAATGCAAAGAAATGAAAGAATAAGTTTATATATTCGACCCCTCCAAATAAGATTATTAGATACTTTGTGACCAATTGTTAGTAGTACTTCGATTTGCCATAATTTGTATCTTTCTCCGTCTGATTGAATGACAATTTGACCCAAAAATAAAAAAGTTGAATTTGTATTCATGCGCGTACCAAAGATTATTTATAATTACCAATCAGTTGTCTTTTAGCTACATCTTGTTTTATGCCAATAAGATGTGCGAAATAGTTTGCAATCGTTTGATATTTTTTTTTATTCAACTCGTTCAAACGCATTAATCAACGAATACGTATTTACCTAGAAATGCTAGGGTTTTCCAATGAGATGGGTGGGGGTGGAATAATCATATTATAGGTTAGCTCACCACTTAACATCACAAGCTTGCGAGTGAGCGTTAATGCGCGGTAAGTAAAATAACGAATTTATAAATCCATAACTATCAAAGAATACGTCAGCCCTCCCTCAAAGTAAGATTCTTAGATATTTTATAACCAATAGCAATCAAAGGGAACGAGATCGATCCCGGGTACAGTCGAAGTTTTTTTTTCTGACGCCCCCTGTCCACCCAGCATTGATTGGGTAGCCGGGTCTGTTAGATCTGGCGGAATGTACTTTGCGATAGACTAGCGTCCTGTCGAAAGGGTGACAGGCAATTGCTATTGTCCGTTTCACGCTATAGAAACCAGGAAAAACTCCTGCTCCATGGGCCTAAATGTCTCTGAAGGAATACTAAGAGAGTAACCAATAAGTTGTAAAAGGGTTTATTTTGCCATGAATTCAAGTTATCAAGAGTGATCGTTTTAGAAACCATTTGATTCATTATCAAAGTCTATCATTTGCAATTCAATGTTCTTATGTTCATTTGTTATTTATAAGTAGCAAAAAAATTCAGAATGCCAACCAGTCGCATTTTTTAAATAAGCGGGAGTTTTGTGGAATCACTGAATAACATTTTTATTCAACGTGTTCAACACTTTATTCAAAGATTATAAATTTACCAATAATTTTTTTTAAATTTAAAAGCAACTCAAATGTCTTCATCTTCGTCCTCTTGTGTTCAATGTACGTGTTGTTTGATGCAAGCGAGGGTTCACAACGTAAAACAAACGCGTACCCTTGTGAAGAATATAGGACTTAAAATAAAACTTGTCCCAACAACTATCGGAAGCCTCTGTGGTGAAATGGTAGCACGTCTGACCGGTAATCAGAAGGTCTGAGGTTCGATCCTCAGTCGAGGCAGACTGATTTTCTGGGATGTTTTTTTTTTTCTTGTATTTTTCTTTCTTGCTTTGTCTGGCACCTTTTCATACACACTTGATTCAGACCAATAAATCATAGGGTTTTCCAGGATTTATACTGCTCTGATCTCTTTTGAACATGGTTGTTAAACTGTATCGTACTTAACCAAAGATTAAAATTTCATGGTAATTTTAAATGCGTCAAAGACTTGTTTACAGATTTAAAATTAATGAGATCGCCAACGTTGCCATCAACCAGTAAGCATGTAAAACACCCCGTGACGACATGATTGTTACCATGGTGATTTTTGTTTACAAACTCTTTACATAAAATATTCAATACTAAGAAACAGCTTTAGGTAAGCATCAGTGGTAAACCATCCATGATGTAATATACAAGATACAAGCGTAACCCGTAAGGCTCTGATTCAGCTCAATGGAAAATATCGAACTTGTGCGGCTATAATGAATGGTCTTGTGGTATGACACTCGCTTTCGGATAAGTGGTCCTAGGTGTTTCGAGCCGGTGGAAAAGGCTCTTTACTCACATTCTATCGCCGTATTCGTGTGAAAAATTAGTACCTGGCCGTTAACAGCGTTGTCTCTGCCGAACAGGTGTCACGTTCTATATTATGTTAAATGTTGCTGTTGGTCAGTGACCCTTTGTAAAGCGCTTTGAGCAAGTTTAGTGGATATTGTGCTATAAAAAAAAAGCTCACATTTTTTTAACAGATTAAAAAAAAAAACTAAAAACAACGTTTTAGGGTACAACCCATTCTTCAAAAAGTAATAAATTGAATATAAATTATGAAGATTGTTCTATTAAAATGATATATCAATAATGATATTTGGTGAAATTGCAATATTAAACAAAAACCCAAATAATATTTTTTTTAAAAATGCTTCCACTAAAAGGAACGCAAGAAGAAGAAGAAGAAGAAGAAGAAGAAGAAGAAGAAGAAGAAGAAGAAGAAGAAGAAGAAGAAGAAGAAGGAGGAGGAGGAGGAGGAGGAGCAGGAGGAGGAGGAGGAGGAGGAGGAGGAGGAGGGGGAGGAGGAGGAGGAGGAGGGGGAGGAGGAGGAGGAGGAGGAGGAGGATGAGAAAGAATATATTCCTCTCCTCAAGTCTACACATGTACACACTTGCACTTTATGTATTCGACAATCATAATAAAATGGCTGCTGTGTTTTGTGTGTATTATATCAACATGACTGATATGATTTATTGGGTGCAGCAGGCCTGGGCTTGGTTTAATTAAAAGATTGTCCTGATTACACAAGGTGACGTAGAGACAGGAGTTAGACTCTATCAACCCAAACAAAAGGTGTCAGGATTATCTACACAGATAATCTCTTCTTTTTCTAATCTCCCCTGACGGACAATGACAACAAATAAGTTCAAGAAACCACAGTGGTAGTTCTTTCATGCAAACCCGGTCGGTATTATTTGTCATTTTTCATATCGTCTGACTTTTTGGTGTAAAGGCCGTTACAATTACCCTGCTTTTATCAGATGTCAAGATTCACTGATGCGTGACGAAGACGAAATCGTCATCCACCGATATATCATATTTTGCAATTTGGTCCAAAAAGTTTGACTTTATCAATCTGTATATAATTAAAATGACCCCAAAAATCATCCCATATTCTAAACCCGAGACGTCTATAGACGTTTTTGGTTCTTGCATTTTTTGACAATTTTTGGGTCATTTTGATCTGTCGATATAATAATAAGGAGTAAAATTTAACTGATCAAAAAAAGGAGGGAGCTTTTGTCATTGAACCGTGACACCCCAAGGCAGGATTTCTTGGCGTCAAAAAGAGAAAAAAAATCCAATGGAGAAAAACACAAAATCTTATCTTTGACTCCAAACTTTAGCAGTGGTGTCACTCCATCTTTACTCCACGCATGTCAATCAAACATTATTTATTTTGTTTCCGGTTTCTGTTCCATCTAAATCCAAGGAATACTTTATTATTTCTCTCCCCTTGTTTGTGGAACTCTTTCGATGTTAAAAAGCAAAAAGAGAAGAATACATGTTTTGTCTAGCGCCCCGACAGGCCGACAAGGGGGTAAATACCGACTCATTTTTGTAGGGGAGAATCTGCCTGCCTGCCCTCACCGCGTCACGGATGCCCTACGGATGCCCCACGGATGCCCCACGGCAAGGGGTACAACGACTTCTTGACAGTTAAGATTCGGTTCTGTTTTCATAAGTCTGCCAACCAAAGACTTTGCTAATGGCTTGTGACAACGATACCTTTTGTACGCTGTGGCAAGCCAGCGATCTTTTAAGAAATCGAAATCCAGCACCTATTAATTCTGTTCTGCCTGATAGCGAGGATCACACGCCTCTAGATCATAACTTAATTCATTTTTTTGTGTGCACAGTTGTTGCCAAACTTGTCTCTTGACACTTCTTTGTTTTTTATTATTATTATGATGATGATGGGTGTATGCATGACAGTTTTGTAAGCAGATTATTATGATGGCAAAGACTTGGGTATTACTTTTCAATTAAAACACAAAGAATTTCCAATAGTGAGATTTTCCATCATCACCTTTTCTTAACTCTCTTTCCAATTTTCTTCAAAGAAGACAGATTAAATTAGAATGAGGTGGAAATAATTTATAGGAATAATTATATTTTTGTGAAGTTTGTAATCTTGATTAAGTAAAAACCAACAAGCCTCTGAGCGGAGGATAAAGACATCATTTTGTTTTGACTGGAAAGACAGAACGATACGATTCTCTGCTCTTTGATTTTTATTGGAAGACTTGAAGTAACAACCCCCCCCTCTCTCTCTCTCTCTCTCTCTCTCTCTCTCTCTCTCTCTCTCTCTCCACACACACACACACACACACACACACACATATATATATATATATATATAATATATATATATATATATATATATATCATATATATACTTTATATCCCTAGGTGTTGGTATGAGGTGGACTAGATGAACATTGAATCCAACACAGGAGTCTATAGTCTATACCCACAGCTATTCAAAGGTTGGTGCTCTACCAACTGACCTATTGAATAGGGGCCTTTAATAACCTGCATTAGTATTCCCGTATATAGGTCTGGATAAATCGTATGAAATATACATACGATCTCCTACGTGTTGGTATGAGGGAGACTGGATTCAAACTCAATCCAACGCAGGAGTCTATACCCACGACAATTCGACAGTGAGTGCTCTACCAACTGAGCTATCGTATAGGTACTTCCAATCCACCTGCATTAATATGCCTGTATATAGGCGTGGATAGATTGTATGAATTACACATATCTCATACGTGTTGGAATGAGAGAGACCAGATCCAAACTCAAACCAACACGAGAGTCTATCCCCACGACAATTCAAACACATTTCTCCTGTTTCGTTTCGTTGTTTGAATTTGATTAGAGTCATGACTTTTTGTTTGACTTCCTATAACTTCCGGTAAAATAGAAACGCCGGATGGGAGTTTAATGTTGACATTCTTTTTTGTTATGCAGATTAGAATATAGGACATGGATTAAATATTCTTTGCTTTCACTGACATTTGAAAATTCAACTCCCTCTTTTTTTCAACCTATCCCCCACCTCCTCCCAATTCCTTCCCCTCCCTCCTCCAAACCCCCCCCCCCCCCCCCCCCCCATTTGTACCAAACCATCGCCATTCATTATCAAAATTGTTTGAACTTTTTTGTAAGTACAGCAGATGTCTGAAGATTCCTGTAAGTACAGATGTTTGAACGTTCTTATAAGTACAGGTGTTAGCAGGTGTCTATGTATGTCAGCGTTTATAAATATGATCGTTTATATTGCGCATTTTTACGGATTTGCCATGCGCTTCCCAATGTTTCGTGTATTTAAAAATATCAAAATTAAGAAATTAAGGAGCAGACACCGGTGTGAGATAAAGAACTGAACAAGTGTGTATGAAAAGTGCCAGAAAGAAAGGAAGAAAGAAAAATACAAGAAAAAAAAAAATCCCTAAATTTCAGTCGACCTCGACTGGGGATGGGTTTTTGTTTTCTTGTATTTTTCTTTCTTGCTTTGTCTGGCACCTTTCATACACACTTGTTCAGTTCTCTATGTTTGTTTCGTGTTTTTCCCCCAGCAGGCCATATAGAATAGAACCATATCTCCATTTCAGACAGTTCCATAGCCTGTAAGGTAGTCCTTTTTGGTACCAACACCTTTACAAGATCCGTCACTACCTATAGCCAGGTACTCATTCACGCCCGAAACGAGTTGATTAATGTGTGTAAAGTACCTTGCCCACTGTGTTAGACGGTACTGTCTCGGGATGGTATGGACCCTCATCAACAGATTGTTACACACCAGTACTGGGTCTATTTCATCATAGCCTCAGGGTTGCAGGTTCTAAGGTCAGTGTCTGTGACACGTCTGTCCCACGTTACATTCCAAGAGAATGTGTTCCATGGACTGCATTGGGTTTCCGAACGTACAACAACAACAACAACAACAATAATAATAATAATAATAATAATAATAATAATAATAATAATAATAATAATAATAATAATAATAATAACAATAATAATAAATAATAATAATAATAAATTGATCTTTTATATAGGGCAATATCCACTAAACGTGCTCAAAGCGCTTTACAAGGGGTCCCTGACCAACAGCAACATGTAAAGCGTAGAACAAGACATGACGCCTGTTAGGCGATATTACATTTTTTTCGGACGGAGAGTACGCTGTTAACGGCCAGGTACTCATTTTACACCTGAGCGGTGAGAGAATGTGAGTAAAGAGCGTTTTCCAAGGACTCAACTATTCCGATCCGAAAGCAAGTGTCATACCACAAGATCACATAGCCGCACAAGTCGGTCCCAAGTTACGTTCTAAGAGAATGTGTCCCATGAACTGCATTGGGTGTCCACACGTGCACTGACTGTCCGTGGAAAGTGGCCACTTTAACATGTTCGACCTGGTCTTCCCCACTTTAGTTCCTACGTGGTTGAGGGCGAACGCTGAAAAATGGAATTGATGACCAAATTAACATGTGACCCATCACCTCCAGGCGGTGTTATGTCAGGATTTTTTAGATAGTAACATTATTTCTAAAGTAAATCATATGGAATTTATTGCGGCGATGTGGTCTTGTGGTATGACACTCGCCATAGGATCGGAAGGTCCTGGGTTCGAGTCCCGTTCTGGGCGGCGCATAGTTGAGGCCTTGAAAAAGGCTATATACTCACATTCTCTCACCGTAATCAGGTGTAAAATGAGTATCTGGCCGTTAAAAGTGGTTCTCTGTAGTGAAAAAAATAATATCACATCGTCTAACAGGCGCCATGTCTTCTCCTACACGTTAAGTGTTGCTGTTGGCTATGGAACCCTTGTAAAGCGCTTTGTGCACAAGTAGTGGATATTGCGCTTTATAAATGATTAAGTTAATTTTTTATTACGGTGCTCTCAACTTATATTTCGCCTACAATATTATTTTAGCAGTAAGTTGATTCACTGCATCATCAGCGATTTACAGGAAACCATCTTGTTACTTCATTCTGTGTCGACAACGGCGTGCACATATTTGCAGTTCTGGAAACCGAGCGCAATGATAGCTTTATTTAACATTGTTGTACAGAGTTGATTTGAGAGTATTTCCATAACTACAAAGGGCCTATAACAATTTGGATTACCAGACCTACAAATAAGTTTACGTTGGTTCAAGCGCTAAGAGCTTTTAAATTCAAAGGACAAATTCTCTATTTTTTGCCAACTGTGTGTTGCTGTTTATTTATGGATCCGATGTTCACACTTGCCTAGATGAGAACTGTTCCAACTTCAATCAGACGACAGCTGTGTACACTTTGGTGCAGGGTGGAACGGAAGTGACGTATGTACAATCAAGAATTTTCCCAATGCGCCTGGGATCAAAGCATCATGTCTCTTGTACCAACAAATGTATTACCAAATAACAAGGAAATAAATATTGAATAATACAATCTGGACCCTGAAAGTCTCTGCCATTTATAGATCGCCGTCTGTTCCTGCATGGTAGAATGTAAAACATGATATATATATATATATATATATAATATATAATATATATATATATATATAATATATATATATATATAAGAGTGAAGATGCCCAAAGAGATAAGCATTTTAAAAACTAAGCATTTATATAGCGCAATACCGAGAAACGTGCTCGATGCTTTTATCACATTTTTCCCCGACAGAGATAACGTTGTTAACGGCCAGGTACTAATTTTACACATGAGTACGGTGAGAACATGTGAGTGAAGAGCCTCTTCCAAGGACTCAACAACGGGCTTCTCAGAGGGGGGCTCGAACCCTGGACCAACTTGTCCGAATGCGAGTTTTAGACCAGAAGTCCACATAACCGTACAAAGCTGAAATCTATTTGACTCGAACGAGGGTTAATACCATTGATAAGTAAAACGCGCTACCGATTAAACAGACGAGTGATTCCATCACTCGATTGGAACGAACGACAGAACAATATCAACACATTCAATTTAAATTCTTCAACACGTTACAACCGTATAGAAATAGCATTTGACACCTGTAACTGCTCCACACGAGCACACAGAACACAGAACAAAACATCCATTGTGGCAGCCTCAATATTAACAACCAAAATCCTGTAGAGATAATAATTTTATTAATAATATGACAATTCCAGCCGGGTGGAGGAGGTTGGGACATTTAATACATCTCACACTAGAGGAGAATAAAACAGAATCGGGCTGTTTGCATCAGAGATTCGAGGATAATTATTTTACTCGTTGCTATGAATAACAAAAAGGTTACCTCTCGCCCAGCAAGGGGCCGGAACTCAAGATTTAATCTTTATCGTTGAAGAGTCACACCTTCGGCAATATATGGCCTCTCTTCTATGGCGGAGGAAATAGAATAATTACAAGTTGTGTGTTTTTTCCTTCTATTGATAAGATTCCTGTCACAGCGACCGTTTGCCGTGGAAACACCATCGTGGGCCAGGTGTGTGTCAACCAGAATGATATCATTATTATTGTTGTTATTATTCAATGTTCTTGTTGTTGACATTACGATTATGGTGATTATGAACGTATTTTCTGGCTAAAGCTGAACTAAATTGCTTCACTGTGGGTGTATTATTTTTGTTTACTGGAAATGTAAGATGTTATGATCGCGAGGGTATATGTGTGTGTGGGGGGGGGGGGGGGGGGGGGTGGCAATGGTGATGATGATGATGATGATGATGATGATGATGATGATGATGATGATGATGATGATGATGATGATGATGATGATGTAATTTTCAAAACACATCACCCTCTATTGTGATGTCGCAGTGTTCGTACATTTCAAAAATTCAATTTACAAACTATATTATCGTTATTATTATATTGTTATTATTACATTTTATTCCCTGTCTCTCTCTCTCTTTCTCTCTATATATATATATCTCTCTCTCTGACACACACAATGACACACACACACACACACTTTCTCTCTCTCTCTCTCTCTCTCTCTCTCTCTCACTCCCCTCTCCTCTCATCTCTTCCTCTCAATTTTCTCTCTTGTCTTTCTCTTAGTCTCTTTCCTTTTTTCTCCCACTCTTTCTCCGCCCCCCCCCCCCACCTCTCTCTCACCCACTGCCTCTTTCTCCTCCACCTTTGCTCATATTTATTTTTTCTCCCTTCCCCTCACATTCCTTTGTTTATATAATTATTTTCAAACCATTTTATCATTCTATTATTTTTTATCCGCCATCGCGATGATGGTAACCATTACAATTTGACTGGCTGGCTTTTCCCTTTTAATAATCGAAAAAACAGAATGCTGAAATTGACGATGGGGGAAACTGAGGGTTATAGACTGGATAGAGCCCTGAGGCATTGACTCGAGCAAACGTTTCAGGATTCAGCCTCAATGTTCCGTCTGAATGGGCTCTCATCACTCGGTAATCGTTTTGCCTGGAGGCGATACCCTGCCAGAACATCGCGTAGAATACCGATCCTCCGCGTGATTGTGCGTGGCTTCGGATTTGCTTATGTCAACGGCGATCTTTTCTCTCGCGTTTCTATAGCTTTCAAAACGGCAATTACAAAAGCCGAAAGTTCGGTTGCCGATGAGAAGTGGGACTGAATAAAAATCAAATAGTTTGTTTGAACAAGGTGAATGGCACACGAAGAGAACCGATTCTGTTCTTTCAGCAACAGCGACTGACAAAAACGGGAGGTCGAATCATAAACACGTATTCATCGACGACTCAATGGGTTTTGCACCTTCCCGGCGTGTTCATCGCCAAATTCAATTTATCTGCCTGTTCACGACAAGGTATTTTATTGACTTCCTTCCACCCAACTCTTTATCAGAGTTCTCTCTTCGACGCTTTATGTTATTAAATACATGATCTACACCTTAAACCCCCCCCCCCCCCCCCCCCCCCCCCCACAACTGCTTTCCGCCCACCCCTACTTTTCATCCATTGCCCTGGATAATTCCTGCCGCCAACATGTAACCTCTCTCCCCCCCCCCCCCCCACCTCCACATCCTACAACCCCCCCCCCCCACATTCTACACCACCCCCTTCCCCCCTCCCCCACCACGCATACCCTGAGCATCAACTTTCGTGCTCACAACCCTATCCAACTTTTAAAAAATAAATTCAAACTATATAAATAAATTAATAGATAGATGAATGAATAATTATGAACGAAAAGTAAAAATAGAAGAAAAAGACAAATCTAGGACTTTTGCCGCCAACAACCAAAGATCTAGCATACAGCGAAGTATCCTCAAATCCCTCTTCCGTCTATTTACTCCCTCTCTTACACCTTAGCTCCCTTCTTTCCTTCCTTCCTTCTTTCTTTTTTCTTCTTTCTCGTTTACAAAGATAAGCAAACATCCCTTCTGAAAAACACCCTCTTGTGTTTCATTATTTAGAAATTTTCAAGTGATTGAAAAGTAAATAAAAGCTATGTCAATTCTTTACGTTTCACGCAGGGATTGGCATTTCGGGTGTACTTCATTCATTGACATTGGGGTATATATTAATAAATATCTGACATCAAATCGTCGTACCCGACTTGTTCCTGTGTGGTAAAATCCACCAAATTGCTGCTTGAAAAGTTTGCTGATTCCAAAAAGCCGAAAAAAGTTACAGGGTTTGATTATACTTGAGCTAGAACAAATTGCAGCCACTTCTCGCAGGTGTGTTTGATCTCACTCCTAACTGGTCGTGGGAATAGGATAGGCTTTGTCATAACAATGCTTCTGTCCCTGGGATGTTACAAAAATGGGATCCACTCCATTAGGAAGGCATGAAAGCTAATGTAATATTGACACTGTATAAAATGTGGAAATTATCGCAGGATGACACTTCTGGCTGTAACAAAATTCATCACATGCAGTCATCAACATCTCAACCATAATATCTTCTCTCATGGAATTTTTTTTTAAAATTTGAACCCCAAGACAAACACAATTTTAGTTGATGGGTTATGAGAATGGCGTTTAACCTGCTAACTGTCGTACTCTGGAAAAAATTCTTATTTACAATTTTGGCCAGAAAACTCGTCCTTCAAATACAAATCGACTTAAATGACTCTCATCTTGGAAAAAAAAACAACAAACACTCTCAAACCTGGGATTTCAATGAAGTTCCAGGTTTAACAGTTGTGTTGGTGAGGATCATTTAAATCGATCGATATTTGAAGGACGAATTTTCTGGCCAAGTTTTTAAATATGTGTTTTTCCAGAGTACGCCAGCTATCTGGTTTATGGCCACACTAATCGTTACACAACGTTACAAAAGAGTTTGGAGTGTTGTTACTGTTACATTTCATTTTTAGGATGCGTTATTAGTTTACCTCACTATAATATAGATTTTCGACTGCTCGTAGGGTGATTAGTTCTCAATAAATTCTCTCAATCAGACTATAAATTAAATATTTGAAGTACACAAAGTTGTGTGTGTTGGGTTGATTGATCAAGTGAGTAGAAATGGTGAGTATTATACCTAAAGCCATACATTGGACAGTAAGACCAGCGTTGTTGGGTTAGTTTAACAATCATTGACTTTGCTTACTAAATATTGACTGGTCGGATTGTCCGAATAATTCAAGGGGCGTGGTTTTCTTTACCTCCACTACGACTCAATTAACGACGGGTAATAATGTTCTTCATTGAACTACTTTAAACATGATACATGCTCATTGGATAAACAGATGTCATGAGATATGACTTTAGATGGTCTTTGAGTATTATATTATGTGACGTAGAGATCTTAGTGTTTTATTGGTAACCCACTGTCTCCAATGGTATTAAGTCAAGGAAATGTAAATGCTAAAAATAGAATGTATAGGCAAACATGAAGATAATAATTAATAATAATGATGATACTACTACTACTACTACTACTACTACTACTACTACTACTACTACTACTACTACTACTACTACTACTACTACTACTACTACTGCTACTACTACTGCTACTACTGCTACTACTACTACTACTACTACTACTACTACTACTACTACTACTACTACTACACTACTGCTGCTGCTGCTGCTGCTACTACTACTACTAACTACTACTACTAATAATAATAATAATAATAATAATAATAATAATAAAAATAATAATAATAACAATAATAATAATAAAAATAATAATAATAATAATAATAATAATAATAATAATAATAATAATAATAATAATAATAATAATAATAATAATAATAATAATAATCATAATAATAATAATAATAATAATAATAATAATAATAATAATGATAATGATAATATAATAATAATAATAGTAGTAGTAGTAGTAGTATAATAATAATAATATAATAATACTAATAATAATAATAATAATAATAATAATAATAATAATAATAATAATAATAATAATAATAATAATAATAATAATAATATATATAATAATAATAATAATAATAATAATAATAATAATAAATAATAATAATAATATAATAATAATAATAATAATAATAATAATAATATAAATAATAAAATAATAATATAATAAATAATAATATAAATAATAATAATAATAATAATAATTTTCTTGTGTAAATACCCCACCCCTGCCTCTCTCTTTATTTCTTTCTCTCTCTCTCTCTCTCTCTCTCTCTCTCTCTCTCTCGCTTTCTCTCTCTAGTTGTATAATTACTTTATCACTCTACCTGCATATAATTTACCAGCGTCTCTCTCTATCTCTCATTAGTTGTGTAATTACGTCATCACTTTCCGTGCAGATCATTAAGCACGATTGATGACTCAAGATCGTGTGTTTATGGAGCTTACTACATGCTGACATCACAAAAGAAATGATAGACAAAAGAAAACGAGCTGTAACTACGTGTACTTTTTTGCAGGTATGATAACCTAAATTGTTATGGGATCATTGTTATAATGGGAATACACATAAACCAACGCAACGTATTGTCTATCATAACAATAGTAAAGAAAGCCCATCACTGCGCTCTGTTATCAGACCTGCTAATATGTGAACTTTGAGATGTAATAATTTAATTTCCACCATCCTAATCCCCCAGACATAAAACTAGCCAGTTACTGTAGGCTACAAGAATTGTTATCAAAGCACAATAACATTATCTGATCGTCCACACTCACACTGACACTTACGTTGATCCCTGGAATATATTTTGGATGGTATCTAGAATTATCTTTAAAAAAATAAAAAAAAGCGAGTGTTCTACCAACTGAGCTATCGGGACCCCTTAGTGTAAGAAATTATATGTTTATTTTCCAGTATATTGAATAGAATTTCACCTCCAGTTTGATATGCGTGGTTAGGAATTCAATGATCAAGTACCTTGTTCACCCCGCCAGTCTCTCGATTAGATCTTCTAAGGAACACGAAAGGTTGGGCGTTCGAAACACACGGAGGCGAGGCGCTCACTGACCCACCTAATTGAAAATGGCAGAACTCACCTGGGGGGGGGGGGGCGAATAAGAAGATGGTCAAGGACATCAGCAGGTGACAGACCTCCCTAGAGGCCATACGTTCCACACGGAGACAAGAGGATGGAGGCAAAACTAACTTCGCCACGATATACTAGAGAGTTAACGATTACGTTTCTAACCTACTGCGATCGACGAACGACGTGGAAGAAAACGAAGATCTTTCCTAAAACCCCGAGAACAGACCTTCGTTTTTTTCCACGTCTTTCTAAAGAAGCATATTTAAGAATTTGGCCAGAAAACTCGTCTTTTGAATATTGATTGATTTACATGTCTCATCTTGGCAAAAACTCTCAAACCTGGGACCTCGCGAGGTGGCTGTATTGACATCAGGCTTGAAAGTTGTTGCCATTTAAATTGATTGATATTAGAAGGCCGAGTTTTCTGGCCAAATTTTAAAAATACGTGTCTTTTTCATGGTACGGCGGCTGACTGACTAAAGAACAAATTTCTCCTGATTTAAATTTTTATGCTAATCTGATGAATGTGTCATACAAAATCGTCAGTCAGAATATTGGAGAGGGAGCTAGGGGGGGGGGGGGGGTTAGAAAAATTACAGTGACAATCATACTTCTTAACATCAACATGTCACGTTGAAGTCAACGGAGAGTAGGGATGTGTCTATGTGTTCTCCCATCACACGAAACAATAGATAAGTGGATGTAAGGGTTGTAACACGAACCGCCATCTCTCGTCATTTTTGCTCAACCATCGTTTGCACCCGTATCACTGCGACCCCCCCCCCCCCCCCCCCCCCCCTTTATTTTTTTTTCCATGTATTATAACAAAACACGACATCAAGTCATTGAACGGCCCTGCAGACAGGGCACCAACCAGCGCAGGTGTACTTTTACTTCAACGATCTGGGTTTTTTTGGTGTTCGTTTTTGGACAAATTGAAATGATGTGAACACTGACGGAAACTTCCCAGTCATTTTATTCATTGTTGTCGTCCCATTCACCTCCCCCTCCCCCTTTAAAGGAGAAGGATGACAATATAAAGTAATTTCGGGGTTGGGGGTGGAGGGTTTATTCTGTATTAACTCAAGAGGTGCTTGATGGTGAGGTGTATTGGACATGACAAGGGCTCTTGAAAAAGTTACTTATAATGAAATTGCGTGAAGACGTCTATGAAGTGGTTTGGAAGGCGTTCGGGAATAAAAGACTCGTGTGGTTCTTGGGATTGATACGGTGGACATGCTGAGGAGACGGACGGGGGGGGGGGGGGGGGGGGGGGAGTGGGGCAGGGTACTAGGTGTAATTTTGGGATGGGATTGCGCAAAAAAAGACTGTCATTCGTATAGAAAAGTTGGGTTTTTGTGATTGTTGAAGTTAACAGATGCAAGGATGGGTTCTAAGGCGATGGTAATTAGCTAAGGTGGATTTTTAGACAATTTTAAATTATGATTGAAAAGTCAGGTGTGTTTTTAGACTGTGTTAAATTTAAATTAAAGTTAGTTGAAAACATAGATGAATTTTTAGACTATGTTAATTTTAGTTGAAAATTTGAAAGGTGTTTTTAGACTGTAATAAAGTTAGTTGTATTTTTACACTGTAGTTAATTCAACTATAAATTTAGGTGTATTTTACAATGTTTTAAATTCACCTGTCAACTTGGGTGTATTTTAAGACTGTATTAAATTTTGTTGACAACATAGTGTATTTTTAGACTGTATCAAATTTTTCTGTAAACTTAGGTGTATTTTTAGATTATTAAATTTATTTTTACAGAAATTATTTACTCACTAAGTCAACAAAGTGTTGTACATATTAGCATGTCTGATGAATTTTACGTTGGTTGGACTCCGATTGGGAGCTGTTTTACTGACATCCTGAAGGTCAGAGTTGTAGATATAGGTCTGGTAATCTGTCTATTGACCTGTCTTATCATACATCTATCTCTATACTCTATCAATAGAAATACGTGTGTGTGCATGTGTGTGTTTATGTGTGATTGTGTGTGTTTATGTGTGTGTTCTGCATTCAGGAGTAGGAATAATTCAGTTGAAGTTGAGCATTTATGTAGCGCAATAATCTCTAAACGTGCTAAAAGCGCTTTACAAGGGGTTACGACATGTAGGACAACTTTACGTGACGCCTATTAGTCGAAAATAACATTTTTTTCCCGACAGATGCTGTTAAAGGCCAGGTTACTTATTTTACACCTGAGTACAGTGAGATAATATGAGTAAAAAACCTTCTCCAAGGATTCAACTATGCGCCACTCAGAGCTTGACTCAAACCCAAGACCTTTTGATCCACAGACGGGTGTTTACCACCAGACCACATAGCCGTATAGCTAGTCTCAATTCAACAAACTTAAAATGAAAACCTTGAAAAAGAAATGGCAATTTGACAATTTTAAGAACGTGTCCTTGTCAATCAGAAAAATTCAATCCCAGACTCGTCTACTTAAAAAATTTATAATTCGACATTTTTGTGGGATAAAAATTGTAGTCACTATGATTAACTTTAAAAATCAACAGTTTACCCTCACAAGGATTTAATAACACTTTAAACTTCTTAAAATTATATCGTCTGGCATCAATTTTCATTTTCAATAAGTTTAAATGACTTAAAGATGATCATAAAGTTATGAAATTTGAACCAAAATTTCGTAATTCTACGAATTTTTCGTTGTATTAGGCAGGCCTGTGATACACCTTGCAACTCCTACACAACAAATTCTACACTTGTCAACGACTTCATTTTCGATTGTCCATATAACTGACAAGAGCTGAGAGGCCTTATTCAAAAGATGACTAAAAAAATAAATACAGCTGTCATGCGATGACAAAACATTCCATTTTCATTTTGGTCAAAAAGACTGTATGTCAAATATCAAGGAATTGGCACAATACACAACTATGGATTGACATGATACACAACTATGGATTGACATGATACACAACTAGGGATTGACATGACATACAACTAGGGATTTGCATGATACACAACTATGGATTGACATGATACACAACTAGTGATTGACATGATACACAACTATGGAATGACATGATACACAACTAGGGATTGACATGATATACAACTAGGGATTTACATGATACACAACTATGGATTTACATGATACACAACTAGTGATTGACATGATACACAACTATGGAATGACATGATACACAACTAGGGATTGACATGATATACAACTAGGGATTTACATGATACACAACTATGGATTTACATGATACACAACTAGGAATTGACATGATACACAACTATGAATTGACATGATACACAACTAGGGATTGACATGATACACAACTAGGAATTGACATGATATACAACTCGGGATTGAGATGATACACAACTAGGGATTGACATGATATACAACTATGGATTGACATGATATAAAACTAGGGATTGACATAATAAACAACTTTGAATTGACATGATACACAACTATGGATTGACATGATACACAACTATGGATTGACATGATACACAACTATGGATTGACATGATACACAACTAGGGACTGACATGTGACATAACTAGGGATTGACATGATATACAACTAGGGATTGACATGATAGACAACTAGGGATTGACATGATATACAACTAGGGATTGACATGGTAGACAACTAGGGTTTGATACGATATACAACTAGTGATTAACAGGATTCACAACTTGTCAAGACTTCCTAAACTTGAAACTACCACGAAGTCCCATGTTTGAAATAAACAGGTGAGTTCAAAATAGAACAAAATGAACAATGTGTGCTGAAAGATCTCTATAAGGGGTCCCTATCCAAAAACAGCAAAACTTAACGTTTAGGATGAGACATGACGCCTGTTAGACGAGATTACATTTTTTTCCTGACAGACAACTTTGTTAACGACCACGTAATCATTTTATACCTGGGTATGGTGAGAGAATGAGAGCCTTTTCGATGGACTTAACTATGTGCTGCTCAGACCGGGACATAGATAATACTGTAGCAACCAGATACTCATTTTACATCTGAGTATGGTCATAGGATATGCGTAAAGAGTATTTTCCAACAGCTCAACTTTGCATTGACAAGACAAAGTTTCGATGAATCAGTTACCAACAGATCACATGACCAGATCACGTAGTCACACAAATTATATTATGAGGCACGCCGGAAGACGTGTTAACTTATCTGGACACAAGCTTACCCAGATGCGTTCCGCTTATGGAATGATATACATGTTGGAAGAAGAAGAAGAAGATGATAAAGTAGTAGTAGTAGTGTTGTTGTAGTAGTAGTAGTAGTAGTAGTAGTAGTAGTAGTAGTAGTAGTAGTAGTAGTAGTAGTAGCAGTAGAAGTAGCAGTAGTAGTAGAAGTAAGTAGTAGTAGTAGTAGTAGTAGTAGTAGTAGTAGTAGTAGTAGTAGTAGTAGTAGTAGTAGTAGTAGTAGTAGTAGTAGTAGTAGTAGTAGTAGTAGTAGTAGTAGTAGTAGTAGTAGTAGTAGTAGTAGTAGTACGAGTAGTAGTAGTAGCAGTAAGCAAGAAGAAGAAGAAGAAGAAGAAGAAGAAGAAGAAGAAGAAGAAGAAGAAGAAGAAGAAGAAGAAGAAGAAGAAGAAGAAGAAGAGAAGAAGAAGAGAAGAAGAAGAAGAGAAGAAGAAGAAGAAGAAGAAGAAGAAGAAGAAGAAGAAGAAGAAGAAGAAGAAGAAGAAGAAGAAGAAGAGAAGAAGAAGAAGAAGAAGAAGAAGAAGAAGAAGAAGAAAGAAGAAGAAGAAGAAGAAGAAGAAGAAGGAAGAAGAAGAAGAAGAAGAAGAAGAAGAAGAAGAAGAAGAAGAAGAAGAAGAAGAAGAAGAAGAGAAGAAGAAGAAGAAGAAAGAAGAAGAAGAAGAAGAAGAAGAAGAAGAAGAAGAAGAAGAAGAGAAGAAGAAGAAGAAGAAAGAAGAAGAAGAAGAAGAAGAAGAAGAAGAAGAAGAAGAAGAAGAAGAAGAAGAAGAAGAAGAAGAAAGAAGAAGAAGAAGAAGAAGAAAGAAGAAGAAGAAGAAGAAGAAGAAGAGAGAAGAGAAGAAGAAGAAGAAGAAGAAGAAGAAGAAGAAGAAGAAGAAGAAGAAGAAGAAGAAGAAGAAGAAGAAGAAGAAGAAGAAGAAGAAGAAGAAGAAGAAGAAGTATATATCTGGCCAAATTTTTAAGATGTTTTTTATCAGAGTACCTGCCAAATACCTCACACTGCGTTTTATTGACTGAAAATGTTCATGGACAAAGTCAAGTGACAGGAGGTGTGTCATAGAAAAGACCAGGTGTTCACAAAGGAGGAGTGTCGTCACCTCCAATCTATCACTGTCATCTCAAAGGGAATCAAACGGAATGAATGACTTACTCTTAACGCTGCCGTGATCTGGAAAAATCGTTTTAAACATTTTGGCCATAAACGTCGTCCTTCATTTATCTATCGACTAAAATGACCCTCATCTTGTCAAAAACTCTCAAACCTGGGACTTCGTGGAAGACTTCAATGAGAGATTTTCAACAGGTCAGGGTCATTTCAATCGATCGATTTTTGCAGGACGAGTTTTCTGGGCAAAAAAATTAAAACGTGTTTATTCAAAGTCTGGCAGAACGGTAAATAGTATATAAATGTTCAATTGTTAACGCTCCCCTTTATCTGGTCTATTCTTTGACGCGGTGCGAATGTTTACCATAACAATAAGTCTTGGGGTTTTCCTCTAAGTAGATGGGTGGACAAACGGATAAAAGGCAAAGATACATATTTCATGACAAGTCGTCAAATCGATCGATTAAATAGATGGGCGGATAATAGACTTGATTCAGATATAGACAAGAATAGACCCTAGACGTGCAACTTTGACGTCACGGCACGTGACTGACGGGATGGAACTCAGCTGGTCTTTGAATTGAATAAAAAACGTAAGTAGGTAAGTATAGGCAATATCATAATGCACAAGTAAACATTAAAATAATGAAATCAAAGTATGACGTAAATCAGTCACTCTCTCACTCACCCCCCCCCCCACCCCACCCCCACCCTCAGGGCCTGCTGCCACCTGTGGCGACGCTAGGGATCTACACCTGCTGTTGTTCTTGAGGTCCACATTTCTGTTTTAGGTCCTTCTCCACGGTACGCCTCTTCTCTCTCTCTCTCTCTCTCTCTCTCTCTCTCTCTCTCTCTCTCTCTCTCTCTCTGGTCGGCCTCGCGTCTTCTTTCCTGGGGATGTTCATCGCAGAACCGTCGTTATCAATGCCTTGACAGATCAGCGACAGACATGCCCCAGCCATTGCCATCTCATTACAATAAGTCTCTCTAGAGACTCCACCTATCACCATTTTTGTTGGGACCAAAGGGTAGTGGTGTGGATCAGTACCAGGAATAAATGACGCAGATTATGGAACAGATGCTAAACTGCGGGACGAACAGGCAGGTTTTCGGAAAAACCGTTCAACCACTGACCAGATTGCCTCTCTGCAAGTCATAGTGGAACAGTCTATAGAATCGAACTCTCCTCTTATTGTCAACTTTCTGGATTACGAGAAGGCTTTCGACAGTATTGACAGAGCAACATTGTGAAAAATTCTGGCACATTATGGACTCCCTGAAAAGATAGTAAACCTCATTAAGGAAATGTATGAAGGATCAAGTTGCAGGGTTGTACATGAAGATCAGCTTACTGACAGCTTTGAAATTAAGACTGGTGTCAAGCAGGGATGCTTGCTCTCACCATTCCTGTTCATCCTTGCCATTGATTGGCTAATGAAGGAAACCTCCAAAGGGAGAAGAAATGGGATACAGTGGACCCCCTGGACACAGTTGGATGATCTGGATTTTGCAGACGATCTGGCTCTTTTGTCCCACACCCAGGGCCAGATGCAAGCAAAAACCACAATTATAAACAGCTCTCAGAATCAATTGGTCTAAGAATTCACCCTGCAAAGGCAAAGGTCTTGAGGATAGGTACGCGTCAAAGGGAGCAGATCAACGTAAAGATCAGGAACTCGAAGATATAGACACTTTCTGCTATCTCGGAAGTATAATTGACAAGGATGGAGCACGGAAGCAGAGTGAAAGCACGAATAGGAAAGGCACAGGCTGCATCACATCTTTGAACAGAGTTTGGAGTACTAAAGATATCTCCCTTCGACTAAAGCTAAGACTTTCAACTCAAAGTGAAGTCTGTCCTACTGTATGGATGTGAAACTTGGAACGATCACAGCATGTTTAAGGAGGATACATATTTCGTAAACAGGTGCATGCGTAAGCTACTCAGATAAAATGGATGGATGGAATAAAAATGAAGAAGTATGGAAAAGAACACAGCAGAAACCAGTGGGAGAGGAATAGGAAGAAGACGATGGAGATGGATTAGACACACGCTTAGAAAGATGACTCAATTATAACAAAGAACGTATTGACTGGAACCCTCAGGGTAGAAGATCAACGGGAAGGCAAGAGGAACACGAGAAAATTAAAGAAGCTGATATACAGACGAAGTGTAAGACCTGGAATGAGATAAAAAAAGTTAGTCGGATAGAGAAGGATGGAAACTGTTTGTCTGTGTCCTATACCCTGACCCAGGGTGAAAAAGGCAATGATGATGATGGAACTGACAGTGCAGGGAATCAAATATGCGTTATATTGGTCGTCGTCGTCGTCGTCGTCATCATCATCATCATCATCATCATCATCCTCATCATCATCAGCATCATCATCATCATCATCATCATCATCATCATCATCATCATCTTCATCATCAATTGTGTCGTGTTTCATTGCGTTGGGGATCAAGGCTCTCCACTCCACTCATTTCTACATCTTCTGCACTTGTCTCTGGTCCTGTGGCTCTCCATCCATTGTCAAACCCTCCAACACCCAATATGGATAAATTGAATAAATAGAGCCAAAAGGTGAACTCTTTCTAGTTTATTTAGCTCCACATTTTTCGTTTTTTAAAAAAGTGAATCAGAAAGACTTTCCGATGTTTTCAAATTAGAGGGAGCACATTTATCGCAAACTTATACCGGTTTGAACATGGCAGAGAATTCATGACGTCACTCCTTCATCTCTTCCGGTTCAAAGTATGCATCCAGTCCTCTAGTTATATGAAAGATATTTTAGAGGTCAAAGTTTAAGGCAGAAGACCAAAAGACAGACAGACCACCAAGAACATGGATGGATGATGTGAAAGGCTGGAGTGGACCCTCTCCAACTGAATGTAGCCAAAAAGCGTGCAACAGAGGAGTGGCGAACCATTTCACCATTTCAAATTGACCTCTACTTATGAGATGGCACAGGAGTAAGTAAGTAAGTAAGTAAGTAAGTAAGCAAGTAAGTAAGTAAGTAAGTAGGTCCCCTGGGGTTGATAGTGAACATTGAATATATTACACATTTAATCATAAGGTGGCATAACTGTTTCAGTAGCAGGATGTATAGCCAGATTCTAAGGATTACGGGATGTAAAAGAGCGAGAATGCATGATCTTTATAGACGTCCAGCATATAATTAGAGTAGAAAATAAAATGTCATCACTCTGAAACCAGAAGATCATTTACACAATGTATGTATTCAGTCCTCCTGAAGACTAGTTTCACACTTCCAATGAGATTGGAACCAGTATTTTGACATCACAATTTGATTCCCTATTAAATAGTGCTTAACACATCTCTGTGTTTAGGGCAGCGTGGCACAGAAATGTTGTCTTTTCGTCATACCCAGAAGGATGCGAGATCAACATCCCCGCCGCGCTGTGTGGCATTGAGCAAGTCACTTCACCATAGACCTTAAAGACAAATTTACTCTGAGAAATAAATCAAAGAGATTTTATGTTTTAAATGTTTGTTATCTTATTCATCCTCTCGAGAATCTGTCTTTTGTACTGAGTTTATATCTTGTTGAAATCTTATTGAAATCTTGTTGAAATCTTGTTTAAAGGTTTAGATCAAAGGAGAAAAGAATAAACAGTCTCCGATGAACGCCTTATGCCACTGGAATTGAATCAATTGAATTCTTATATTTATTTACGACTTGCCACGGTATTCAAAAGTTAATCTTTATTATTGTCAAGTCTGTTTCCATTTACATAGACGTGATAAAATAGACTAGATCTCGTGACACACACACACACACACACACACACACACACACACACGCCATTATCTGATTCTGTCAATGAAATGAAAAATAAATAAAAGTCTAAAAATAAAGTGTGTATAAGACAGTGCTAATTTTTCCCTTTTATTTTCCTCTTTGCATAGTCTGACAGTGTTTCATAAACACTTTTCAGATCTTAATCTTACGCCACTGCCTGCTCATTTTACACCAAGTACGGTGACAGAGAATGAATAAAGAGCCTTTTTCAAGGACTAAACTATGCGCCGCCCGATCCGAAGGCGCGTGTCATACCACAAGACCACATAGCCACTTGTTGTATAGGTATATGGAGAGAACAACCCTAGAGAGAGGCCGCCTGCCACAATTATAACAACCATAAAGGAGTTCCGTCTGACTATTTGGGAGGGAGTTCCGTCTGACTATTTTGGAGGAAGTTCCGTCTGACTATTTGGGAGGGAGTTTGTCTGACTATTTGGAATGGAGTTTGTCTGACTATTTGGAATGGAGTTCGTCTGACTATTTGGAATGGAGTTCGTCTGACTATTTGGGAGGAAGTTCCGTCTGACTATTTGGGAAGGAGTTCGTCTGACTATTTGGGAGGGAGTTTGTCTCACTATTTGGAATGGAGTTCGACTGATTATTTGGGAGGGAGTTTGTCTGACTATTTGGGAGGAAGTTCCGTCTGACTATTTGGGAAGGAGTCCAGGGGGAATCGGCCTTGACTTTCTTGACAGATTGTCGATCGCCTCCTAATCTTCGGACTGAGACGATTTGGCAGCTTCTCTGATCTGTTGAGTGAGTTCTTTCCACTGATGACGGTCTGCTGCGCGATGGATCTCATGTATTCTAAATCCTTTTCGCATCTCATTTCTGGTGTTCATCTAGGCGCTTGAGGTCTTTATTTATCGTATTGTATATGTTTTGTTATGGGTCTGCCTTCGTGTTTGTTCTGTCCGCTTGGTAAAAAGAATAATCCATTGCCTTATCATCTGGAATATTTCTGTCTCTCCTTAAAGTATATCCAAATAGTCTCCATCTTGTTTCCAAAATTTGAATCGATTGCGGTGTTTCTTCACATTTTATGTACAGCAATTTGTTACTTAGTTTAGTTGGGAAGTGGACCCGCTTTAGAGTGTTGGGAACGCTGGCAACAATGCATAGAGAATGGGGCCCGATAATGGCAACAATCCAGCTCCTCGATGTTCAGCTGGAGACAATTACAAACAACTGGCTTAATAATAGGGTCAAAGAGAGAGGGAATGGGGATACCCCTCTCAAGCGCATAATGGACTGTGCCCCCGTTAAGAGCCGAAATAAGTCCCGGCAACTCTTGCACGCAGCTTCCCTGACTTCAGACAGAGATTCATATTTGAGATGGAAGTCGGTTTGGACGAATTCAATCCCTCGAGGGGGCGGAGACATCGATTCCTCGAAGCCGGGGGAGAATTTGCTGGCTTTTCCACCAGCAAGAGGAAACATTGGGTGGCAGCCAATCGGCTTCGGTACAGTACGCTCATTGCATCAATGGGGACTTGCCACCTGTCCAACATGTACTCGTTGTGGTCAAGATCCCGAAACCGCAAAGCATCTAATTGAATGATGTGTTGTGAAGAAGCTTCCGGGCGGGTTTGCGACAGTGCACAATAAGTACAGTACGAAATGTGATGATTGGGTCGATCGCCATACATAGTAGTGTGAGAACCATTGGAAGCTGCTGCTGATTGGGTCGATCGTCATAACATAGTAGTGTGAGCACCATTAGAAGCTGCTGCTATTTGAGTCGTTCGTCATAACATAGTAGTGTGAGCACCATTAGAAGGTTCTGTTGATTGGGTTGATCGTCATAGCATAGTAGTGTGAGCACCATTAGAAGCTGCTATTATTTGGGTGGTTCGTCATAACATAATAGTGTAAGCATCATTAGAAGCTGCTACTGCCTTAGAGGACAAAAAGAACTTGATTCTTAAATTACACCAGAGTGAACCAGCCACATATCCTGATCAGTTAATTGTCGTTCTCTGGGGAAAAAAACGTTTTTTTAATATAAATTTGGCAAGACAATTAAAATTTTAATATCGATAAATGACCCTCATCTTGGTAGAAAGTCATGAAGTCCCAGGCTAGGGAGTTTTTGTCAAGATGAGGGTCATTTAAATCGATCGATAATAGTAGAAGGCCACATTTTTAATGCGTGATTTTCCAAAGTACAACAATTACCTGTTTCAGAGATCACAGAGGACGTGTCAGTATCGATACGGTGCGAACTCTACCGTATTCTAAAAAACGCTTTAAAATATTTTGACCACAAAACTCGTCCTTCAAATAATATTATCGATATCATCGATCGATTAAAATGACCCTCATTTTGTCAAACGCGTTCAAACCTGGGACTTTAGTAAAGTCCTGTGTGATGTCCCACTTTGGAGAGTTTTTGACAAAATTTGAGTCAGTTTGATAGATTGTCATTTGGAGGATGAGTTTCCTGGCCCAAATTTCTAAAACGGTGTTTATTCAGATTCCATGTGAACTGGTTGACCGTCTTCTCTTTGATTTCACCTTAAGACTTGTGTCTTTATAGAAAATGGATCAAATTGATCCCTCTCATCCACCGTCAGGAAAATCATTGAAGTCTGTCTTGATCCAATCCTTTGTCAGCTGTTGTAAATGATGACTTGACGTAAGGATTTGTCTCAAAGGCTTTGGTTGATACATTAGGCTTGTTTCAAAGGTAATGATTGATACGTTATTGTTTCAAAGGTATTGATACATTGGGTTTGTTTCAAAGGTATTGATACATTGGGTTTGTTTCAAAGGTGTTGATACATTGGGTTTGTTTCAAAGGTGTTGATACATTAGGCTTGTTTCAAAGGTATTGCTAAGGTAGCATTGTTTCAACTTTTATCCACAATCTTGAATCAAAATGTGACACATCAGATCTAATCGTTGTTATTTTGGTTGGCTACACAAGCTGTTGGAAATTAATTTTAAAATAGAACAATTTAAGAAAAACATACATTTTTAGTTTTTCACACATTTGAAGAATTCTAATATTTCCTTTCAATAGAATATATATATATATATATATATATATATATATATATATATATATATATATATATATATATATATAAATATATATATATATAATATATATATATATATATATATATATATATATATATATATATATAGAGAGAGAGAGAGAGAGAGAGAGAGAGAGAAAGAGAGAGAGAGAAAGATAATAATATTAATAATAATAATAATAATAATAATAATAATAATAATAATAATAATAATAATAATAATGATGATATAATAATAATAATAATAATAATATAATATAATAATAATAATAATAATAATAATTATATTATTATTATTATTATTTATTATTATTATTATTATTATTATTATTATTTATTATTATTATTATTATTATTATTTTATTATTATTATTATTATTATTATTATTATTATTATTATTATTATTTTATTATTATTATTATTATTATTATTATTATTATTATTATTATTATTATTATTATTATTATTATTATTATTATTATTATTATTATTATTATTATTATTATTATTATATATTATTATTATTATTAAATAAAATTACCCCTGGTCTGATTTTATTTGTCTACAAATTCAATTCAGATCATCTAAGTCACCAAGACACATCACCGATTTGATAGGACGGGTCACACAATAATATGGAAGGAATTGAGGCCCTGTCAGATGTATACTAATTGGCTTCTGAATTCATTGAAGTTTTAACTTTGTCACCGGGACATCTAAAGAATGACTGCGCCCCCTCCGGTTACAAAATTAAACCGTTGTTATTATAAAGTGCGTTCTCAATCTGGGAGAAGAAGGGAACGTTTTTACGTGTCAAATTGGGCCTTGCAGAATGGATGGTGTTTGAACACTTTCGTCTTTTGGGGATAAAATAGGGGTTTAAAGGCTATTTGTTGTCACATCAAAGACAATCCATCATGAAAGAAGAAATATCGAAGCTGCAATTGTGTCTTGATAGGTTTTTGTGAATTCTTATCCGTTTCTAATAACTTTGAATTAAACCATCAAGAATGGAGTGGTTTCAAGAATCACCTTTGGAAATTAATGGCTTGAGACAGAAAGCTGTGATTTGTTTGAACACACAGATCGGTATGAAATGAATTTCAGATAGATTTGAGTTTTCGAATATATATATATATATATATATATATATATATATATATATATATATATATATATATATATATATACTATATATATATAATAATAATAAATGGCATTTATATAGAGCTTTACCCCTTTGTCACAGGCTCTAAGCGCTTTACAGTGATATAAAACAAAAATATTACAGTGAGACAAGTGTGAAGGAAACGTGATACGAATTCAATTTAACAACAACAAAATATGAAAATAATTTGCAACATTATGACGTAAAAAGATAAAACTTTAAGCGAGATTTGAACGTTGTCAACGAATCCGAGCATCTCACGTGTGACTGGAGAGAGTTCCAAAAATGGGGGGCCGAAAATTGAAAAGACTGTTCACCTATTTTACGCAATGGCTTAGGTTTGACAAGGATTGATTGGTCATTGCTTGACCTCAAGTTTCTATTGGGGACATATATGTTTAGAAGGTCTTTAATATAGGAGGGACTGTTCGTGCTCAGGGATTTGTAGATAACAGTACAAATCTTATAGGCAACTCTTTTTTCAACAGGAAGCCAATGTAACTCACGGAGAAGAAGAGTTGCTGACGGGTATTTTTTGTTATTGCGTACAATGAGCCTGGCTGCGTTATTTTGAGCAACCTGAAGTTTGCTAATTTTGTCTTTAGCTAAATTCTCCCAAAGGGAGTTACAATAGTCCAATTTAGATAAAACCAGGGAATTAATTAAAATTTCTGTTATATGCTTCGGTATTAAATTACGAATTTTGCTTATTTTTTTCATTTCTATGTACATAGATTGTATGGTGTTATTCACGTGGCTTGTCATGGAAAGATCTTTATCAATGATGACGCCAAGGTTTTTTTTGCTTTATTTGAAAATTCTATTGTGCTATTTCCGAGAGTAATAGCTGATTTATTTGCCTGTTTAAGGATACTCGGCCTTCCACACATTAAAATCTCAGTTTTACTATCATTTAATTTTAACTTATTGTGGTACATCCAAGATTTAATCTCATTAAAACAGCTCGTAATTCGTTGTATTAAGAACTGTAAATTACTAAGGGGTGCTGAATCATATATTTGCGTATCATCATATATATCTATATATATGAGTGTTGGTTGGTACTTGTAGGTACGAGAGTGCTCGATAACGTCGGTTAGATCTAATATAAAATATAAATGGAGTCACTCACTTATTTATGCTGAATAAAATCATTCCACGGACATAATATGCCGACTGACGACGACAGAAACATGTGATTCGGCCATAAATAAGTGAGTGACTCCATTTATATTTTATACATATATATATATATATATATATATATATATATATATATATATATATATATATTTGTGAGCATGTGTGTGTGTGTTTGTTTGTGTGTGTGTGAGTGTCTGTGTACGTACTATTAGCCCTCCATTTGCGGGATAGAGTAAATTTTCACATCTCTCATCATAACTGTGTATTTTGCTGACTATCAATGAATGAGGCGAGTTTGTCGTTCATTTTTTATTTGTTTTTTGTTTTTTACCAAGTTGTCTCAATCCTTGTCATTTTTGTGTTCCCTATGAATTAATCTAGACAACTAATTTTGACCTTTCTTGAGGGTTTGAAAAGCGGGGAAGATTGAATTTATAAAACTAAAATATCGATTATGGGCGGATCAAACCTCCGAGACTTCAGAGACTTCCCTATAAAAAGAACAGCGGGAAAACTACACCATTTTCACGATTGGCGAATCAAAACTCTGAACTTCAGAGTCGGAAGTCTACATACCAGCTTTGCACACCAAGAACGGATCAGACCTCTGATTGTCATCAAAAGTCTGATCCGCCAAAAAATAAATAAAACACAATGCGCACTGCTTGAATATGTGGACTTCAAAGTTTTGATCCGCCGATCGTGAAAATCGAGACTTCAGAGGTTTGAACGCCGACCATCGATAAGCTGAACACCAGGGGTTAATTGAGTGACAGATAGGCAGTGAGCGACAGGCATTTATTTACAAATCTGATAACCCAAATTATCAATGTCTCTATATCGTATGGGAACTACCTAATAACCCAAATTGTCAATGTCTCCATATTTTGATGAAAATTACCTAATAACCCAAATTGTTAATGTCAATATTTTAATGAGAATTACCTAATAACCCAAATTTTCAAGGTCTCTATATTGTAATCAGAATTACCTAATAACCCAAATTGTCAAGGTCTCTATTTTTTAATGAGGATTACCTAATAACCCAAATTGTCAATGTCTCTATGTTTTAATGAGAATTACCAAATAACCCAAATTGTCAATGTCTCTATATTTTAATGAGGATTACCTAATAGCCCAAATTGTCAATGTCTCTATGTTTTAATGAGAATTATATAATAACCCAAATTGTCAATGTCTCTATGTCTTAATGAGAATTACCTAATAACCCAAATTGTCAAGGTCTCTATATTTTAATGAGAACTACGTAATAACCCAAATTGTTAATGTCAATATTTTAATGAGAATTACAAAATAACCCAAATTGTCAATGTCTCTATATTTTAATGAGGATTACCTAATAACCCAAATTGTTAATGTCTCTATGTTTTAATGAGAATTACATAATAACCCAAATTGTCAATGTTGAGAATTACCAAATAACCCAAATTGTTAATATCTCTATATTTTAAGGAGAATTACCTAATAACCCAAATTGTCAAGGTCTCTATATTGTAATGAGAATTACCTAATAACCTACATTGTCAATGTCTCTATGTTTTAATTAAATTTACATAATAACCCAAATTGTCAATGTCTCTATATTGTAATAAGAATTACCTAATAACCCAAATTGTCAATGTCTCTATATTGTAATGAGAATTACCTAATAACCCTAATTGTTAATGTCTATATTTTAATGAGAACTACATAATAACCCATATTGTCAAGGTCTCTATATTGTAATGAGGATTACCTAATAACCCAAATTGTTAATGTCTCAATATTTTAATGAGAATTACCTAATAACCAAATTGTCAAGGTCTCTATATTTTAATGAGAACCTCATAATAACCTAAATTGTTAATGTATCAATATTTTAATGAGAATGACCTAATAACCCAAAATGTCAAGGTCTCTATATTTTAATGAGAACTAAGTGATAACCCAAATTGTCAATGTCTCTATATTGGTGTGAGGTTTGATCCCTAGTAGAGGTAGATTTAATTTTTTGGGGACGGTTTTTTCCTTGTATATTTCTTTCTTGCTTTCTTTAGCACCTTTCATACACACTTGTTCAGATCGCTATATTGTAATGGGAATTACCCGATAACCCAAATTGTCAAGGTCTTAAAGCTATATTGAAAAAAAAATCCCTCTAAAACAAACATTAAATATTGCGTCTCAAAATACAGCATTATCACATCAAGCTCTTAATTAATTCCCATTCCATTACAAGACCTGTAAACAATAAGACAATAGAACTTCAATACAGCTAAGTACACAACAAGGCCTTTGTCTGAATTAGCCTTTGATTAATTGCCATTTTCAATTTTAGATACAAATTCATTCAATCTTTTAACAGTTTCCACCTTCAGCCAGGAAGTCTGGCGTGTTTACATTATTCCTATCGTCAAAAGCCTTTTGCCCTGCGGCTAATTTATTAGCCTTTTAAAATCATATTTCCTCCATTTATTGTCTTGTATAGCAGAGCAATTTAGATCATGTTTGTTTGAAATTTAGTGCGAGTCTAAAAACATGTAGAATAAACCAAAAGCAATACAGTGCTTGTCGCCTAATTACTCGCCTCTTGTGTTACCGACGAAATGGCGAGAAAATTAATTGGACACAGACGATCAGATGAAATCTAAGTAGCAAGGATCAATTTTAATGTAACCCATAGATCTAAGTATTACAAGATGTGAAACGTGTATATTTTTGCTTAGCTTATACAATAATTAAAGATCATAAAATTCGTCTTTGAGTGAAAGCGGACGTGGTACCAAAATTGTGACAATTTGAAAATCACAATCTATCAGTTTGATGGCCGTGGTCTTACATACACCTTGTATTATTACGCCTCCACCCCCCCCCCCCCCCCACCCACTCAAATAATAAAACTGTGTTCATTAACCCTCTCCTTCCCGGCCATTTTCAGGATTTTCCCCATAACTTCACAACCAACTAACACAAATATATATTTTTCATCACTCAGACATAGTAGCAATAACGTTCTTGTCATACATAATTTCTTTAGCAAAATATGCTCTGTTCATTTTCTTTAAATTTTATGATGTACAGAGAAATTTGATAGGAAAAATGTTGGTTGTATCGTAACGAATGTGACGATTTTCCTATAGTTGGTAAGGAGAGGGTTAAAGGAAATGATTTTTTTTCCTCATCCTAATCCCACTTACTTTGTTGTTTATATTTCTTTAATCAAGTGAAGAGTACCAGGGGGAAATCCACGAATGTCCAATCTTTGGAGTTTTTGGGATTTCCCCCTTGGGTGATGTCACGGGTCTCTGCATCCTCCCCCCCCCCCACCCCCTCATCACCCTATAAATAGAACAGCGGGAAAACTACAACCATAACATTATGCAATGTGAAATGTCCAATCTATTGTTACTGATGATTCAAGGGTATTTGTGGAACACTTGGTCCATGTTATATGATATGATATGATATGATATGATATGATATGATATGATATGATATGATATGATATGATATGATATGATGATTACTAGTTACTGGTTGTAGTTTGTCCGTTCTTCTGTTCATGGAGGAAAGTTTTGGACCCTGACATTACTCAAGGTGGGGGAAGGGGCGGAGGGAGGGGGGGGGGGAGGGCAGTCACAGAGATTTTGAATACTGGACATCTGCGGTTTATTTCACCTGTATTCTTCCAGTCAATTTGGACAGAATACCAAATTACCCATATGGATTACAAGCGGTGTGCACAAATTTGCAGGTCTAATCATCCAATTCATTATGGGCTCATTGTTGGAATGGAAAAATCTCCAAAAATGACGCAAAATATTGTCCATTACAACAATGTTAAATTAGACCCATTGATCGGATGTCAGACTTGTATATATGTACACGTCGGTCACCAGCATAGCATTGTTAAAGCTGATTAATATACAGTCCGATGCATTAAGTATTATTATTTGTCTATTGAACGGTGCTGTTTGGTGTACGTACACACTTTTCATAAAAAAGTAATTGAACAATAACAGCTTCAAAAATAAAATAAAAAGAACAAAATACCAAACTCGAAACGTTTCGAGCTCAAAACCCCAGTTTTATTGTAATGTTTTTATGTTTTCATTGGTTTTATTTTTTTATTATTATTTTTTTTTTTTTTGGCTGAAGAAGGGTTTTGAGCCTGACAAGTTTCGTGTTCGGTATTTTGTTCTTTTTTATATTTATTAAGATTTTTTTAAAACTTTTTACTCTCATTGTTATACACATCTATTTCAAAGACTAAATTGTTGTCATTATTTCAATAAAATTACATAACAATTAAAAAAATATTCCAACACTAAAAAATAATTTAGTCAATTCATTTTTAAGCTTAATAAAACATCCATAAAAATAGGTGATTTAGCTAGCAAGGCATTTAAGAGACATTCAAAATCAATCAAGTTATCAATTGATTCATCGAACGAAGCCCAAAGGTGACTGTTTGATTTATCCCCGATTCGGGCCGAGTTCACCGTCCCTATTGAATGATTACACAAATAGAAAGAAAATGAAAACCCTTCATATTTGATGTTCCCAACCCTTCAAACAATCAACGAACCCAGACTTGTTTGCCCGCCCAATGTTTTCCCAGCTTTCTAGCGCGTCAAGTCTTTTGTGAAAAGCGGCTAAATAATGATATAGTGCTGCACTGGAAGCTTACAATTTGTTTTTGTTTTTTCTCCTTCACTCAGCCCTATTATGCCACAACATATTAAATCATTTTGGCCAGAAAACCTTCATTTCATAACATGTGATGAATTAAAATAACCGCCAACTTATTAGAAATTGAATTAATTCTTAAAGAATGTCAAATTTTCATTTACAGTCCTTTGGACAGGATTTGGGTTATTTTAATTTATCAAGAAGCAGGTAAAATTTTTAGGCCAAACTAAAAAAAGTTTTTTGTTATATGGCTGAAAATTACCGCTAAAATGGTTGTATTTAAGTTTTTATGGTCAACACGCGTCTTTTCAAGATGCTATTGCCTTCACGACTCTGGTGGAAAATAAATGATATTTAATTTGCTACTCCATTTTCATTCAATTCTCCTTAAATGCGTAAATTGTCCACGGTGGTCGCTAAGTGTTTGTAGAAACGTCCAAGTTCCAATTCCAAGTCCCTGTCTATGGGACGGATCAATGGGGGATTCATACAGACGCTCAATGCCGAATTAAAAAGCAATGGGATGTCGCCTGGAGCATGGTTGATAAAAATTGATGGGTCGGTACAGTGGAAAATAGGAATTACACCCACTACTACTACTACTACTACTACTACTACTACTACTACTACTACTACTACTACTACTACTACTACTACTACTACTACTACTACTACTACTACTACTACTACTACTACTACTACTTACTACTATACTACTACTACTACTACTACTACTACTATACTACTACTACTACTACTACTACTACTACTACTACTACTACTACTACTACTACTACTACTACTACTACTACTATACTACTACACTACTACTACTACTACTACTACTACTACTACTACTACTACTACTACTACTACTACTACTACTACTACAAATGCTACTACCACCACTACTACTACTACTACTACTACTACTACTACTACTACTACTACTACTACTACATACTACACACTACTACTACTACTACTACTACAAATGCTACTACCACTACTACTACTACTACTACTACTACTACTACTACTACTACTACTACTACTACTACTACTACTACTAATCTACTACTACTACTACTACTACTACTACTACTAATGCTACTACTACTACTACTAATGCTATTATACTACTACTACTACTACTACTACTACTACTACTACTACTACTACTACTACTATACTACTACTTACTAACTACTACTACTACTACTACTACTACTACTATACTACTACTACTACTACTACTACTACTACTACTACTACTACTACTACTACTACTACTACTACTACTACTACTACTACTACTACTACAATGCTACATACTACTACTACTACTACTACTACTAACTACTACTACTACTACATACTACTACTACACTACTATACTACTACTACTAACTACATCTACTAAAATACTACTACTATACTACTACATACTACTACTAATGCTACCACTACTACTACTACTACTACTACTACTACTATACTACTACTACTACTACTATATGCAACTACTACAACTACTACTACTACTACTACTACTACATACTACTACTACTACTACTACTACTACTAATGCTACTTACTACTACTACTACTACTAACTACTACTACACTACTAACTACTACTACAACTTTACTAATACTACTACTACTACTACTACTACTACTACTACTACTATACTACTACTACTACTACTACTACTACTACTAAATACTACTATACTAATGCTACTACTACTACTATACTACTACTACTACTACTACTAATACTACTACTACTACTACACTACTACTACTAACTACTACATAACTACACTACTACTCATACTATACTACTAACAACAACTAACACTACAACTACTACTACTACTAACTACTACTACTACTACTACTACTACTACTACTACACATACTACAATATGCTACTACACACTACTACTACTATACTACTACTACCACTACTACATACTAACTACTACAAATGCTACTACCACACTACTACTACTAATACTACTACTACTACTATACTACTACTACTACTACTACTACTACTACTACTACTAATCTACTACTACTACTACTAATACTAACTACTACTACTACTACTACTACTACTACATCACTACTACTACTACTACTACTACTACTACTACTACTACTACTACTACTACTACTACTACTACTACAAATGCTATCTACTACTAACTACTACTACTACTACTACTATACTACTACTACTACTACTACTACTACTACTACTACTACTACTACTACTACTACTACTTACTACTACTACTATACTACATACTACTACTACTATACTACTACTACTACTACACTACTACTACTACTACTACTACTACTACTATCTACTACTACTACTACATACTATACTACTACTACTACTACTACTACTACTACAAATCTACTACTACTACTACTACTACTACTACTACTACTACTACTACTACTCTACTACTATACTAATCTACTACTACTACTACTACTACTACTACTACTACTACTACTACTACTTACTACTACAAATGCTACTACTACTATACTACTACTACTACTACTACTACTACTACTAAATGCTTACTACTACTACTACTAACTACTACTACTACTACTACTACTACTACTACTACTACTACTACTACAAATGCTACTACTACTACTACTACTACTATACTACTACTACTACTACTACTACTACTACTACTACTACTACAAATGTTACTACTACTACTACTACTACTACTACTACTACTACTACTACTACAAATGCTACTACTACTACTACTACTACTACTACTACTACTACTACTACTACTACTACTACAAATGCTACTACTACTATTACTTCTACTACTACTACTACTACTACTACTACTACTACTACTACTACTACTACTACTACTACTACTAAAAATAAAAGGGTCATGTCACGTCCTAAATGTTAATTATTGCTGTTGGCTTTAGTCCTCTGGTAAAGAGCGGTGAGCACGTTTAGTGGATTTTGAGTTAAATATGTGGTTAAGTAAGTGAAATAAATTTGATATTTAAGTGTTTTACCTTTTCTCAACAAAGAAAATAATACAAGGTGGTGGTTTGAAAACTGAGGTGATACAATCTCTAGGTTTTTACAAACTTGAGCATTTATACAGATCAAAACCCACTAAACGTGCTCAAAGCGTTTTACAAAGTGTTTTTAGCAAACAGCAACACTTATGTGTTAGGTGATATAATTCTTTTCGGACAGAGACAACGCTTTTTACGGCAAGGTACTCCTTTTTACCTGAGTACAGTAAGAAAACTTGAGTAAAGAGCTTTTTCCAAGGACTATGCGCTACTCAGAGCCGGAGTCGAACCCTGGACCTTCCGATCCCGAGGAGAGTGTCATTCCACAAGAATTCATAGCTAGGGTCAATCTAGCTGAGATATTCTGACTCTTGTTAAAAGTCATGTGATGTAGAGAGAGCTTCAGACCTTGACTTACGCTGTGGTTTATATTTTGAACTCAGTGTATTTAAAAGATACATTATCCAAATAGGGAAAAAAAGTTGCGACATCAAACCCTCCACTCTTTTGGTTCCTAAATCCCTGGTAGTGTGTATATAGCCAGTCCTTCGGAGTTTCTAATAATGAATAGGTTACATGAAGGTGGCATAACTGTTTCAGTAGCAGGATGTATAGGCAGATTCTTGAATTGTATAAGAGCGAGGATAGATGATCTTTATTGATGACCAGCATATATTTAGACAAGAAAATAAGATACCATCACTTTGACACTAGAAGATCAATTACACATTGTATTTATTCAGTTCTCCTGAAGAGTGGTTTTACACTTCCAATGAAATAGGAACCAGTTCTTTGACATCATACTTTTCTTCCCTTTTGAAATGAAGATATTATAAGCAACTATGGCCAAAGACACATGCCAAATTTGAAAAGTCTAACCGGTGGGATAACAGGATGGTGGGGGAAATATGGCAGCTCCTTGAAAATTGAAATTCGTAACATTGAACTGAATGGATGGAACAATTCCAGTAAAATAAATAAAAAAATTGTAGGTTTTTGTTACTGCACACCAAGTCGGTTGCAATAAAAATACAAATCATGAACTTGCTGATCATCTTTGGCCTGAGATGAGATTTATTTATTTATTTATTTATTTTTTTTTTTGCTCTCAAATTTCAACAATGTGGTCATAATATTGGAAAAATTAATGCAAATTTTTACGGTGCGTTTTTTGTCAGGGCGTGGCTATGCCTGAATGAGTAAGATTTTAATATTAATATGGAATTTGATTGTTCCAGATTATTGATAATAATCCTTGTTATGTAAATGGACTTGTCAGGGGGTATTGGAAATGTATTATTGTCTTTCATCACAAGGTATTCACAGGTCTTTTGACCAAAGCAACCCTTAACTATGATACTATGTAATTTAATGTAATCAATTTTCCTCCATCACATGGTATTCAAAGGTTTTTGATTTAAATATCTTATGTTATGTAATGTTAAAGGAAAAGAAAAAGTGTCTAAAAGACGTTTACTTATTTAAAGGTCTGATAACCCAAATTGTTATGGTCTCGTTGTTGTAATGGAAATACTCTCAAACCAACGCAAATTTAGACCTGCCAATACGTACATCTAGGCTATTTGCAAACAATGGAATTGTGCCAAATAAATATACAAATTCATTACATCTGTTTATACACCCAATGTTCAAATGTTGACAAGGACGGGAACCCCTTACCTCCAAGTCAAGGAATGTAATATGTACCTCATTATGTAATATGTACCACAAACTCCAAACCGACTCAATTTGCCAACATCTGCTGGGTCTTGGAAGTCAACACCTGTGCTGTGCCTGCTCTTTTGAATCGTTCCATAATTCTAATTCTCTTTTTTTCTGCTTTTACCTATCATAAGAAATAATCAAATGCCAAAACTGCAATTCAATGCCAAAACACATTTTGTCATTTTTTGCCAGAAAACGATAATCTTATTTAGATTGAAACAACTCCCAACTTCTCAGAATATCTTAAACCCGAGACCTAGCGGGGGTCTCGAATTTGAGATTATTTGTTAGAATCCTCGGGTTCGTGAATTTTGGATTGGTTGGGGTCAGTTTAATCCGTGGACATGTGTAATAAAAGTTGTAGTTTTTTCTGGCTAAAATAAAATTTTAAAAAGTTATTTTTTCCTGTTTTCTCCAGAGAAAATGATCTAATGCACCATTTGGAATCAAAGAATTGAACGTGAGAGGACAGCAAGTGGGTGTCAAAGATGTAATCACTCGGCAGCGCAGCTTTTATCGGTACGACTGGATCAGGTGTGAATTGAATCAGGTGAGAGACGATCAGGTTTCAGTTTTAAACTTTGTTCAGTACATCTTGAATGGAAGTTGTCTGCATTGTGTGGATGTAGGAGTTACGTGACTTCACCTTTTTCATTTCGTGACAATCTTCCAACTTCATCTTTGCCATAATTTTGTTATTTTCAAACATAGAATAAACATTTACGATTCTATGAGACAAATTCAATATTAATAGGAATAATAAACAACTTTGAATTGAAAAGAATAATAGAAAACATCTAACGTTGATTTTTTCTGAGATTCTTTTTTCGTTTGTATCTAGTTGTTTTTGTTTGTATTGTTTTTTGTGTTTTTTTTTTAAATTGCTTTTTGCTTGTTTGTTCGGTCTTTTTTTTTTATTTTGGAGGGGGTTTTATTTGTCCGCATGCTTGTTTTTTTTATGTTTGTTTGTTGTTGTTGCTGCTTTCGGGGGAGCAAAGCAGTTATGGATTTTATATCCAAAAGAATAGAATTGGACATTTTCAACACCAATGAGTCCATAACAATTTGGGTAATCAGACCTGTGAAAATATGACACGTTGGTCAATTGACTTTTGCTTTATTTTGTTTTTGTTTATTTTGTTTGTTCGTCTGTTTTAGCTTTTTGTTTCATTGATGGTTTGTTTGTTGTTTTTTTTTTATTTTGTTTGTTTTTTTAAGGCATCGGACAGACGTGTACATATATGCAGGTCTGACATCCGAACCGACTTATGGGCCCAGTTTAACATTGTTGTAATGGACAATGTTTTGCGTCATTTTTTTTTTAGATTCCCATGACAACAATTAGCCCTATAAAAAATAATTTCATCTTTGTTCTAATAAATAGCTTCACATTCAAGAAAATTTCTCGAGAGAAATAAACAAAAACAAAAAACCCAACAAAACTTAGAGCCTTTACTCACGTTTGGGCACTGCACTGCGGCTGTTGCCAGGGTTGACTCGATCTTTTCACGATATAAATAAATATATTAAATCAAAACATTCTCTTACATTGAATAAAGGGATTTATTTATTTGTTTATTTAATTATATAAGAATTCATTCATTCATGTATTTATTCATGTATTAATTTCATTATTTATTTTGTCTTATGACTTATTCATCCATTTTAATATTTATCTTTTATTTACATGTGTATATATTCAATTATTTATGAATTTACCTATTTATTAATGGAAATAATGCTGAAAACGCTATAACTCCGAGACACCAGACTTTAAGCGCTTACATTACAAACTATTTTGGCTGAAACATACTCATTCACACACACAAACACACACACATATATACACACTCACACACATACACAACACAAACCAGACCTATCTTGCTTCTCATATCATCATTTACTTATTTATTATTGGATCATTTATTTATATATTTATTTTATTTTTTCACTTATTTATCTATTTATTTATTTATTTATTCATTTTTAACTTATAATTTATTTACATATCTATTTATTAATTTTTTTTTTAAATTATCTAATCTATTCATTTATTTATTCATTTATTTACTAATTTATGTAATTTTTAAATAAAAAAATAATTTACTTATTAATTAATTTTTAAAGAAATGTATTTGTGTTTATATTTAATTGTTTAAATCATTTATCTATTTATTCTTTCATATATTTACTTATTTTTTCTTTATTTATTTATTCATTTTTTTAAATTCATTAATTTATTTATTTCCTTGATTATTTATTTATTTACTTATTTATTAACAAAAAATGCATGTTCTTTGAATCAGTTTAAAATCTTAGTTGATAGGGAGTTAAAGTCTCTGAGATTTAAGTATGACTAATATGTTTTATTCTATTTTATTTTCAAAAAATAATCTATCAATTTCTGAATTCAATTTGATTTTGTTAATTTTTATTTATTGATTGATTTAGTTATTTATTTATCTATTCATTTATTTATTTGTTTGATTTAGTTATATATCAATTTATTTATTTATATTTTAAACCTTAAATTGTCATGCGGGTATAATTATTTCCATTAATTTCATGATTTTGTAGACTGGTTTGTAAATATTGACAAGTGAAATGCATGACATCTGAAAAAATGTTAAATCATATCATCTGTCTGTTAAATGATTTGATGTTGTTTACATGTGGAGTGATTTGATAGAATATGCCACGAGCTTATTTATATAGCCCAATATCCACTTAATGTGCTCAAAGCGCTTTACAAGGGTCCCTAACCGACAGCAACATTTAACATGTAGAACGAGACATGACGCCTGTTAGGCGATAATACCATTTTTTTCGATAGAGACAACGCTGTTAATGGTCAAGTACTCATTTGACACCTGAGTACGGTGAGAGAATGCCGAGGCTCGAACCCAGGACCTTCCGATCCGAAAGCGGGTGTCATACCACTAGACCACTTAGCCGCACAGAGACTTATCAGACTTATCAGAGACTTTTGTATTATTATTCTTGTTGTTGCTCTCATCAGTATTGTTGTCATTAATATTTCATTGTACTATAAACTTTGTACATTTATGATTCATTCGATCATGACCAATTTTCAATTACCAGTATTCTATGATTGTATTTTTCGATTTTACATTGCCGTCTTGACATTTTTCCTTACATTCAAAGTTGTGTAAAACTGTCTGTGAATGATACAATGCAAGCTATATGAGATCCTATAATTATAAACTATTGTATAAGGCATTTAAAGGATAATTTCTATATAAAGCCTTTAGCAAGATAGGGTAAGATAAAATAACTTATCTATACTTATATTTATTTATGATCAGATTATCTATTTGTTTATTTACTTATTATTTTTTATATTTATCTATTTATATTTTTTAATTTATGTATTTATTTATCTATTGCTTATTTATTCATTTATTTATTTATCAATTTATTTATCTATTTATTTACTTATTTAATATCCTAAATCATCCATCTACTTCACCACCACAACACTGGAGTTAAATTTTCATGTCAAAATTATATTTATCTCCAATATAAAAACAACAGCAAAACGACACAATATCATGCATAGACTGGATCAGCCTGTCTATAGAATGTCTATTCTTCTAACATTCCCTCATCAAAGTCTGCAAACAATGACGTCATCCAAATCATCTGATCCATGTTGAGTCATGAACATTTCTCAAAACTCAAGACCCAATCTGCTGATCTTTGCATTTCAACCACGACCCAATCCCTATAACGTGAAATCCCCAAGATTACATTTGTAACACCCAATTGATTAAAAACATCACTATTTATTGATGAATTCGAGGACTTCCTTCTTCGCCTTGACATAAAGTCAAAGAAAAATATTATTGTTGGAGATTTCAACTTACACTTTGATCGAGACACACCGGATATAAGAAATATAAATAAACTACTTTCGTCTCATCACATGACACAGCATGTCAATGAAAAGACACATCGGTGTGGACACATTATTGACTGGGTATTGACCAGCGTTGACATGCAACTAGCGACACCTATCAATGTAGATGATCTTTGCATTTCAGACCATCATTTAATATCTTTTGGCATCAGAGGGGGGACATTACACGACACAAAAACAAAAAAAATAGTTATTTCGAGAGATTTGAAGAAAATTGACATAGAACTATTTAAAGCGGACCTCTCTCACTCTCTAACTACACATTGTGAGAAAGAAGTGACTGGTGACAATTTTGATAAAGCAGTTATTAGTGTTATGGATAAGCACGCACCTCTCACAACAAGATCTGTGAACATCAGAAAAGAATCACCATGGTACAATTTGGAGGTAAAACGTATAAAGAAAGAGAAAAGAAAAGCGGAGAAGAAATGGAAAAATCTGGCCTACAATTGATAAGGAAACTTACATATCATTCAAACATAGACTCAAAGAGGCGACAATTAAGGCAAAGCGTATCTACTATCTTGATAAAGTTGATAACATAAAAAGTCCGAAGGAGTTTTATAAAATCTCAAATAAGCTTCTAGGCAAAGAGATCAAAACAAGCCTGCCACACCACACTGACGACAAGCAACTCGCGGACTGCTTTGTAGAGTATTTCATGAATAAAATAACAACGATACGGAGTGAACTTGACACAGACGAAACAGAAGCAGAATATACCTCTTTTTATGGTGAACCCTTAACATCTTTCAAAGAAATTTCAATAAATGACACAAAGAAAACGATTCTCTCTAGTCCTAGCAAATCATGTAGGCTCGACCCTTTACCAACATCCCTTTTGAAGGAGTGTATTGATGAACTTGTACCTTACATCACTGAATTGATTAATCAATCATTAAGGGAGGGAGTTGTTCCAGAAAGCTTCAAGAAAGCATTGGTGAAGCCATTGTTGAAGAAAGCGGGACTTGACAGTGATAATTTAAAAAACTTTAGGCCTGTATCAAATCTACCATTCATTTCCAAAATTCTAGAAAAGATTGTACTAAAACAACTTTCTTGTCACGTGAAACATAATAACCTCGATGAGTGCTTTCAATCGGCCTATCGGCAAAATCATAGCACAGAAACAGCATTGATGAGAATCACAAATGACTTAATGCAAATTATTGATCAAGGAAAAACCACCATCCTTAGTCTTCTCGATCTTTCGGCGGCCTTTGACACCATCGACCATGCCATACTACTTCGAAGGCTACAAGTTACTTTCGGCATATCGGGGACTGCTCTAAACTGGTTTGCATCATATCTTACTCAAAGAACTCAATCAGTTTTAATTGGGGAAGTAACTTCGTCAGAGCGTGACCTTCATTTTGGTGTACCTCAAGGATCCGTTTTAGGTCCAGTCCTTTTTGTACTTTACACTTCCCCTGTTGTGAGAATCTTAGAGCAACATTCTCTCGCTTACCATATGTACGCCGACGATACCCAGATATATAGCATGTGTTTGCAATCCGATATAGTTTCAAAGATAACTGTTTACGAACAATGCATCAACCATGTGATGAGATGGATGTCTGCAAATAGATTAAAATTAAATGGCGACAAGACTGAAGCCTTATTCATTGCTAGTTCAAATAATAAGACAGATCCATTTACACTGGCACTGACAATCAACGATAATGATAAAATACAACTCACAACATCAGCAAAAAATCTCGGCATCACCCTGGAGAGTGATCTGTCTATGAACAAACATATTAACAATGTGAGAACAAGTGCTATCTGCATTCTAAGAAATATCAGAACAATCAGACCATTTATTAATAGGGAAACTTGCAACAAATTGGTAACATCTTTGATATTCCCGAAAATGGACTACTGCAATGCACTGTTTGTTGGTATAACAAAGGACAAAATAAACAAACTCCAGAAAATACAGAACATGGCAGCCCGCGTTGTACTACAGAAAGACAGAAAAACTGCAGCTCCCGAATTACTACAGCAGCTGCATTGGCTGCCAGTGGACCAGCGGATTAAATATAAATCTTCAACTATCGTTTTCAAATGCCTGGAGGGCTCGTCACCAGCATATCTCTCAAACCTCGTTGAACGGTATAACCCACAGCGATCGCTTCGATCAACGAACGACCTCAAATTGAAAACACCCCGCTGTCGAGTGAAGGCTGGTGAACGCGCCTTTCAGCATTCTGGTCCAAGGTTGTGGAATTTACTACCACTAGAGATACGTTCTTCGTCTTCACTAGAGGAATTCAAGCGTCGATTGAAGACATTCTTATTCCGACAGGCTTTCTTTTGATTATGTGTATAATTAGCGTTGTTCGTGTACTGTGTTAGGGCTTCATTATTAAGTTAATCTTTGTTATGCGCCTAGAGCCCTCCTGATGAAGGGATGTTTGGCGCACTATAAATCTATACCATTATTATTATTATTATTAATTGTTTATCGCAGACCATTGGCTGGAACCATCACATAACGCTCCTTCCTTCCGTTTATTTACACTTGTAAAGCCGCCCTGTCAAAACACCAAGAGATGAAGTGAGTAGAAAAGAGCCAGAAGATAATAGAGAATATATTTTTTTTTGCGGCGGTGATGGGGTTTGAACCTGCGACCTTATTGGTACGACAATTCCACCTGGCCGGTGAGAGCGTGACTCTACCGTATGAGCTATCCACGAATCCAAAAAAATTCTTATCAAACTCAGGTCATTCATTATTAGTGCCTTCCCTGTCAAAACAGTATTGTGTCCACATGTTGGAAGTGGAATTTATGACTAAAAACGTTGATGTGTCCGGCTATGTGGTCTAGTGGTAATGACACTGGCCTTTGGATCAGAAGGTTCTGGGGTTCGAATCCCGATCTGAGTAGCGCGCAGTTGAGTCTTTGAAAAAGGCTCTTTACTCAATTTTCTCAATGTACTCCGTTGTAAAAGGAGTTCCTGGCCGTTATCAACGTTGTCTCTATCTGAACAAAAATGTAATATAGCCTAACAGGCGCCATGTCTCCTCCTACATGTTAAATGTTGCTGTTGTAAAGCGCTTTGAGTACATTTAGTAGATATTGTGCTATATAAAAGCTCAAGTTTTTTTTGTTTGTTAATTAATTGAGGAGGAATAGTTGGTACAAATTTTTGAGCAGTAAAAACTTGAAACTTCATAATCTGCCAATTCTTTTTTCAATTTACAAATCAATTCTAGGTATTTTGTACAACCCGACTGTTTATCGTTATAGGCTGAAGAAGAGGTTTGAGCCCGAAACGTTCCGTGTTTGACGTTTTGTTCTTCATTATTTTTTGAAACTGTTTTATTCAATTTTGTGGAATACATTTTGACAACCCACATAATTTCACTTAGGATATTTAAGCACAAATCATGTTCACCCATATCCATGTATTAACCAGTAATTGTCGCTGACTGGAAAAACACGCAATCAAAAATTTGGCCAGAAAACTCGTCCTTCAAATATTGATCGATTTAAATGACCCTCATCTTGGCACAAACGCTCAAACCTGGGACTTCGAGAGGTCTTCCTTAAATCCCAGGTTTGAGATTTTTTTACCAAGATAAGGGTCATTTTAAAACGATCGATATTTGAAGGACGAGTTTTCTGGCCAAATTTTAAAAATACGTGTTTTCCCAGAGTACAAGAGCTGGTAAAACTACTCAGCGTGGGATGTCATGTAGTCCTCGCCTCCGGCCAAATATTTGTACGATTGGAATTCTCCATAAAAATGGTTGCTGCTAGCTTTCTGGTTTCGATTATCGAGGATAATTATTAGGCTTGAGTGGAGCGGCGAATCAAAAGTCTCACGGAGCGACGCCTTTGTTTTATGAATATGGAAAATAAAGTCAAAGCAATATTGAACTTATTTCCAAATGGTAAAACTTAGCGGCCAATGAAATCCACATAGGGAGTCAGGTAAATACACCACTACAATGCCATACTCGGAAAATATCAATTGCGTTTTAAAACATTTTGGCCAGAAAACTGGTCCAATCATTAATCAATGAAAAAGGCCGCCATCTTGTCCAAAACTTTCAAACCTGAGACTTCCGTGTCGCCTTCCTTGAAGCCCCAAGTTTGAACGTTTTTGACAAGATGAGAGTCAATTAAATCGACGGACGAGTTTTCTGGCCAAATTTTTTCAAACGTATAATAATTTATGTAGAGTTGTGTATCTAGTATTATTCCTGCTGCTACTGTTTGTGAGAGTGTTTGGCTTTGGGCAACGCTAGAGACCCGGCCTGTTTGGAAAAAGAACGTTTAAACGTGTGTGATATGTTGGCCAGGCCATGCTGTTGATTATCAATTTTGCATTAGCCTATTTAAGCAGCCGACAAAAGAAGTATGGTTTTAATAGGCCGACACTTTGACAAGTAGGGGTGAAAAAGGTTTTATTCGTGTCATGCTGTTGGTTTTATTAAATTTCTTTTGTTTAGTCTGTATAAACATTTCGACTGGAAAATGGTTCAAGTGTTCTTACAAAGTTGCGGTTCGCCTAAGTCACAAAGGAGAAATAAGAATTTGATTGTTGTTGTCCAAATCTAGTGGTCCCGAACATTTCCGACTGCGAAAAGAATAATACCTTACATTTGATAACAAATTATTATGTATGGTGGATATCTATGACATGGAAATATTTTGTATTTTTTTTTAGAATTGTAATTATCTGCATGATTCATTTTGGAGGTTAAACAAAAATTATATTCATTATAATATTTTGGAGCGTATGTTTGTACGTTTGATTGTGTGTTTGTGTGTATTCATTTGCATGTTTTGTGAGTGGAGTTCTGTTTGTTTACTTAATAATAATAATAATGAAATTTATTTATATTGCGCCCACTCCTCTATACAATAAAGCTCTAGGCGCATAACAATAACTTCAATCCATTCAAATTTCTTGTGTGCATTCGATGTTAAATTTGCTTCGAATGGTCGTTGACACCAATAAGGTACAACATTTGAGTTAGTGGAGATGGCTGGAATACCTACATTGAAATGTTCACGTGTTTTGTCTTAATTCAAGCTACAGATTTATCTTGTTTATTTGTTTGTTTGTATTGCTTTGTTTTTTTGTGTTTTGTTTTGTTTTTGTTTTTATGTTGTTGTTTTTTGTGGGAGGATGGGGGGTTCTTTGTTGTTGTTGTTGTTGTTGTTGTTGGTTTTTTTTTTGGTTTTTTGTTTGTTTGTTTGTTGTTTTTTTTTTTTTTTTTGGGGGGGGGGGTGCCTTTTTCATTATCTGTTATTAATGTTATTGGCTTTGGTGTTTTCTTTTGGTTTCGGTGTTTTTTTTTTGTTTTTTGTTTGTTTGTTGTTGTTTTTTTTTTTTTGGGGGGGGGGGGGTTGTTTTTTTTTTCGCCCTGCAGCGTTGAGTAGAAAATTAAAAACTTGTTCATTGAACGGGTTCTAATTTGTATTTTGTGCGCCTTTGTGGTCTACTAGTAATTGGCCTTGGGATCGGAAAGTCCTAAATTCGAATCCCGTCGGAGCATGATGAGTCCTTGGAAAAGGCTTTTTACTCATATTCTCTCACCGTACTCAGGTGTAAAATGAGTACCTGGCTGATAACAGCATTGTCTCTTTCTGAAGAAAAAAAAATGTAAAAGTGCTTGACAGGCGTCATGTCTCGTCCCACGTGATAAGTGTTGCTGTTGGTTAGGGATCCCCTGTAAAGCGCATTGAGCACCTTTAGTGGATATTGCGCAATATAAATAAGCTAGTGGCATATTCCATCAAATCACACCACATGTAAACAACATCAAATCATTTGACAGACAGATGATATGTTTGAATCTTACTTGCCTATCAGAACCTTCAGCGCAGGTTGAGTTCGCACTCTTTTCTCTTTATCATAGCCAGGCGATGGGTGCCGAAGAGGTTGAGTCCCAGATTTGCCTTCGAGATACACATCTCATGATATTTTGATTCTAAGTTTTCATCTGTCACGTCTCCTTGCACTTCATTTCTCATCTTTATTGATTCAAGTATCCGATTTTCTCTTCGTTGTAAATCTGTTTTGAACGGGCTGAATTCTTTGGTGGTTTTATTTTACACGAATGAAACAGTGTGAAGCGCATTGAGCATGGTAAATCCCTGGGAATATTTATTTCACATTTATTCTTTATTCTGTTCTTACACACGCCACTCTGTCCTCTATTGTTCTTTATTACCCACATATACCAGTAACACAGTATTTCAAACATTTATCTATAGAAAGTTATCGTGTACATTTCCACGCCTCGCGATAACAATACGTTATTTCTCATACACAATGGTGAATGCAGATACTTTTCTTCTTCCTACCCCCACCCCTTCTCTCTCTCTCTCTCTCTCTCTCTCTCTCTCTCTCTCTCTCTCTCTCTCTCTCTCTCTCTCTCTCTCTCTCTCTCTCTCTCTCTCTCTCTCTCTCCCCCACACCCCCCAACCCACTCTACCACAGCAGTCTATCTTGTCTCTCTCACAAAGCTGTGACTTTTTCGACCTCCTCATCCCTCAATTCAAACACAACAGCCATCACTCCCCTAACCTCAAGACACGGCCCTATGGCCGACTGCTTGCACTAATTTTGAATCTAAATCGACTAGGGAACTTTTGGACTGAGCACAATAAGAACGGCATCACCGGGAACAATAGAAAACAGATACAAGTGTGGTATCCGGTGCTCGGCGAAACAATCTCCAGTCTGTTGTCTCAGCAAGCACTCCGGGGCGGTACGCCTGATGTTCGTGTTGACCGAACGCTTCATACGAGCTGCGAAGGTTTTTGCTTCGCCACGGAGATGAAGTCAAAAGTGTTGAAAGACACACCAAGCCAGCGATTCTCACCAAACGTTGGCGATTTTCTAACTTGAATTTCAATTAGATCTCCGAGGCAATTAACGTCGCGAGAAAAGTCGCTCCACATGAGTCTTTTGACTATTTTCGTTTCTTTTATTTTCCCTTTTATTATTTTTAGCTCCCGGCAACCCGATCAGTTTTCCCGCGTATTCGAGAAGAAGAAAGCTGAAGGCAGAATGGTCGGCCTTCGAGAGAGAGAGAGAGAGAGAGAGAGAGAGAGAGAGAGAGAGAGAGAGAGAGAGAGAGAGAGAGAGAGAGACATAGAGAGAGAGATTAGTGGAAATAGAGACATGCCGTGAATGTTGGGATATCTTTCTCCTGTTACGGTCTGGTCCATGGAGTTGGAAGGTGTCTACTCTACCCATCTAATCGTTACGGCTCCTCTATACATATTGACACAGGTGTTCTATCTGAACACATAGAATGTTACCGTGGCGGAAATAAATCTACGGACCTGGCAAGCATCTTTAATCGGAGTAGAACCGTAGCATTTCAAGTGGTGGCCCCTACAATAATACAATACTGGCGTACTTTGGAAAAACACGGATTCCAAATTTTGGCCAGATAATTCGTCCTTCAAATATCCAGGGATTAAATAAAATGATTCTCATCTTGGCAAAAACTCTCAAACGTGGGACTTCCATGAAGACTTCCGTCAAATCCCAGGTTTGAGAGTTTTTGCCAAGATGAGGATCATTTTAATCCATTGATATTAGAAGGATGAGTTTTCTGGTCAAAATTTTAAATATGAGTTTTTCCAGAGTACGGTAGAATACGACGTGGCAAAAAGTCCACGAAAAGTTGATTCAGACACTCTGACAAAACATTTGAATTCCAATTTCATATTTGTCCATTTTTATGAGAGACTGAAATAAAAAGAAACTCGATGCAATTCATCGGTGTGTGTTTCTTTATGTTCGCTGTTTGCTTTGCCGAAAACGGCAGGCAATGTAGAGTCGTCAGTATCGAGTGTTTTGTTTTGTTTTGTTTTGTTTTTACTGGATATGAACCAGTTAATGCCGAACTCTGGTAAAAATTCGTATTAAAATTTTTTTGCCCCCCCCCCCTAAAAAAAAATAAATAAATAATCGTCCTTCAAATATTGATCGATATAAATGACCTTCATTTTAGCAAAAAATTCTAAAACCTGGGACTTTTAGATGTCTTCATTTAAATCCCAGGTTTGAGAGTTTTTGACAAGGTGAGGGTCCTTTAAATCAGTCGATGTTTGAAGGACGAGTTTTCTGGCCAAACTTTTAAATACGCGTTTTCCATGCATAGTACGACAGATAACTTGTGAAAGAGCGACAAAAGATTTTCCACTAGGAATAATGACAATTAATTGCCTGTTGATGACGAGTCGTTTAAACGTTGATTCTCAACTCGGTCTAGAATACTCTTTACACTCTGCATACTTTGAAAAAAAGAAAAACACACTTTAATAAAGAATTTGTCCAGGGAACTCGTCCTTGAAATATCGATTGATTAAAACGACTCTCATCTCGTCAAAAATTATCGAACCTGGGCTTGAAGGAAGTTTTGAATGAAGTCTCAGGTTTGAGAGTTTTTGAAAGACGAAGGTCATTTTAATCGATCGATATTTGAAGGACATTGTCTGCTCAAAAGCGTCTTTTTTTGTTTGTCTTTTTTTGGTTCCTTTTTTTTGGTTTATATTGGGGGGGGGGGGGGGGGGGGGGGGGTTGTGGTTTGGGCTTTTTTTGGTTTTGTTTTGTTGGGGTTTTATTTTGGTTGTTTTTCTTGTTGTTGTTGTTGTTTTCCTTTTTTTCGGAGGAGGGAGGGGGAGGGTGGGAGAAGGGTTTAGAGCCCGGTAGAATATTTTGTGTTTGAAAATCCTCCACAACCACCATGCTTTCGTTTCTAACCTTTGACGTCATTGTTATTGCGCTACTCAACTGAATCCATTCGGAAGTGGATTTTCAATGCATGTTGTTTCTTTTGCCCCATGTGATAGACCTTTACACCCATTCATTTATAACACAATCGTGGCGACATTTGTATCAAAATTGTTGAGTATGAAGTCTGTATCGATTTCCAGGATCAATTCTACAATGAACAATTATGTCAACTCATTCCACTAGATCGTCTGTTTGTTTGCTTGTTTGTTTGTTTCACCTGTTGTTGGCTTGTTTGTTTGTTTGTTTGTTTGATTGATTCTTCTTCTTCTTCTTCTTCTTCTTCTTCTTCTTCTTCTTCTTCTTCTTCTTCTTCTTCTTCTTCTTCTTCTTCCTCTTCTTCTCTTCTTCTTCTTTTCCTTCTTCTTCTTCTTCTTCTTCTTCTTCTTCTTCTTCTTTCTTCTTCTTCTTCTTCTTCTTTCTTCTCTTCTTCTTCTTCTTCTTCTTCTTCTTCTTCTTCTTCTTCTTCTTCCTTCTTCTTCTCTCTTCTCTCTTCTTCTTCTTACCCTTCTCCCCTCCTCCCCTCTCTATACTTCTCAACCCCCCCCCCCCAACTCTACACCCCCCCCTCTCACCTGTCTCATTTTCCGCGCGCGCGCGCGATAGAGAGAGAGAGAGAGAGAGAGAGAGAGAGAGAGAGAGAGAGAGAGAGAGAGAGAGAGAGAGAGATAAATAAAGAGAATGAAAGCGATAGAGAAAGAAAGAGAGAGATAGAGAGAGAGAGAGAGAGAGAGAGAGAGAGAGAGAGAGAGAGAGAGAGAGAGAGAGAGGGGGGGGGGATTAGAATCCAATCAGACTTCTATCACCTCCCAATCCACTTGACAACTCCCAACTTAACATGACAAATCATCTCAATTATATTTGTATTGACAACCTTCATCTAGGCACTCTTTGTCTGAGTCTGTACCACGTGATGTAAACAACAATACTGTTTCCCCTTTGTCACGTGCCATACATAAACCAGTTCAATGCCGTATTCTGGAGAAACACGCATTCAAAAATTGTGTCAGAAAACTGGTCCTTTGAATATCGATTGATTTGAATGACCCTTATGTCGGTTGGAAGACCGGTAATCAGGTCTGAGGTTCGATCCCCAGTCGAGGTGACTGATTTTTTGGGATGTTTTATTTTCTTGTATTTTTCTGTCTTGCTTTGTCTGGTACCGTTCATACACATTTGTTCAGTTCTTTATCTAAGACCCTATTGCTAACTCCTTGTCGCTGCACTGCGATTTTTTTTTTTTTTTTTAACGATAACTACTATGTTACTAGTGTGCATCTTGTGTGAGTGTGTCTATGTCAATATTGTATTGTTATAAATGTGTAACCAAATGACAAATTGCCACTTTTTTAGGGACAATAAAGATATATTATTATTATTATTATTTTTATTATTATTATTATTATTATTATTATTATTATTATTATTATTATTATTATTATTATTATTATTATTATTATTATTATTTACGCCTGGGCAATCTCTGTCTTGTTTTTCAGAGATAAATTAGACAGTTTATATAGGTCAAAATCCACTAGATGTGCTCAAAGGGGTCCCAAGCCAGTAGTAACATTTAACATGTAGGACGAGACATAACGGCTGTTAGGCGATATTACATTTCTTTTTTTTCAACAAAGTAAACGCTGTGAAAAAGCGGGTACTCATTTTACTCCTGAGTACGGTGAGAGAATATGAGTGAGTAAATAGCCTTTTCGAAGGATTCAAAGTTGTGCCGTTCAGAGTGAAACTCGAACAAAGGACCTACTGATCGGAAGGCGAGTGTACCACCACTAGACCACATAAAGTAGTCCTTCAGAGCCATTAGGCCCATGGAGCCGAAGTTCATCCCTGTTTCTATAGCGTGAAACGGACAGTATCAATTGCTTGCTACCCTTCGGATAGGACGCTAGTCTATCGCAAAGTACTTACCGCCAGATCTAACAGACCCAGCTACCCAAAAAATACTGGGTGGACAGAGGGTCAGAAAAATTTTTTCGACTGCAACCAGGATTGATCTTGGTCCCTTTGATTTTGAAGCAAGTGATCTATCAACTGAGCTATCGGGACCCCTACTAGAGCACACAGAGAGACCCTGTTCAAAGATAATCTTTATTTATTTATTTATGTATTTATTTATTTATCTCTATGTCATAAATATGTACAATTAGCATTAAATTAAACACAACGCACGCTATTGTCCTTGTTATTGATATGTTCATCATCATCATCATCATCATCATCATCATCATCATCATCATCATCATAATCATCACCATCATCATCATCATCATCGTCATATTCATCATCATCACCATCATCATCATCATCATCATCATCATCATCATCATCATCATCATCACCATCACCAACATCATCATCATCACCATCGTCATCATCATCATCATCATCATCATCATCATCATCATCATCATCATCATCATCATCATAATCTAAAATAATGCCATAGAATGATATAGATATATAGAGAGAAATTCCCAGAGTGTCAGAACACCCTTGATAAATATCGTTATCCACAACCTTCTCAATGTGAAATACACCAACACCATCACATCAAAAGACTGCAAGATAAAAAGTAAAGTTATTTGTCAAATAATCGCTCATTCGATTCCTATTAATAATCGGATACAGGATAGATTAGGGCGTTTCCTGGCATTACTTTAACCGCTAAGAATGTCACAACCCACAATCAACCCATGCGATTTTTACACAATCGATATCAAAAAATCGAGTCAGCAACAGCTATCTTTAACCCATCGCTTTAACGGAAACGATCATTCTAATTTTAAATTTCAAATACTTCACGACAATAACATAATTACACCTTGTTCCTTTTATCACCGATACTGACACAAAGGCAGAATCGATTATTTAATAAGACAATAAGTCTTATTTCGAATCACAAGTCTCGATACTTTTGCGTTGAAAGACGGCTACAAGTCATATCGTGAACACAGTATCGATCCTAGCAATATTTGAATACGATATTATAATCAAGTCGATTATTTTCAATCATTTTTTTGTTATGACGATGATCGTCGATTTTCCCTCAGCTCTTGTCAACTTTTATCCTGTTGTCTCTGTGTGTTGCCATCACAAAAGGTAGTAGTAGTAGTAGTAGTAGTAGTAGTAGTAGTAGTAGTAGTAGTAGTAGTAGTAGTAGTAGTAGTAGTAGTAGTAGTAGTAGTAGTAGTAGTAGTAGTAGTAGTAGTAGTAGTAGTAGTAGTAGTAGTAGTAGTAGTAGTTAGTAGTAGTAGTTGAGTAGTATAGTAGGTAGTAGTATAGTAGTAGTAGTAGTAGTAGTAGTAGTAGTAGTGTGTGTAGTAGTAGTAGTAGTAGTAGTAGTAGTAGTAGTAGTAGTAGTAGTAGTAGTAGTAGTAGTAGTAATAGTAGTAGTAGTAGTAGTAGTAGTAGTAGTAGTAGTAGTAGTAGTAGTAGTAGTAGTAGTAGTAGTAGTAGTAGTAGTAGTAGTAGTAGTAGTAGTAGTAGTAGTAGTAGTAGTAGTAGTAGTAGTAGTAGTAGTAGTAGTAGTAGTAGTAGACAAGACCTCTGTCAGGCGATAATACATTTTTTTCCCAACAGAGACAACGCTGTTAACGTCCATATCCTTATTTTACACCTGAGTACGGTGAGAGAATGTAAGTAAAGAGTCTTTTTCAAGGACTCAACTGTGCGAGGCTCGAACCCAGGACCTTCCGATCCGAAACGAGTGTCATACCACAAGACCACATAAAATAAAGAGAAATACGGGGAAAATGTCGTTCCTTTAAATCAACCTGCCTGGGCTGCTTGATCCAGATCTAAAGTCTAAAGTCGTCCTTCAGAACGTAAAGCCCATGGAGTTTATCCCGGTTTCTCTAGCGATTGCTTGCTACTCTTTGGATAGGACGCTAGTCTATCGCAAAGTACATTCTGACAGATCTATCAGACCCAGCTACCCAATCACTGCTGGTGGACAGGGGGGTCAGAATAAAGTTTAGACTGCACCCGGGATTGATCTCGGTCCCTTCGCTGTGAAGCGAGTGTTCTACCAACTGAGCTAACGGGAACCCCGGTTTGTTCCAGATGGTTGGGACTATTCTAGAAAAATATCGTCCTCCCCATGGCACGTAAAAGTTCTTTCCTAGAATAGCCAGCAATTTTGCATGGGATGACGAACAAAGGGATCGGGTCAGTGTACATACTTTCGTTTTGCCGCATTGATAAGTTGGTTGACATGTGGTAAAATATTTAAAGAACAACCATAGAACTTTGCAGAATATTCGCTCCTTCACAGGAAGCCAATGGAGCTCTTTTAGAAGAGGTGACGCATGATGTTTCTTGCTGCGTTTAAAGACTAATCTTGCAGCATTGTTTTGAATTCTTTGCAGCCTGAGTATTCTCTCGCTGCTGATGTTCAAAAAGAGAGAGAGTTACGATAGTCAAGTTTTGAAAGAACCCCAATGACGTCATCAAGTTTTAGTCTCATCTGTTGTTTCTGATTTTACCATTAGGGAAGAAAAGCCGTTTATCACACCTTCTATTCTTTTGGTTCCTAAATCCTTGGGAGTGTGTATCTAACCAATCCTTCGGAGTACTAATAATGAATAGGTTACATAAAGGTGGCATAACTATTTCAGTAGCAGGATATATAGACAGATTCTTGGATTGTATAAGAGCGTGGATGGGTGATCTTTATTGACGACCAATATGCTTTTTGACTAGAAAATAAGATGTGATTACTCTGACATCAGAAGATCAATTACAAAAGATATGTATCCAGTCCTCCGGAAGAGTGGCTTTACTCTTCTAATGAAATAGGAACCAGTGTATTTGGCATCACACATATCTTTCCTATTTAGTTAAAGTGGAAATGTATCTATTGATGAAAGTACTTTATATTCCTTTTGTGCCAAAACGATTTGTGATTATCTAAGGGTAAAATAGAATTGCATTTAATGATACTATTTGGCATCACACATATCTTCCCTATTTAGTTAAAGTGGAAATGTATCTATTGATGAAAATACATTATATGCCTTTTGTGCCAAAACGATTTGTGATTATCTAAAGGTAAAATAGAATTGCATTTAATGATACTATTTGGCATCACACATATCTTCCCTATTTAGTTAAAGTGGAAATGTATCTATTGATGAAAATACTCTATATGCCTTTTGTGCCAAAACTATTTGTGATTATCTAAGGGTAAAATAGAATTGCATTTAATGATACTATTTGGCATCACACATATCTTCCCTATTTAGTTAAAGTGGAAATGTATCTATTGATGAAAATACTCTATATGCCTTTTGTGCCAAAACTATTTGTGATTATCTAAGGGTAAAATAGAATTGCATTTAATGATACTATTTGGCATCACACATATCTTCTCTATTTGGTTAAAGTGGAAATGTATCTATTGATGAAAATACTCTATATGCCTTTTGTGCCAAAACTATTTGTGATTATCTAAGGGTAAAATAGAATTGCATTTAATGATACTATTTGGCATCACACATATCTTCTCTATTTAGTTAAAGTGGAAATGTATCTATTGATGAAAATACTCTATATGCCTTTTGTGCCACAACTATTTGTGATTATCTAAGGGTAAAATAGAATTGTATTTAATGATACTATTTGGCATCACACATATCTTCTCTATTTAGTTAAAGTGGAAATGTATCTATTGATGAAAATACTCTATATGCCTTTTGTGCCACAACTATTTGTGATTATCTAAGGGTAAAATAGAATTGTATTTAATGATACTATTTGGCATCACACATATCTTCCCTATTTAGTTAAAGTGGAAATGTATCTATTGATGAAAATACATTATATGCCTTTTGTGCCAAAACTATTTGTGATTATCTAAGGGTAAAATAGAATTGCATTTAATGATACTATTTGGCATCACACATATCTTCCCTATTTAGTTAAAGTGGAAATGTATCTATTGATGAAAATACTCTATATGCCTTTTGTGCCAAAACTATTTGTGATTATCTAAGGGTAAAATAGAATTGTATTTAATGATATGTTGAGTACTCGAGTCGTTGATCTTAACTGGTAGAATATAGATCGTTGGTGTAATAGAGAGTCATCGTTTGGAATTCCAGTATAGATAAAGCAATATCAATATCGTTTAAAAGTGGGGCGTACCGATCGATACGAATTAAGGGTTTTTAGTTTGTTTCCATTAGTTCTTTGTCTACCCTGCACATTTATATTTTATTTGAGAAACGATATGATATAAAGAATATTGGAGAAATACAAGAGTACATGTGCACACCTACGTTATTGTGTGCGCGCGTGCGAGCGTGTGAGTGTGTGAAGTGCGTCTGTGTGTGTTTAGTTGTATGTATGTATGTATGTGTGTGTGTGCGTGTGTGTGTGTTTGTTTGTGTATATCTGTGTGACAGATAGGGATTAAAAATAGGAATGAAATGTTGTCTTTTTGAAAGGAATCCAATATAATACTATTTTTGGGTTTTGGGTTTTATTGACGATATGACCACTTTGGAACTGAAATGTAATGGAAGGTGGAAATGGGATGAGTAGTAGTAGTAGTAGGAGTAGTAGTAGTAGTAGTAGTAGTAGTAGTAGTAGTAGTAGTAGTAGTAGTAGTAGTAGTAGTAGTAGTAGTAGTAGTAGTAGTATAGTAGTAGTAGTAGTAGTAGTAGTAGTAGTAGTAGTAGTAGTAGTGTAGTAGTAGTAGTAGTAGTAGTAGTAGTAGTAGTAGTAGTAGTAGTAGTAGTAGTAGTAGTAGTAGTAGTAGTAGTAGTAGTAGCAGTAGTAGTAGTAGTAGCAGCAGTAGTAGTAGTAGTAGTATTAGTAGTAGTAGTAGTATTAGTAGTAGTAGTAGTAGTAGTAGTAGTATAGTAGTAGTTACTATCAGAGCCTATAGATAGTTTGCGCTTGGCTAAGAAGCTCACAACATTGCCACCCGGAAGTATAACGGACCAACACACAAAACTCTGTGTAACCATGAACGGTTATAGTCTGGAAAATACAGTTTAGAGAGAATTACTCATAAACGTGGATGGCAAAAAAAACAAACAAAAAAAACAATAACAAAGACCCGGGTGACGTCAATTTCATTCTATCTATACCTTTTCTGGTTTGAGAAAATGGTGGGGAGGTCTTAGATATAAGTATCGTTTTAAAACGATTTTTCTTTTATGTAATGCAATACTCACTAAATGTGCTTAAAGCGCTTTACAAGGGGTCCCAGCCAACAGCAACAGATAGAGAACTGACGCCTGTTAGGCCCCACGATCGACTCGAACCAAAGACCCAGCTGTTTGAAGACGAATGTCTTGCCACAAGACCACAACCTCCCACCTCTGATAAACGAAGAAAAAGCATTGAGCTTTTATATAGAGCAATATCCACTAAATGTCTCAAAGCGTTTTACACGGGGTCCCTGACCAACAGCAACACGTAACAATTAGAACGAAACATGATGCCTATTAGGCGATATTGCAATTATTTTCTGACAAAGACAACGTTGTCAACGGTCATGTATTCATTTTACACTTGAGTACGGTGTGAGAATATTATAAGTAAAGAGCTTTTTCCAAGGACTCAAAATATTGCGCCGAGCGAGGCTCGAACCCAGGATCTTCCGATCCGAACGCGAGTGTCATACCACAAGACCACATAGCCGCACAAATAAATACATTCTCGACAATCCTTTCGATATCAAAACAGAAAAGTGTTTAAAGGGTTAATTTCCGGGGCTTGCTCAACGATTAACCGAGATTTTGTTGCGAAAACTTTCAATCAATAATCACCTATACTCGCCCACGAATAATTCATGTTGATTTAAGAACTGAGTTATCAACAAAAAAAACATCACAAATTCATTGCTGTCTTAAGTAAACAAAATATTTCTTTAAACTAGAGCTTTTATATAGCGCAATATCCACTAAACATGCTCAGAGCGCTTTACCAGGGGTCCCTGACCAACAACAACACGTAACATGTAAAACGAGACAAAACGTCTGTTAGGCGATATTGCAATTTTTCCGACAAAGACAACGCTGTTAACGGCCAGGTACTTATTTTACACCTGAGTACGATGAGAGAATGTGAGTAAAGAGCCCTTTCCTAGGACTGAACTATGCGCCGCTCAGTACTCGAACCCAGGTTCTTCCGATCCGAAAGCAGAAGCTTCTAATGGTGCTCACACTACTATGTTATGATGATCTATCCAGGATACAAATTCCGTACAGCACTCGTGCACCGTCGCAAACCCGCCCGGAAGCTTCGTCACAACGCACCGTTCAATTAGATGCTCTGCGGTTTCGGGCTCGTTACCACAACTGTACATGTTGGACAGGTGGCAAATCCCCACTGATGTATTGAGCGAGCTGTTAAGCAGGTTCTCGATCAAAGCCGATTGACTGTCACCCAATTGTTGGTGAAAAAGCCTTGGAACTTTTCCCCCAGTTTCGAGGTGTCGATGTCCCCGCCCCCTAAATGTGATTGAATATGAGTGTCACAACACTAGACCATGAGAGGATTATAGATAGATATGCAACCCGTGGCCCCGAGACGGTGTTATGTCTGTGAACCATACATGGACGAGACGAGTGGCATTGGAGTTTTGTATATTGATGCTATGCGTTTAGTTTCAAACACTCACAACATCCGCCAGTCGGATATAACGTACCCACACACAAAACTATATGTAACCTTAAAGTGGATAGTCTGATTGATAGAATATAGTGTGAACTGCTCTTAAAAATGGCTGCCTAAAAACAACAACAAAGAGATGAGTGACGTCAGTTTCGTCCTATCTATCTATAGAAGGAACGAAATTGACCTCACTCAGCTCTTTGTTATTGTTTTTATGCAGCCATGTTGGTGCTTACTTCTTACTAAATATTATAAATACGGCTTGCACAAATTTGTTTATTGATAGGTTATATCTGGCTGGTGGATGTTGTGAAGATTTTACCTAAACGCATATTATCAGTCAACATTTTTGTTTTATAAAATAAGATTATATTCCCTTTTCAAAGCGAAAACGTAAATACTTAACCGAAGTTTCGAACAAAAATGAATAGAAAAACAGCTTCAAAAATTGAACGAAATACAAAAAAAAAAAAACAGAACGTTTCGGGTTCAAAACCCTTCTTCAGCTAATAACGAAAACAATTTTTAAAAAACAGCAACAATAATGCATCTGATAAACTGTAGTCCGCAGACAGTCATGATGTCGTTTATTTTTTTATTTTTTAAAATTTTAACTGATGTATTAAGTAAAGTCTTATAATTATTTTTGTTATGGCTGAAGAAGGGATTTTGAGCCCAAACATTCAGTGTTTGGTCTTCTTGGTTGTTTGTTTGTTGCTTGTTATTTTTATTATTATTATTTTTTTTAAATCTGTTATATTTAATTTGTTTATCACGTTTTACAGCTACAGCTTCCAGCAGCTTGGTACCGCTTGTTTCAAAAATATCATAATCTTCTATAGCTATGGGGTCCACCGGTATTGACACTCGTCTTCGAGTCGGTAGGAAGGTCCAGTGTTCGAGTCCCACTCTAAGTGGTACATTTGAGTCCTTGGTAAAGGCATTTTACTCACATTCTCTCACCGTAATCGGGTGTAAAATGATTACTTGGCCGTTAACAGCGGTGTCTCTGTCCGATAAAAAAAAAAGAAACATCGCCTAACTGGCGTCATGTCTCGTCCTAAATGTTAAATGCTGCTGTAGGCCAAAAACCCCTTGTACACCGCTTTGAGCACGTTTATTAGATATGCCCTATATAAATGCTAAACTTTTCTGTTTTGTTTTGTCTTATGTGTTTGTTGGGGTTTTTTCCCTTTAATTTGTTGTTGTTTTGTTTTGTTTTTTTCGTGTGTTTTTTGGGGGTTTTTTTTTGGGGGGGGGGGGGGTTTACTATTAATTCAATTTTAGAATCAAAAGGAATCAAAACCACTGAGACGTCACAACCGTTTTGAGACGGTGGGTCACATTCTGATAACTAGAAATTACTCCCTGTGGGAGTCCTGTCGTCATGAAAGATATAAATTTGGTTGCTTATTTCTTCTAACGCTGGCATGCTGTTCTTTTTTAACAATACGACAAGTCTGCAAGTAACATTCATTTTCTTTCTTTCAGTATTTTTTTTTCTATAATTTGTTTATCCGTTTTTTTCTGTCTTGTATCATTTCCGTAATGGGTTGGTTTGTGGCTTCATTCAAATTTCTGTCTTTGAAAAATAATGATAAACGTATAATCAAGTGTAAATATTATAAATTTTATTCATCAACAACGATGACAAGGTATTCGAAACTCATAAGTAGGTTAGCTCTATTTCTTTATCGTTTCTCTGAGTGTTTGCCACTTGGCGCGTGCGGCATGCGTTTAGCCTTCTCGCTGTCACATGTCAACGTCTAACGAGCGAGAATTCAAACCAATCATCTACAAAAGCGATCACAGTTTCCACCTGCTTTCCAATAAAACATAATTTTACGACGTCTAAATTACCCGTAATTTTACTTGGTAGGAAATCTATAATAAGAAAATTGGTGGTTGTAAAACGGAAAAAAGAAGTTTGGCGGTTAATTTACTGTGTCGTGTTGTTTGAGTTGTCGCGCTGATAGGAAGGGATGGGAGACAATTTTATCGTGCATTAAAATAACAAAGAAAAAAAATAGTTTTTTTAATTTTGTAGAGAACATTATTTACTTGCTAATATCGATCGGTTAAATTTATCCTCGAATTGATAACAAGAATTATTTAAAATTCAAACACCAGAATTGTTGAACCAAGTCTGGAATTTGAGAATAATAGATGTTTGAAGTTTGAATTTTTCTGGCCAAATCGTTCAAAAAGTGTTTAGCCAGAATAATCCAAAGTTGACATTACTAATAACTCGACACAAATGTGGTCAATAACTAAACGTCAAATCAAATAGCATTAGCCTGGCGTACTAGGAAAAAACACATTTAAAATGGGTTTTGGCCTGAAAACTAGTATTTCGAACTAAATTATATTGAGCAATCAAATTGACTTCCATCTTGGCAATAACTCTCAAACCCGAGACTTCCTTGAAGTCCCAGTTTTGAACGTTTTTGACATGATAAGGATTATTTTAATCGATTGATGTTTCAAAGACGACTTTATCTGGCCAAAATATTAAAAATGTGTTTTAGGTTTTAAATAGGACTGAATAATGATGGGGCCGGAAGGGTTTGGAAGGGGGGGGGGGGCAGGGGGATGTTTCAGTTGAAGTTACATACTTAAATTGCTTCTTCTGATCGTCTTTGTACTTCTTGCCTTCGTCAATCGAAGGAGATGTCAATGAGTGTGTTATTCAATTTATCAGTAGAGATGTCAGTGAATGTGTCATTCTATGTATCAGTAGAGATGTCAGTGAATATGTCATTCTATGTATCAGTAGAGATGTCAATGAGTGTATCATTCTATGTATAATCAGAGATGTCAATGAATGTGTCATTCTATGTATCAGTAGAGATGTCAATGAGTGTGTCATTTAATGTATCAGTAGAAATGTCAATGAATGTGTCATTTAATGTATCAGTAGAGATGTCAATGAGTGTGTCCTTCAATGTATCAGCACAAATGTCAATGAATGTGTAATTCCATGTATCAGTAGAGATGTTAATGAGTGTGTCATTTAATGTATCAGTAGAGATGTCAATGAGTGTGGCATCCAATGTATCAGTAGAGATGTCAGTGAGTTTGTTATTCAATGCATCAGTAGAGATGTCAATGAGTGTGTCGTTTAATTTCATCAACAGAGACGTAAGTGAATGTGTAATTTTATGTATCAGTAGAGCTGTCCATGACTGTGTCATTCAATGTATCAGCAGAGATATTTATGAGTATGACATTCTATGCATCAGTAGAGATGTCAATGAGTGTGTCTTTCATGGTATCAATAAAGATGCGAATGGGTGTGTCATTCAATGTATTGGTAGAAATGTTAATGAGTGTGGCATTCACGTTATCAGTAGAGATGTCAATTAATTTGTGTTATTCAATGTAGTTGTGTCAGTTTTGGGTGATGTTGATTATTATCTGTGTCATGTTAACCAGTTAAGACGCGTATTTTTTTTTAATTGGCTATAAAACTCGTCCTTCAATTATTGATCGATTTAAATGCCCAAATCTTGGCAAAAATTCTCAAACCCGGGACTTTAAGGACGACCTCGCGAGATTCCAGGTTTGAGAGTTTTCTTTTTGTTTTTGTTGTAAAGATGAGAGTAATTTGAATTTATAGATATTTGAAGGACGCGTTTTCTTGTCAAATTTTCAATGCGCGTCTTTCAAGAGTAGAGCAATCAACTGGTTATAAACAAATTACAGTTGGTTAATTTTCTAACGTGTAAGTGATTTGTTTACAGTGTAGATTACATTATTATTCTGATGGACAGCGTGGCTCAGCGGTGCGGTCTTTGCGTCGTACCCAAAAGGTATCGAGTTCGATCACCCACCGCCCTGTGTGGCCTTGAGCAAGTCACATCACCTTAGCTCAATTTGCGGCGCTGCAATGCAACTGACCCCTGGGTTATTCCAGTCGTCCCTTGGAATAGACCCAAAAGAAAAATTTCCCATGGGGATGAATAAAAAAATTATTATTTTTAGATGCTTACGATAGCACAAACAAAAAAGATTATATAACATATTACAGGCTAAACCAGGCCTGTCAACCAAGACAAGAATTCCGTAAAATCACGAATTTTGACTCCAACTATTGGTATCATAGATTCGAACCATATTCTTCTTAAATTCAATGTTCCCGTGTTTCTGTTTTCTTTGTTCATTCTCATCATCCCTGAACCAAATAAAAGGGATTTTTCGAAATCAAAATAAATAAAGGTGGCCATTAGCAGTGGCCGGTAACAGTGGCCATTAACAATGGCCTATAACATTGCCGGTAACAGTGGCCGGTAACAGTGGGCAGTAACAGTGGCCATTAACAGGGGTCGGTAACAGTGGCCGGTGACAGTGGTTCTTTAAGAGTGGTCGGTAACAGTGGCCATTATTAGTGGCCGGTAACAGTGGCCAGTAACAGTGGCCATTAACAGTGGCCGGTAACAGTGGCCATTAATAGTGCCCGGTAATAGTGGTCCTTTAAGAGTGGTCGGTAACAATGGCCGGTAAGGGTGGCCGGTAACAGTGGCCAGTAACAGTGGTCGGTAACAGGGCCGATAAGGGTGGCCGGTAATAGTGGCCATTAAGAGTGGCCGGTAACAGTGGCCAGTAACAGTGGTCATTTAAGAGTGGTCGGTAACAGTGGCCGGTAACAGTGGCTGGTAACAGTGGCCAGTAACAGTGGTCATTTAAGAGTGGTCGGTAACAGTGGCCAGTAACAGTGGTCATTTAAGAGTGGTCGGTAACAGTGGCCAGTAACAGTGGTCATTTAAGAGTGGTCGGTAACAGTGGCAAGTAACAGTGGTCGGTAACAGGGCTGATAAGAGTGGCCGGTAATAGTGGCCATTAACAGTGGCCGGTAACAGTGGCCAGTAACAGTGGTCATTTAAGAGTGGTCGGTAACAGTGGCCGGTAACAGTGGCCGGTAACAGTGGCCAGTAACAGTGGGCGGTAACAGTGGCCAGTAACAGTGGTCATTTAAGAGTGGTCGGTAACAGTGGCCGGTAATAGTGGCCATTAACAGTGGCCGGTAACAGTGGCCAGTAACAGTGGTCATTTAAGAGTGGTCGGTAACAGTGGCCGGTAACAGTGGCCTGTAACAGTGGCCAGTAACAGTGGTCCTTTAAAAGTGCCAGCAGTGACTCTGTCAAATAAAAGTACAAGATGTAAAGAGGAAATTTAAGGCGCCAGAACTCTACCTACGATTTAAATGTCACTGTTTTCTTGTGACGCTTTTTGAAAAAGTTTTTAGCACATAATATAACGGATGCTTCACTTAAACTTGAACGTTGCTCAGCGATATGGTCTTTATTCCGTACTCGTAAGGTACAGAGTTCAATACTCACCGTGCTGTGTGTCTTTGAGCAAGTCTTCTCTTCTCTATTTCCACTTAATTCAAGTGGCGGGGCTCGAATCAGGAGCCTTCTGATGTGACGCCCATTGTCATTCAACAAATTAGTCCGCGCGTTCTTTAAAACATCAACTGTTGAAAAATCTCCCATACTGTATGCGTGTACGCCGTGAATCATGTCTAAACTGTTAGTTAAATATCTTTGTTTACATACTGAACTAACTGCCAATATCGTTATATTATTATCGATATTGCCATCTTGGGAACGGATACATAAATCGTCGTCGATATCATATCGTTGACGTCATTATTATCCTTATCATCAATCAATATTAGATAACAACACGTGACGCAAAGGCACCTGTAATTTTGGGTAAATTTACTCACTTTGCCAAAAATGTTAACCAGTTGACGGCCAAACTCTGGAAAAACGCTTATCTAAAATTTGGCAGGAAAACTTGTCCTTCATTTATCGATCGTTTTAAATGACCCTCATCTTGGAAAAAAAACTCTCAAACCTGGGACTTAAACGAAGACCTCAAGAGGTTCCAGGTTTGATAGTTTTTTGTTTTTTTCAAAGATGAGGGTCATTGAAATCGATCGATATTTGAATTTGAAGGACGAAATTTCTGGTCAAATTTGTAAATACGTGACTTTCCACAACACAGCGGGTAACTTGTTATGGTTAAATAAATCTTAAACTCAATCGCTCCAGGACGGAAGGGAAACAGAATATTATATTAACTCTCTCAATCCTAGAAATTTTTGCTTCCTTTCAAAATTGGAAAAAAAGTATTAAAATGAGCATGTACTCGTACATAGACAGTTTTATTCAACTATCATTAACATGTAAAAAATAAAAAAACATTAGCTTTTATACTACGCCTATAATTTGTCTCAGAAAAATGTAATAAATAGGCATGGGGTATAAGTAACCCGAGTAAAATACGGATATAGTCGGTGTTAGGGTTGAGTGAGTTAAGGTGATGTGTGTGTGTGTGTGTGTTGGGGGGGGGGGGGGGGGGGCGGCAGGGGGGGCGAAGGGAGAAGGGAGGGGGTGGTGGTGGTAATACCGTAGTAAATACCAGACATGTTATTAGTCAAGTTGACGATAGGATAAGAGTCGGGGCGGGCTGATATTTTGGGATGATTGTTCTTGTAGTATGTCGGGATGGGGTGGTTTTCATGCCAAAAACCGAAAAATAATTTATTATTTGTTTAAAATAAGTTTGGGTCGGGATCAACATCGTTGTGTACTACCAGCGTAAAATCTTTATCATCGAGCAAAGAATTAGATACTGGCAAATCTAAAAATTATAAAACTATTTTTACAGACTGATATACGAGTAACTCTCAGCCCTTTTTTTTCTTCTTTCTATCAACCGTTGACTCAAATGTATGCTAAGTAATTCTGCTGGAGCAAAATGCTCGGGCCTTAATTTGGCTTTTTGGCCTTGCGATCGCCCCAATTCTTTTTTTAATCTCAGAATTTGGCCGCCATAACAGACTCATGCATATACTCGCTGGTCTGATAACCTATCACAATTGATACCTGGTGGAAGGCAACATAACCACACCCCTCAGACAGTCGTCTGAATGTAAACAAACAATGGCAGTGAGTGGCCTATTCTCAGGTCTGATAGCCGGACGCAATTATGGGCCTGTTCAGGCATTGTTGTAATGGGCAATATTTTATGTTGGTTTGAGAGTATTTCCATTACAACAATGGGCCCATTATAATTTGGATTGTCAGACCTGCAAATAAATAGATGACGGTGACAATAATTGTGGAGGATTTTGGTATTTGTGAAAGGCACATTACACACATTACCCATTCGACTCAGGTGTAAATGAGTATCTGGTAATAGGCAGAGGCGGATAAGAGTGTTGGTACAAAAATGACGCCTAACAAATGACTGGTATAGGACGCTATGAAAACATGAGTCCAAATGGCCTATTGGGGGTGGGGGAGATAAATGAACCATTGTGAAGCGCATTGATCATGGTAAATCCGTAGGAATGCTCTATATAAATGTTCTTATACATTTGTCAATTTTATTTATCTTAAATCAAGCGATGCCTGACTTTTAAAATATTATGCCAATTAAAAAAAAAAAAAATTCCACGCACGACTACAAAATGTGAGTGCAGCACGCTAAAATTCTTGCTACATTTTAAAAATGTTTTCAATGTATTTCTCTTTATTGTTTTGCTGACGAAGGAACTGCCCCTGAAACGTCCATTGTTTGCATTGTTACCACCCGAATCCCTTCCACTTTCACCATTTCGTCAGCTGGTGTGTTGCATACAGTTCATAATCCATGTGTAGCAAGGGAAATAACCGTGTAAATTATTGCCTAAGATATCGGTGTAATCGGGAATCGGAATTTTGAAAAGAAAAGAACAGACAGGTTTGTCAAGATGAAAATGTATTTGATTTGCAACCTACTGTAGATCCGCCAACTTGAAAATTTTTAACAGAAAAAAAAAAAAATTCTCGCTATAATTAACTTTAAAAATCCTCAATTAACACTTCAAGATCCTTACAATTAAATTGTTTCATCTTCAATTTTCGTTTTATGTCAGTTTTACTGACTTTAAAATGTTCATGAAGTTTTGAAATTGGCGCCAAAATTTCGTTATTCTACGATTTTTTCGTAATAATAGGCAGGTCTGCCCGCGTTCTCATGACGTCACGATGTCGGAGTGAACCTAAGACCTAGATTGGAATTTGGATCGAAATTTAAAACAATGAGTTTTTCAAGATGTCATACTTGAGGGAACGAATTTTTTAAACTTTAAAAACATGTTTAAAAAGGCTTCACGGCATTTCGGTGATGTCCCGACATTTCGGTGATGTGTCGGAGTTTCGGTAATATCTCGGCATTTCTGTGATGTCTCGGCATTTCGGTGAGGTCACGGCATTTCGGTGATGTCATGGCATTTCGGTGATGTCACGACATTTCTGTGATGTCTCGGCATTTCGGTGATGTCATGGCATTTCGGTGGTGTTTCGGCATTTCGGTGATGTCATGGCATTTCGGTGATGTTTCGGCATTTCTGTGATGTCACGGCAAGTAGGTGTTGTCTCGATTAGAAGCCAAACTGGACTTAGGATGGACCAGAACAAAGCCTTTCAATTCTAGAGGATTTCAGGAAAAGCCAATGAGTGAATCTTATAATAAATTCAAAGAGATAGAGTGGATGAATTTTGCAGTTTATCAAATTGTATTCATTCTCCAAACTAAATCATATTATAAGACTGAACCGACATTTACATTTATGCAGGTCTGACATCCGAACCCACTTATGGGCCTAGTTGAACATTGTTGTAATGGACAGTATTTCGGGCCAATTTTGGAGATTTCCATTACAGCAATGAGCCAATTAGGAATTGAATTATCTGACCTGCAATTAAGTGCACTTTGGACTGAACCAAACTTCATATTTTTTTAATGAATTACCCGAAGCAGTATCGTATTGAGGCGGTGGATATTATAATATTTGAAATAAACTTTTTCTAAACAAAATATTTTCTAAAAGCGTTTTGTTAAAATACTGAATATCGATCAGTATCCCGTGTTACAATGAGTAATGTTTACCTTTTATCTCAAACTACTTATTTCTGTATTTTTATTTATCTTGCCCTCAATTTGTTCCATTTTAAGAGTTTCAGCTTTGTGAATTATTTCGCCTAACTGATTTCTAGATTATAAAATTCCAAAAGTTTTTCTCTCCAATACAAATAAAATGTTCAACAATTTGTTTGGATGAACACACAGCTGTTCAAATAGGATTTGGAACATCTAAGCTGATTAATAGGGGAATATAATCATTGTTCAACACCTTGAGAGAAAGTACTTAAACAGACCGCCGGTGACACCTTGTTCTTCTCTCTGTCGTTCTTTTCACACAAGCCATCTTGTCCTTATTCACCCTGAGATCCAAATGGAGCGTCAAATCCTTCATTTTCTTCAGATTATAGAAGAGACAAAAATATATCTATTCCTTTTGTATATCATTAAATCAACAATATAATTATACACAATATTATGAGATTATACTCAACCTTTACAGAATTTTAAATCTTATCGTTAATTTCTTTCTGTTGTGGCTGGTATACACACGATCAGGGCGATGTAGCTGTCTAAATATTGCGAATAAATAAACGTATCACATTCTAAGATTGTCACGTACAACAAACTCGTCATTTCATTATGTAAAAAATCTCTTTATGGCCTGTCACTTATTTCTATTGATCGTTTTTTCTTCTTCAAATCTTTGTTTACTGTTCTAAAGATTCGCTTCGTCTTTTCTTCGCCATTTTAAAAAAAATCTCTGCGATTCGGTTAGAGAAAATTCAAGGTGTTTATTTTTAATATGTGTCACGCTTTTCAGGGAAAGCCCTCCAGGAATGGAACAACACTCTCCACCCCCGGCATTTCCAAATGTTGACGAGTACCAAATAAATAAAGCCAGAAAAGGGGGATTTTAGTTTTAGAGAAAAGACAACTCGTTGAAATGTTGGGGAAAGGATGGCATGCTATGCTATGTGTGTGGCATTTCACGCTTGAGTGATTCTGGACAGATAGAACAAGAGAGAATAAAGCCTCAGGGGCGGTAGCATTAATTAGTTTTCAGCTACTGTATGTCCTAGCTTTTAAAATAGATTAACAAGCATGTCGAATTCTTGTTGCGCTGTCGCCTCTTTTCAACATTTTGTCGGAGCCGAAAGAAAGATGACACGTAAGAAAATGAAGCCGTTATGTCCTATTCAGTGTATCAAAACGGCCTTTTATTCGGCCCCCTGCCGCTACTGTTGGCAGATACCCCGACATAGGTTACTGGCCTTTCCTTGGCATATTAATCTGCATGACGGTCCTTTCAACCGACACTGTCCGTATCACAATAGCTTACGTCGGACATGCCATGAGCACGATGAAGGCTACATCGCCGACTGCCCTTTAAGTCTATCCCCTCCCCCCCCCCCCCCCCCCTCCTCTTTACTTCCACTCCATTATGTATTGTTATGATTGTCTCCGTTATAATTTCTTCACAAAGAAAAGGACAGCATAAATCCTTAAAGAGCATTAAAACCACAAAATGTCTTGACCATAACTGACTGCTTTAGCTGCTATCCATGATCGTCTCAGAGAGTCCATATTTGTCTCTCCCCCCCCCCCCCCCCCCCCCGATCATCTCTCCAGTTCAAATCCTGAGATATGGATTCTATACCATCAAACAAATGTCAGATGTCAACAGGAATCTATCTAGTTGTCCAAAGTGAGCAAATCGGGGATTATAGTATTGCACAAGGAATAATAACGAAAATGCCCGAAGCCGGGCTCGGAAACTACGAATTTTGAAAATGTTACTTTGCCAGGCCATTTTCGAGGTAAAAGCCAAATTTGAGTAACTATTTTTCAGGCCAAAAATGGGAAAAATAATTAATGTGTTTGATCAGCAGCACCAACCATTCCAATGTCAATGTATTGTGGCTGAGGCGTTGTGGTGTCGTGGCATTTTGGCGTCGACAGTCGACAGCCATCATTGACCAATCTCTGCCTGAGCGAATAAAATGGTTGTGGACATCTCTGCCAAATTCTGAGGAGAAAAAAACAACACATTTTAAAACTTTTGGCCAGAAAACTTGTTCTTCAATATATCGGTCGATTCAATAGACTCTCATTTTGTCAATATTTTTTTAAACAACTCTCAATCCTGGGACTTCCTTGAAGACTTCCTTAAAGTCTCATGTTTGAGTTTTTGACAAGGTGAGGGCCATTTTAATCGATCGATATTTGAAGGACGAGTTTTCAGGCCCATTAAAAAAAAAGAATGTGTGTGTGTGTGTGTGTGTGTGTGTGTGTGTTTGTAATTTTTTCTTTTGTTTTGTTTTATTTTTAATTTTTAATTTCGTTATTTTTTAATTATTGGGGGGCGGTATTTTTTCAAAGTACATCAGGCATCAGATCTGAGGGGCAATAGAATGTTGGAGATTAGTGGTAGCTCCACCCCCCCCCCCCCCCACACACACACACCCCCTTCCTACTTGTTCTGTGGTGGACACTGTCGGCTAGAACAATGGACCGGTTACTCCTGACGTCTCCGGCTTGCCTAGGATTTGATGTTCCTTTATGGATTCGTTATTATTATTTTGTATTTCCAGCGGCCATGAGGAATATGGAAAAATAATATCAGATTATGACGTCCCCACTACTCGGGGAAATAAGGGGGAGATAATAATGCAAAGGCAATATGACAATAGGGACACACGGAATTAGCAGGTACTGGAGAATGTAATTCTCTCTTCACCCCCTTCCCTCCTCCTCCCCTCTTCTCCAAAACTAAAACAAATCTATACTGACAGAATGGTCAAACCAATGACATCTGGTTTGATATGGAAACAAACGGCCATTGGTGTCCAAAAAAAAAATATGTATGCCCTTCTGCCACGACATCATAAGATATCGTCGCCTAGGCATTCCACGAAGGAATAAAGTAATTCGTCAAACAAGATGTTTGATGTCAACAGGAATCACCCATGTTGTGTTGAATAATGAGTCGATCCCATGCACTTTGAATTGACTCTTTTTATTCTGTTGCGTGTAAAACCTTTACCGCCCTTATACACCATCGATGATCAATAAATTCTGTAGTCCATGGGATTCAAGTCAGGATACATTGGAGGTTATTTCTCTTTGGAAATAAATCGAATATGAATTCTGCCGTACTGAAAAGTATGTATCATAGTTAGAAGCTAAAAACTTATTCCAGACATTGTCCCTATCGGTCACTTGTTTTTCAACCAGACACGGCAATTTCTTGCACCAGCAACACAGCACTTCTAAAACAAGACGCAAATTTGGAAACTTTCGATATCGTGATTTTTATATGACTTTGGTATAACCGGCATAGTTTCTATGATAATAATAATAAATAATAATTAAATGTACATTTATATAGCGCTTATGCCGAAGCTTCGAAGCGCTTCACATTGACCATTAGTAAAAAAAAAAAAACATTACACACTGCAGAATCGGACATACGAACAAAAGCTCACACGCATCCAGTTACACACACACTCACACTCACACACAAACACACACACACACACACACATGCATGATTTTCTAAACCATGAAAGAATTGTGTATATTCAACTTGACAAGAATTAAACCTAAAGTTTGTTCTTAAGCTGTAAATTTTCGAATATTTTTGGTTTATAGTTCGTAATAAAATAGCGTCGTAATTTTTTCTGTTGTTTTTTTCCCTACCGTTTAGTGTTTAATATATATATATATATATATATATATATATATATATATATATATATATATATATATATATATATATATATATAGATATATATATATATATATCGATTAATAAGTTTAGTTGTATTTATTTAACGTTTAGTTGTAAACTGCCAAACTGGCTACACTGCACATTGTTTTTGGTTTTTGAGTTGAATAGAACCTTTTTCCGATTATCATCTAACAATCTTGTTGTGTTGTTTCTTGATGTTTGACTTAAATATAATTATTATTATTGATAAAACAATATCAATACAATACATTTGGCGACGACATTACAATTGGCGACGAGGTAAACTCTGCAAATCACCGACTTTCTCAACTTTATGTTAATTTTATCATCATGAATTCCTTCGGTTTCGGGCAGATTGAACAGTTTGACCCTCAGCTTTGTAACTTTGAGGAGTACCTGGAGAGATTAAACTATTTCTTTATTGCAAATGAAATTATTGACGAAAACAAAAAGAAAGCAGTCTTTATCTCAGTGATAGGCCCAAAAACATTTAACTTACTGAGAGATTTAGTAACACCAAATTCCATTTCCGACCGAACATTCGAGGAGATAAGACAAGTACTTCAAAATCATTTTGAGCCAAAACCGCAGAAATTCGTAGCAAGGACAGAATTTGAGAAAAGAATTAGAAGGAAGGAGGAGTCAATAGGTGATTTTGTGGCCGCACTAAGAAAGCTGTCACAATACTGTCAGTTTGGTGATCAGGTGGAAGACCGGCTGTGTGAAAAACTAGTCAGATCAATCAACGATGAGACAATCCAAAGAAAACTACTCGCTGAACCAAATCTAACATTGCAACGAGCTATCGAAATCGGTCAAGCCATAAAACTATCGTACGAGGGAGCAAAGGGTTTAAACGAAAACCTCCCACAAACAGTAAACCTCATTCGAACTCAACAAAATCAACACAAGTACTGCATGCGTTGTGGTAACGACCACCGAGGTGTAACGTGCAAATTTATCAACGCCGAATGCCATTTCTGCCATAAAACGGGACACTTGGCAAAATGTTGTTTACAACGAAAACAACAAAACTTCAACCATCGACCTTCAAATCAAACGCAACGTCGTCCGTTTGAACAACAAAAATTTCGTCAACATAGGCAACAACAACGTCAACAGCAACAATGGCAACCTCAACATCAGCAAAATACACAACAAGGGCAACATCGACAACGTAGGCTACAGCATAATCAAAATCAAAACAGATGTCACAATTTGGAAAAACTCAATACCAATGAATCATATTATCTGCATCCTGAAGCTGACTCAGAAATCTCAAACGATATGTTTACTATTAGAAGCAAAACCAGTAAGCCAATCACGGTTGATCTACAATGCAATGAACAAAATATCACCTTTCAGCTAGACACCGGGGCAGCAGCATCTGTCATAACGAAGCAAGAATTCGATAAACATTTCAATGATCATAACTTTTCCCTTTCAGAAATTCAACTACAAACTTACACTGGTGAAAACGTTCATGTGTTTGGGAAATGTGAGATGCTAATCAAATATCAAAATCAAACCAAAACGTTACCATTGCACATCGTTGAAGGAAACGGTCCACCCTTGATGGGGCGAGACTGGCTGCAGGAATTAAAACTGGATTGGCAGCAACTGATTCGAAACAACAGCATCAACAACATCAATAAGACCAGGGATGACCTCGATAAAATACTGCAACAACATACTGAAGCTTTCAATGACAATGCAGGAACATTCAAGGACCACGTAACAAAAATCAACTTAAGGGACAACACTCCTATTTTTAAAAAGGCAAGGCACCCACCTTTTGCCTTGAGGAAGAAAATCGAAGATGAACTGGATCGTTTAGAACGTGAGAAAATCATAAAGAAAGTAGAACATTCAGAATGGGCAACACCCATAGTACCAGTGATTAAAAATGACAAAACACTTAGAATCTGTGGTGATTACAAAGTGACATTAAACAAAGTCATCGCAAAGGAAGATCACCCAATTCCAAAACCAGAAGACTTAGCTTTCCAACTGTCTCATGGACAAAAATTCAGTTCAATTGATTTCAGTCATGCATTTACAAATCTTGTCTTGGATAAAGCTAGCCAGGAATTAACAACAATTAACACTCACTGTGGACTGTACGCTATGTTACGATTGCCATATGGAATTTCTTCCTGCCCAGCAATTTTTCAAAGGACAATTGAAAACATTTTCAGAGACATTCCCAATACAGTGATTTATTTTGACAATTTGTATTTAACTGGTTCAACAGATGATGAACATTTAGATACCCTCAGGAAAGTTCTTCAAAGATGCAAAGAAAAAGGACTAAATCTCAAAAGAAAGAAATGTGAGTTCATGAAAAATGAAATCAACTTTTTAGGGTACAAGCTCACAAAGGATGGTTTACTTCCACAACCAGAGAAGATAGAGGCAATTAAAAATGCACCCATTCCAAACAACTTAAAGGAACTAAGAGCCTATCTGGGCATGGTTAACTATTATTCAAAGTTCCTACCCAACCTTGCAAACAAACTAGCACCACTCTATGAGCCCCTGAAGAAAAACGTTCCTTGGCACTGGGAAAAATCACAACAAACAGCTTTTGAAAACTCCAAACAAGCTCTAATTTCTGACAAACTTCTCGTGCATTTTGACCCTGCAAAACAAATAACTCTGACTTGTGATGCATCACCGCATGGTATTTCTGCAATAATCTCACACATTTTTGACAATGGTGAAGAAAAACCCATTTCCTACGCATCGAGATCATTAGACCCTGCAGAAAGGAATTATTCCCAACTCGACAAAGAAGCCCTCAGTATCATTTTCGGCTTGAAAAAGTTCCACAAATTTCTCTATGGTCGACACATCATTATTAAAACTGACCACAAACCACTGCTAGGTTTGTTTGGCGAACACAAGCCAATTCCTGAGCATTCGTCTTCTAGAATACAACGATGGGCACTTATATTGAGCGCCTATGACTACACTCTACAACACATACCAGGTCATCGAAACAATGCAGATGGTCTCAGCAGACTGCCATTACCATCTTGTACACAAACGCAACCAGCGCAACTACCCGAGGATGTTCTACATGTCTTCAACGTAATCGACTCAACACCAGTGACGAGTTTAACTATCGCCTTCGAAACGAAGATGGATCCAACACTTAGCAAAGTCTACGACTACTGCCTAAATGGCTGGCCTTCAACGTATAATTCATTTTCAGATGATGAATCGCTGCAACCTTACTTCGTTCGTCGTGCAGAACTCAGCATCGACAATGAGTGTCTCCTCTGGGGCATTCGTGTTATCATACCTCCAAAACTCCGCAAAAGCATCCTTGATCTGCTCCACGAAGAACACATCGGAATCGTCCGTATGAAGGCACTAGCACGTGGCTATGTGTGGTGGCCTCACATCGACAAAGCTCTTGAAAACGTATCAAAATCTTGTTTCGAGTGTCTAAGTATGCGCAACGCACCACCATCAACACCTCTTCATCAATGGATCTGGCCCAGCAAACGCATCCACATCGCTTTCGCCGGACCATTCCTAGGAAAAATGTTCCTCGTAATCATTGACGCACATTCAAAATGGATTGACGTCCATATCATGGATACATATACGACGCAAAGCACCATCTCTAAACTGAGAAATGTTTTTGCTACTCATGGACTTCCTGATATTATCGTTTCAGACAATGGACCTACCTTTTGTTCACACGATTTCCAAACTTTTCTTACTCTCAATGGCATCAAACATATCAAAACAGCACCGTACCATCCAGCAACCAATGGGCTTGCTGAAAGAGCAGTAGGAATTTTCAAAACTTCAATGAAAAAACTGACAGGTGGAACACTCCAAGATCGTGTCAATCGTTTCCTCATAAAATACCGCTCCACACCACAATCTACAACTGAAATGACACCTGCCGAATTGCTTATGAACAGAAAAATTAAGACTCGTATTGACCTAATTCATGATTCTGTACATGCAAATGTCACTAAAAATCAAAATACACAAAAAGTTCACCATGATAAGAAATCAAAATTCAGACAGTTCAACACTGGTGAAGATGTAGTTGTTAAAAATCATTCTTCTAATGTTCCAAAATATGTTCCAGGCAAAATTATTGAACAAACAGGACCCGTGTCCTATAAAGTACTTTCAAATGGAATTCTCAAGAGATTCCACGCAGATCAAATCCATAGCGCTAGATACTCTAGTCCTACTACTACTGATGTAAATGAGCAATACATGCCTATCAGAAATGACTTTCAAATTCAGAACCATGACTTGCCTATTCCTATTCCCATTCAAAGTGAATTACCTATCACTAGAAATTATCCTACTGATGATTTTACTGAAAATCAATGTGAGAAAATAACTGTTGATGTAGAAGAATCAAATGATTAGGCCTACCATCCATCTCAAATTTCAACACCAACTGAAAAAGAATCAAGGCTTAGCAGCCCTAATCTGCCACCATTACGCAGATCTGAAAGGATTCGTAAACCCCCTGAGAAACTTGACCTGTAATGCATACGCTATATTTATGAGTAGTAAATCACTACTGTATCACTCACACTCACAGTAAATGAGTATCATTCTGGTAAATGTTTCTAACAGGGATGGTGGACAATGTTACACTGTATAAAAAGTCATAAAATTTTGATTTTTTACTGGTATGGTAAATCACCATTGTAATCAGTAATCCCAAATCGCAAATTTCTGATTTTGATTCCATTTTAAATGAACCCCTTATGTCTTCAACATAGGATGGAGGGATGTAATATATCGATTAATAAGTTTAGTTGTATTTATTTAACGTTTAGTTGTAAACTGCCAAACTGGCTACACTGCACATTGTTTTTGGTTTTTGAGTTGAATAGAACCTTTTTCCGATTATCATCTAACAATCTTGTTGTGTTGTTTCTTGAGGTTTGACTTAAATATAATTATCATTATTGATAAAACAATATCAATACAATACATTTGGCGACGACATTACAATATATATATATATATATTATATATATATATATATATATATATATATAATATATATATATATATATATATATATATATATATATATATTTGGCTCCAGGTTGAATTTCAATTTGATTCGAGTATCAGGATGCAACAAAATTAATTTAAAGACGAACATTTCATTGTTAGATTTAGACAAGCCGTCTGTATCCTCTTATCACTTCATGTCCAAGAAAAGGCCCTCAACACAGTAGATTTTGTTTTCCGTTCATAGTTAATCTAGCGATCTTTCGTTTCCACGGATAAATTGAGTGAGTGAATCAAATGTCAGATACACAGGACAGAAGAAGATTCGAGAAACATTCAGCTTGACGTCTGCCTGAAATGTGAGTCTCTGGACGAGGCCACAACTGGGAATGATGGGAAGTGTTTGTTTGGCGAGCAGCAGGGTTGCCAGATTCATATTAAAAATGAATGCTAAACAAATTATAGAAAATTGGCAAATTATTTGAATACAATGCAATGTGTTTTCATCCCTTTTTTCAATTAAACTGAACTTGAAAATAGAAATAAATTGATTTTATTAAAACATGACCATGAGATTTTTACCTTGTCTTTCCAGTTAAGGGATAAAAAGTCAGGAGATTTAGCGACTCTATTGTATATTTATTTATTATATTGGTAAATTTAATGCCAAAAACATCCTACCTAATTTTTCCAATGCCAAACCGCAAAATACAACATTAAGTTCTGTAATTTGGCATTAAAAACGTCAACAATTGTCTTTGCAAATTTAATTGAAGCATGTTAATATTGTTATTTAATTTAGTTCTTCGAGCTTTAAGTAGCGACATTTGATTTAAGAATGCCAAATTGGCAACCTAAATTGGAAGTGTCGAATGATGGGACGAGGACGAGGGCTGAAATGAAGTCGTGTCGTCTGACAGTGATGTAGTCATAGCAGTCAGTCACTTGTCGGCACTCGTTGATATGTCAGGGTAACACTATCCGATGTTGATAGGCTTGGTGACAAGACTCGTCAGCCCGTGTTTTGTCTGACTTCTCGGGGTTAATCCTACGCGGTGATCTGCAATCTTAGTCTTGACATGGGTGACGACTTGATAATATTGTCGGTTTATTCCAATTTCCAAAATCCTTCAAAGTTTGTTAAATGTTTGCCGTTATTGGAAAGTGTTTTGAACACATAATTGAGTGGATGTTGCTCTATTTACAATCAATGTGTTTGACAGCAAGAGGCACCGGAATATCCTGCATGTGTCATACCTCGAAAAGCTGACGGGAAGACGAGAACTACTACTACTACTACTGCTACTACTACTACTACTACTACTACTACTACTACTACTACTACTACTACTACTACTACTACTACTACTACTACTACTACTACTACAACTGCTGCTATTACTACTACTACTACTACTACTACTACTACTACTACTACTACTACTACTACTACTATACTACTACTACTACTACTACTACTACTACCACTACTACTGCTGCTATTACTACTACTACTACTACTACTACTACTACTACTACTACTACTACTACTACTACTACTACTACTACTACTATTACTACCATACTACTACTACTACTACTACTACTACTACTACTACTACTACTACTACTACTACTACTACTACTACTACTACTACTACTGATATTACTACTATAACTGATATTTTATTCGAGTGTGTTTTGGGATGATATTCGCCAGAGAAATATTACTTTTATTTAATGCTCATTTAGGAAAATCTGTTCAAGATTGGCAGCTCCGAGTTTTAACGATCATTGATGATTGGAAGTAGCGTATTCGTGATCTAGTGGTATGACACTCGCCTTCGGATTGGATGATCATGGGTTCGAGTCCCGCTCTGAGCGGCATATAGTTGAGTCATTGGAAAAGGCTCTTTACTCACGTTCTGAGTACTGAGGCGAGAATGAGGTACCTGGGGTTAACAGCGTTGTCTCTGTCCGACAAAACAAATTGTAACATCGCTTAACAGGCGTCATGTCTCGTCCTACACGTTACATGTTCCTGTTGACAAGGAACCCCCGTGTAAAACGCTTTGAGCATGTTTAGTGGGTATTGCGCCCAATTTGGGTGTTGATTTGTGCATGTGCGTGATTGTGTGTTTGTATGCAAATAAGTTTGTGTGTGTGTGTTTGTGTGTATAAAATCCACATACTAATCAACACGAACCACACAAAATGATACCAGCAGAAACTTCCATCCCATTGACGATGATGATGTGGTCACAGTGAATTCGATCGTCCATTTGGGTGGCATTATGTCCTATGGTATCCAATATCCATCAGACATGTGTTTTCAATAGAACACATACATCATAATCCTACACAGAATGGCTGTCACTGACACTGTGTTTGTCACCAAACCAATATAAGTCTTTTTCTGACACTTGTCACAACGTTAAATCTCACAACGTAAATCTCACGTTAAATCTCCCAACGTTAAATCCCACGCCCCAACCAAGAGAGAATGGGAACCATCCATCAATGTGATTTTATATCGGAGTGAAGCAGGCGCCAGAAAAAAAAAGTGAATCCAAGATTTTTCCTCTACAGAGAGGGCGTCCCAAATATTTCTTTGTAGTCCATGTTTTTTTTTTTTTTTTTTGGGTCATATATTTGTTTTCATTGTTTTCTTGTTGTTGACTGAAGAAGAGCTTTGAGCTCGAAACGTTCCGTTTTTTTGGTATTTTGTTCTTTTTTAAAGCTATTTTACTCATTTTTGTTTATTACTTTTGACAGTCCCCAGCACAAGCAACGTTGTATCATTTTGACAAGTGAAATCAATTTGACCCAGACGTCAGCTGAGAAAATCCGTTCGTTGCTTTTTTTGTTGTTGAGGGAACGACTTTTTGGAGAGACACCTCTAATTCAAACTGTAGGGCCGATTGTTTATGGGGGCAGGTTTTATAATGAACAAATGAATGTGACCAACCGGTGCTGTATCAAGACGAACCAAGGGACTCCAAAATTTAATTTTAAGATTATCGTATCAAAATTATTTGAGTTTCGGAAATAGAGTTTTGTCTCTTAATTCATCGAAAAATATATATGACGTCATATTTATTATTAACCCTCTCCTTACCGATCCTTTTCAGTATTTTCCCAAAAATGGCAGGCTTACCCAGCAGAAAAATTGATTTTTTAAAAACGCAAACAAGCTCTATACAAAACAACTTTTGTTCTTATTAATCAAACAAAGTTCATTCTTCAAAGTTTGTGATGTACAAAATAAATCTGAATTAGAAAAAATGTATATTGTGTCGTAACAAATGTGACGATTTTGATGCAGGTGGTAAAGAGAGGGTTAAACCTATTGAGTTCCAAAGACAACTATTCTACTCTACTTCTTACTTTCGGTGCCATCACAGCCATCTCGTAAGTAGATGTCGACTTGAAATGATGAAATGGTACGCCCCTCCTCTGGAGCAGGCTTTTCGGCTACATTCAGTTGCAGGGAGTCCACGCCAGCCTTTCCCATCATCCATCCATTTTCTTGGTGGTCTGTTTTTTTGGTCTCCTGTCTTCAACTTTGACCTCTAAAATATATTTCATAATGGAGTTGTGTCTTTATACATGGCCAAAATATTTCAATTTTCTTGATTGTGCTGTGTGGAGCAAGGTTGGTTCAATTCCAATGATATCGCAAACTTCATGGTTGCTTTTTTTTTTTTTTTTTGTCTTTCCAGATTATCTTTTCAAGGCGTCTAAATGTCCACATTCCAAATGCTTCTATATTTCTTTCAACAAGAAATGAAGTGAGTAGGAAAGTGCCAGAAGACAACAGTGAATAAAAACTTCGCGGCGGTGATGGGGGGTCGACCCCGAGACCTTACTGGTACGACAACTCCGCCCGGCCGTATGAGCTATCCACGACCTCGCCCCCCCCCCCCCCCCCCCAAAAAAAAAAAAAAGTCGCTTCAAACTCTATGTCTATCCAGAGCCACTCTCACAGACTTCTTGAGGTCACGGGTTCAACACACACAAACATATTTCTTTCAAGTACTTTATTGAGGATCAACGTTTCTGAGTGTTGAGTGAACATAGCATTTCACAACACAGAGTCTTGTACTGAGTTGAATTCGACCTGAAGGTAGGTCATGTTTTCACAGACCGAATCTTGATGTTGCTATAGCTATCCTGCTTTTAACTTCTAGATAACATTTTCCAGTGTTTTCTACCTGCTGTTCTAAATACTTCAATCTTGATACTGTTTCTAGATTATTTCCATCAATATTTATGTTGACCAATGCTTTTCCTTTCTTGTCACCAGCACTGCTTTGGTCTTATTCCCAGTCATGTCCAATCCCAACTTCACTGTTTTTCTTAAGACTTTACATCTGTAGTCAGACAGAAAACAAAAGAAAAGAAGAAAAAATAAAAGAAACGGAAAAAGAGAAAAAAAATAGTAATGATGCATTCCTGTTATCGCTTGTAAACTAAATATATAAATAAATATGTGAATAAATAAATGAATAAAGAAATAAAATGAATGATGAATAAATAAATAAATATATAAATATAAATAAATGAATGAATGAAAAAAAAGAATAAATTTATAAAATATATAAATAAATGAATGAATAAATAAATAAATGAATAAATAAATAAGTAAATAAATAAATAAATAAATAAATAAATAAATAGATAAATAAATAAATTTATTTTAAAAAAAAACACTTCCTAGAAATCCCAGGTTTGAGAGTTTTTGTCACGATGAGGATCATTTAAATCGATCGATTTTTGACGGGCGAGTTTTCTGGCCAAATTTTTAAATACATTTTTCCAGACCACGGCAGTAACCTGGTAAATAGACGGATACAACAGGTCTATAGATAGTATGCAGATGACGTCACTCAGGCCTTTGTTATTGTTTTTGCCATCCGCGTTTGTGAGTTGTTCTCACTAATCTGTATTAACCAGACTATAAAAGTTCATGGTTACACAGAGTTTGTGTGTTGGTCCGTTATACTTCCGGATGGCAATGTTGTGAACTCCTTGGCCAACCGCATTCTATCTATTGGCAGCAAAATGATAACGTTCTAAACAAAGAGACATAACCCGGTTTTTGTGGATATAGATTAGAGTATAGATGGATTGTGCCCCTTGCTGTTCCTCCAATTGATCTGTACGGACGTCTCTGATGTTCCAACCAAATCGTTGATGATTCGAGAGTGAATCAATTGGAATATTCCTTTCCATCTAGCATTCGTCCCCTTGATTGACCATTTCATTAATTCTCATAATGATACTCACAAAGGAAAACGCATTAAACAATCTCCCTCTGCCATCGGAGGTAAAAAAAACAAACCACCCAGCCATTGGAGGTCAAATGACCCCCACCCAGCCATTGGAGGTCAAATGACCCACCCATCCATGGGAGGTCAAAAGACTCACTCCAGCCATGGGAGGTCAAAAGACCCACCCCGGTCACGGGAGCTCAAAAGACTCCAGTCAGCCACGGGAGCTCAAAAGACTCCATCCAGCCATGGTATGTAAAAAGACCCCACCCCAGCCATGGGAGGACAAAATACCCACCCAGCCATGGGAGGTCAAAAGACCCACCCCAGCTATGGGAGGTCAAAAGACCCACCCAAGCCATGGGAGGTCAAAAAGATTAAAACAGTGCAATTTTGAAAAGGAAAACAGATTGGAGGATAGAAAGAACACAGTTTTGTTTTTAAGGTTTTTATATCAGCGCCAGGATTCCACCAGGAGGAAAACACTCAAATACTTGCATTAATCATTGTTTTTTGTTTTTAAGGGTTTTACGGCGCTTGCAACACATTTAGGTTATATCAGCGCCAGTAAAAAGGAAGAAAATGGGATAGTCGAAAGTTCTAGAATTACAATTAAAGCACCCAAGAGAGAGTAAGACAAAGGGGAATTGGGAACAAATAGGGATCAGATGTAGATTCCAAGAGCATACCATCAATGTACTTAGCTTGAGATCACCTATAAGTCTCATCCGGACACAAGCACAAAATCCAACAAGGAGGAATACACTCAGATGCTTACATCATACATTAAAAATAAATATAATAATACATAACAGAGAGATGATTTACAAGGAAAAAAAATCATCTCTCAAAACAATAACTATGCATTTGACTGTTTCCCTCCCAGCCAGGGCCAGGACAAAACCAAGTAATCTCATTCAAGACAAAGACAGAACGAACGTTGGAAAACAGATATGAGGGGATAGAAGACAGTATGTACCCCCCCCCCCCCCCCCCCGCCCGCTATGGGAGGTCAGGATCCCCACTCAGCATTGTTTGTTTGTTTTGTTTTTAAGGGTTTTACGGCGCTTGCAACACATTTAGGTTATATTAGCGCCAGTAAAAAGGAAGAAAATGGGATAGTAAAAAGTTCTAGAATTACAATTAAAGTACCCAAGAAAAAGTAAGACAAAGGGGAACTGAGAACAAATAGGGATCAGATGTAGATTCCAAGAGCATACCACCAATGTACTTAGTTTGAAATCACCTACAAGTCTCATCCAGACACAAGCACAAAATCCAACAAAGAGGAATACACTCAAATGCTTACATTATACATTCAAAATAAAAATAATAATACATAACAGAGAGATGATTTACAAGGAAAAAAATATCATCTCCCAAAACAATAACTATGCATTTGACTGTTTCCCTCCCAGCTAGGACTCCGGCCAGAGCCAGGACAAAACCAAGTAATCTCATTCCAAGACAAAGACAGAGAGCATGTTGGAAAACAGATATAAGGGGATAGAAGACACAATATGTACCTCCCTGCCCGCTATGGGAGGTCAGGATCCCCACCCAGTCACTCAGCATTAATCATTCAAAACAACAAATAGAACAATATAAACAGCTTGGAATAAAAATAGATGGAAGGAGGATGACGTCATAATACTGAAGCCAACCGTTGGCCGCTTCCGCCATATTGGGTAGACCAAAACATTCCTTCGTTACGGCCATAGTTACGGTGATTCACTCATCGGTGGAAATCCAAATCGCGATGATCAGTGGATGTTAAGAACAAAGGGGGGTTGCAAATTCCTTCTAGTGGAGTTATTGATGTCTGTTTAATTTCTGAAAAGCATTTCAGAATATATGTTGCAACTGTAGGTCAAGATCATTTTCATTTCAATCGATATGATTGTCATAAACTTTTGCTAAGCATCATGAACTTCATGATGAAGTCTTTCGTCAATAAACCCGTTTTTTCTACATTATTTCATTCTCATATGTTTGATCATGAGGGGACTGAGAATCATTTGATTCTTCTACTAAAAGCAATAGCTGAGAAATATATTCAGGTCAGGTATTTCTATGCTGGTAAATTGTACAGTGAACAATTGAAAAAGAAGCTAATGTGTAAAAGCCGTCAAGTTCTTAACAAATTCATTTTATTTACAGGGCATTAACAATGTCATCATTAACTTGTGTGATTTTTTTTTAAAGAGGCAAAAATGTTTGTGTATAACCCTTTCCTGGCTAGGCTGGATTTCACGTCAAACATCATTCTATCCGCTACAACTTTCACCTCGAGCACTCGGAGGGCTCGAGTCGCATCACAGGGGCTAATTTCTGAACTGTAGAGGATTGAATGATGAATGACGTAAAATCCAGTCTCGCCATGACAGACTTCTGTAATAACTATTAATGATGAACTAGTAATGAAATTGCTGGGATTTTTGTTTTATTTTGAAATCTTAGTGAATTATGATCAAACAATGAACCTTTTTGTGTGACCATGATATTTTGTGAAATAATGTCTTTTTTTTTTTGTCACTTTACACAAATAAATATAAAATGTAAATAGCATTTTGTGACTTAATTTTTGATGAATTATGGTAAATCATAGCTCTAGTAGCGGGGTCCCGTTAGTTCAGTTGGTAGAGCATTGGACTGTCACGCCAAAGGTCTCGGGTTCGAGTTCCTTTGCAGCGAGAATTTTTATCCGGTTCCCCCTGTCCACCCCGCAGCAATTGGGTAGCTTACTCTACTACTGCTATAGCTGCAGTGGTACGTCCACATTTTAAGTTGTCACCATTAACCCTTTCATGGCTAGGTTTGAGTTGAACCGAACCTAAACCAAACGTACGTTTGTCTATACATGACTGACTTATGCGGTTTCACCTAGAAATAGTCCATGTGATGCGACTCGAGCGCGCTTTAGACTAATCTGTGATGAAAACTGTACAGGATCGACTCATATTTGACGTGAAATCTAATCTAGCTGTGAAAGGATTAAGAATTGTGGTCGTGTAGTGGTGGCCTGGTTTTAAATGTGATTCCTACCCCGAAACTTTGTGCTGTAAGAGTCAGCTAAAAGTGGTGGGTGGTTGGGAGGGCCTCCTGCATTCTTGCAGGAGATGTATGCTTTCTTCTACTTTTATCCCCTTATCTTTTGTAACGTCTGCTTTCTGCACTTGTCCTTGACCGAAATAGCTCGGTTGTGGTTGGGTTCATGTGGGGTTTTCTGCTTTTGAGGAATATGACGCGACCGGGAACCGAACCCCAGACCTCCTGGTTACGAAGCCAACGTTCTAACCAACTGAGCCACTGTGACCAGTAACAAGTAAAGATTGGTAGCGGATGACCGAATGGTCTACTTGCTGTTCTCTCTTCTTGGCCAAGCAAAATATGCCGTCTCGTGGCACGCAGATTCGATTCCGATCGGATCCACTTCTTATTTTTCGATATCTTTAATTCGAGCTTGCACTTCCATTACTTTCTGTGCGGTTCCTCGATATTTTACAAGTGTTTACTCATACTCATACTCCTCCCTTTTTCCTTATATTCATGTCATAACCAACAAGCAAAGCAAATCTAACCGTGCGTAGTGATAGTGCTTTGGCTTCAGAATTGAACGAATAAAATAATTTAATTAATATTGCCTTTGCAAGGTATTTTACAACATCATAATGACTAAATTCCCTTAGTAGGTGAGTGTTTTAATCGGCAACACAAGATGATTTCCATCACTCAAGTCTATAGTTTCTATGATAAACAATCGTTTCCTGGGCTTTTCAATATGGCGGCTAAGCTCCGCCCACTGGCATCAACTTTGCGACTGCGCGAACGAAGCCGCTTACCTTCCATGTATTATTATTCCAAGATAAACAGAGATATGATTTACAAAGAAAATAAATATCATCTCTCAAAACTTTTAACTATACATTTGACTGTTTCCCTCCCAGCCAAAAGAAAGGACAAAACCAAGTAATTTCATTCCAAGACAAAAACAGAAAACAAGTTGGAAAACAGATATAGGGGTATAGAAGACAGAGGCGTACAGAGTGAAATCAATGAAATAACAATGTCAGTTTTAACATTTCAGAAGAAATCATTTAATATCAATTTAAAATGGATATCGAGATAAGATATTTCAATATTTCTATAGCAGAATGTGTTCCAAACTAAATTGGATTTCAAAGGGAGAGAACAATGTTGTGGCTTTTATCATTTAGTATGATAGACATTATCAACAATGATAATGATAATAATAATAATAAAAGATAATAACAATGAAAATAATAATAATAATAATAATAATAATAATAATAATAATAATAATAATAATAATAATAATAATAATAATAATAATAATAATAATAATAATAATAATAGTAATAATCAAAAACAAAAATTAATAATAATAAAAAGAATGATGATGATGATGATGATGATGATGATGATGATAATATTAATACTAATAATAATAATAATAATAATAATAATTAAACAGTGATAACAAATCTAGAAACAACACCCCACAACATTGAAGTTGGTTTTCAAACATCACCACAACCATCTTCCATTTTGGCTGATCGTATCTGGGGCTTTTGACAGCCATAGCAACACTTTTAGGTCATGTCAGTGCCAGTCACAAAGATGATGCTAGAATATTAAAAGTAATCACAACAGCTTCAAATTATACAGAACAAAATACAGAACGCTGAATGTTTTGGGCTTAAAACCCTTCTTCAGCCAATAACAAACACATCACTTTGTTTTTAAGGGTTTTACGGCGCTTGCGACAGATTTAGTTCATATCAGCGCCAGTAAAAAGAAGAAAATGGAATAGACAAAATATTCTAGATTTACAATCAAAGCACCCAAGGAATAGTAAGACAAAGGAGAATTGGTTCAAATAGGAAACAGATGTAGATTCCAAGAGCATACCATCAAGTACTTAGTTTGAGATCACCCTAAAGTCTGATCTCGACACCAGCCCAGGATCCCACAAAGAGGAAAACACTCAAATGTTTACAGAATAGCAATACATAACAGAGAGATCATTTAACAAGGAAAAAAAAATATCATCCCCAAAATTCTAACTATATATTTGACTGTTTCCCTTCCAGCCAGGGCCAGGGCAAAATCAAGTAATCTAATCCCAAAACAAAGACAGAAAGCATGTTGGCAAACAGATACGCTGGAAGTCAGAAGACCACACTCAGAGAGTAACTTTCCTGCCCACCATTGGAGGTCAAAAGACCACACTCAGAGAATTAACTTTCTTGCCCACCATTGAAGGTCAAAAGACCACACTCAGAGAGTAACTTTCCTGCCCACCATTGGAGGTCAAAAGACCACAAATCAAGAACATGACTTTCCTGCCCACCAGTGGAGGTCAAAAGACCACAAATAAAGAGCGTGAATTTCCTGCCCACCATTGGAGGTCAAAAGACCACAAATAGAGAGTGTGACTTTCCTACCCACAACTGGAGGTCAAAAGACTTCAAATCCAGTAGATCATCTCTGACAAAAGATAAGTAAAACAAACGGACTGGCTCCCTCTCAGAAAGACTTCAGGCAGAGGTAAGGACAATGGATTTGGAGGTATAGCAGAAATAACAACGTTGTGGACCATTAAGGACCCCATCAACCAAGGAGTGGTTTGTTTTTTTTTTCTTAAGGGTTTTATGGCGCTTGCAACAAATATAGGTCATATCAGCGCCAGTAAAAAGGAAGAAAATTAGATTGATTAATTAAAAACATTTTAGATGTACAATTAAAAGGACTTGAGGAAAAGATAAGACAAAGGTGAATGGTACAAATAGGGAACAGATGTAGATTCCAAGAGCACACTATCAGTGTACTTAGTTTGAGATCACTTAAAAGTCTGACCCAGACACCAGCACAAGACCCCACTAAGAGGAAAACACTCAAATGTTTACAAATCATATGTTTTAAAAAAAAAAAATAGTACGAAACAGAGAGATGATTTACAAGGGAAAAAAAAATCATCTCCCAAAACTCTTAACTATACATTTGACTGTTTCCCTCCCAGCCAAGGACTCCGGGCAGGGTCAGCACAAAACTAAGTAATCCCATTCCAAGACAAAGACAGAGAGCAATTGGAAAACAGATACAGGGGGATAGAGGTAGAAGAGACAAGTACCTCCCTGCCCACTATGGGAGGTTAGAACCCCACCCAGGTAAGGAAAATTGATAAGGAGGTATAGAAGAAATAACAACATTGTGGACCATTGAAGACCCCATCAACCACGGAGTGTCCAACATTCCCTGCCCTAAGGGGAATTCTACACACCACCAATTCTAGCCAATCCAATCACAGAATGAAATAGTTAACACCAACAAATAGATATAAAACAATATATACAACATGTATATTCATTTCAACCCACAATCCACACAACATCACCTTTCCTTCCCATCAGCCATAGCACCAATATTACACTTTATATAAAATAACATTCAACTCCAATCTGTTTTGTTTTGTTTTTAAGGGTTTTACAGCGCTTGCAACACATTAAGGTCATATCAGCGCCAGTAAAAAGGAAGAAAATGGGATAGTAAAAAGTTCTAGAAATACAATTAAAGCACAAAAGAAAAGGTAAGACAAAGGGGAATTGGTTCAAATAGGGAACAGATGTAGATTCCAAGAGCACACCGTCAAAGTACTTAGTTTGAGATCACCTAAAAGTCTCATCCAGACACAAGCACAGGTCCCAACTAAGAGGAATACACTCAAATGTTTACCAATCATATATGTAAACTAAACATATTACAATGCATAACAGAGAGATGATTTACAAGAAATGTTTGTTTTGTTTTTAAGGGTTTTACGGCGCTTGCAACACATTTAGGTTATATCAGCGCCAGTAAAAAGGAAGAAAATGGGATAGTAAAAAGTTCTAGAATTACAAATAAAGCACCCAAGAAAAAGTAAGATATAGGGGAATTGGGAACAAATAGGGATCAGATGTAGATTCCAAGAGCACACTATCAAAGTACTTAGTTTGAGACCACTTATAAGTCTCATCCGGACACAAGAACAAAATCCAACAAAGAGGAATACACTCAAATGCTTACATTAAACATTAAAAATAACAAATATAATAATACATAAGAGAGATGATTTACACGGAAAAAAATATCATCTCCCAAAACAATAAATAACTATGCATTTGACTGTTTCCCTCCCCGCCAGGACTCCGACGAGGGCCAGGAAAAAACCAAGTAATCTCATTCCAAGACAAAGACAAAAAGCATGTTGGACAACAGATATAAGGCGATAGAAGACACAGTATGTACCTCCCTGCCCGCTATGGGAGTTTTTACAAGAAAAAAAAATATCATCTCCCAAAACTATAACAATACATTCGACTGTTTCCCTCCCAGCCAAGGAACTCCGGCAAGGATCAGGACAAGACTAAGTAATCTCATTCCAAGACAATGACAGGAAACAATTGGAAAACGGGTATGGAGGGATAGAAGACACAGCATGTACCTCCCTGCCCACTATGGGAGGTCACGATCCCCACCCAGCAACTCCAATCTCATAGTGACGTCATTTTCTAATAATAGAACAACAAATTATTGGAATCCCAGACCTGCCAATTTGAAAATTATAAAAATCCGTCATTTAGAACAGAAAAAAATTGTAGTCACTATTGTTACATATAAAAATCGGCAATTTACCCTCACAAGGATTGAATAACATTTGAAAATCTTTAAAATTATGTATTCTGCCATCAACTTTCCTTATCAATAAGTTTTTATGACTTAGAAATGTTTATGAAGTTCAGAAAATGGAGCCAAATTTTCGTAATTCTACAAATTTGTTGTAATAGTTGGCAGGCCTGCAATCCTCAGTCACAGCTCAAGCATCCGTCTCAAGTCTCTGGTGTGAGAATAATTTTAAAAGACAAACAAAATAACATAATAATAATGATAACAAAATAAATATTATAACAACTTTCTACAACCCTGGTCCTAGACTTCCATAGTTGAAGGGGTCAGTTCTATACTGCCATACTCTGGAAAAACCCATTAAAAAAATATTTGCCTGGAAAACTCGTCCTTCAAACTTAGATCGATTTAAATGACTCTCATCTTGGCAAAACTCTCAAACCTGTGACTTCAAGAAGTCATTCAAATCGATTGATATTTGAAGGATGAGTTTTCTGGCCAAATTTTCAAATCCATGTCTTTCAAGAATATGACAGTTAACTTGTTAAATTCAACTTTTTAAAAACTCACACAGCATTGCTGTCGTCAGCTACTAGGACTGGCCAAATTAGACTTATAAAGTAATATTCTAGCTTCATAATAAGAACAGAAAACCAACAAATTCATTCTTGTTTGTTACTTTATACAGAGCACAGCTTGTAACAGCTTAGTATCGCTTTCATCAAGAAGTAGGCACCACACATGCCTACTTGAAAATTTAAAAAATCATGTTCTAGGAAATAAAAATTGTAGTCTCTATAGTTAACTTGATAAATCAACAATTTATCCTCCCTACGATTAAATGACACTTCCAAATCCTTTAAATTACATTCTCTGACATCAACTTTCCTTTTCATTAAGTTTAATGACTTAGTCATGAAGTTTTGAAATTGGAGCCAAAATTTCGTAATTCTATGAATTTTTCGTAGTAGTAGGCAGATTTGTACTCCTACACAAAAAACCTGAACAAGGCCATGACTGTTTACAAATTCACAAATATTTCAAACAACTCCAACAAAGCCACACGTCTACAAACAAAACAAAGGCATATTATCACTCGGGTACATCACAGGTCTTTCCAATCAAAGCCATGAATTAAGGAAAGCCATTCTGCCAGAAAATTCCTTTTGATTTTGAGTCACTTTGCGTCGCCTGGAATACGTCAAAGTCAAAGTCGATTAACAAGTCAGTTCAACAGACTCTTATTGTTCATATATAATATTCTTCTGTTCATATAGCATCCCTATGTTAATTTTACACTCATCTGTCCATATAACATTCATATGACAATTTAAAATTCAAATGTTCATATAACAATTATAAGTTAATTTAAAATTCAGATGTTCATAAAAACATTCATCTATTAATTTAACATTCATATGTCCATATAACATTCATATGTTCATATAAACTTAAAATAACATTCATGTAACAAAGAGCCAGATAGATTTATTGTAAAAAATCATTTGTAACAGGGGTCAAGGGTTTTATTTTCAAGTCATCTGGTATTTAATGTGTATCATTGAAGGGAACTTTCATGACATTTCATGATGATGATGAAGATGGGTTGACAACAATAACAATGATGATGCAATGACAATGATAATGGTGACGATGGCATCAACAACGATGCTGATGATGACGATGCTCCTGCTGATGATGATGATGATGCAACAATAATCACAATGACGATGCTGAATATGACTATAAGGATCATGGTGGTGATAATGATGCTGCTGTGGCTGTGTAGTGATAGTGGTGGTGGTCATGGTACGAGTGGTTTTAACACCTAGAGACAATCCCTAGAACACAACAAGATAACACTAAGTCTTTCCCCCCCCCCCCCCCCCCCCCCTTCACCCCTGTTTGGCAATTACGATTTCTACAGCAATGTCATCTACTATTGACTACATTAGGCCTTAGAAAATCCTTTCATAGAATAAGAGGTAGGCTTGTGCCTTCATGACGCAAGCCTCTGTCACTTCGTTGACCCGAGAGTCACTGATATGGAACCAACGACCCGGAGCGGCCAAAGATTCAGCCCTTGCCTCCATATCCTTGTCCACTGAGTCTGGGCCGTCACTGTGATTCTTCAACTTTAGAATGCGCTCCATGTATCTGTCAGATTGTCCATGAGAAAAATATCAATCAGACAAATAATACTCAAATGATTATCTTAAGGAAAAGGAGAGAAAACATATCAATAATATTAACAAAAATAACAACGATAACAATAATAATAATAATAATAATAATAACAATAATAATAATAATAATAATAATAATAATAATAATAATAATAAATAATAATAATAATAATAATAATAATAATAATAATAATAATAATAATAATAATAATAATAATAATAATAATAATAATAATAATAATAATAATAATAATAATAATAATAATAATAATAATAATAATAATAATTAATAATAATAATAATTAATAATAATAATAATAATAATAATAATAATAATATAATAATAATAATAATAATAATAATAATAAATAATAATAATAATATAACAATAATATAATAATAATAAATAATAATATAATAATAATAATAATAATAATAATAATAATAATAATAATAATAATAATAATAATAATAATAATAATATTAATAATAATAATAATAATAATAATAATAATAATACGGTTAACAATAGTAAAATCTTGTATTAGGTAGCAACTCTGAAAAATGATTTGGTAACATGTCCTGCAGACATTATGAACGATTAAAAGAAAATTGAATCAAAAGAATGAAAAAAAGTCCTTCAGGGCCATTAGGATTAGGGAGAAAGAGTCTATCCTGGTTTCTATAGCACGAAACGGACAATAGCAATTGCTGTATACCCTGTCTTGCTGGGTGGACAAGGGGGTGCGAAAAAAAAAAAACTCGACTTCACCCAGGATCGATCTCGGTCCCTATGTGTGTGTGAAGTAAGTGCTCTACCAACTGAGCTATTGTGACAACGCCAATGATAAATAGGGAAATTTTAAGTTAAGATAATCAGAAACATATAATGGATGGACCTGTGGATTTAACGAAACAATGTTATACTGATTTTTATATCTTGATTTCATTTCATTCGGGGATCACAATTACCAATCAGCTGTCATTTACACCGTATTTCACACCAATAAAATGTGTGAAAATATTCTGCAATCGTTGAATAACATTTTATTCAACGCATTCAAAACACTATTCAACGACTACGTATTTACTAAGAAATGATAGGGTTTTCCAATGAGAGGGCTGGAATAATCTTACTTTTTCAACCAGTATTGTCATTAATAGAGGCAAACTGCTCCACTTTATATCCGATGAAATGAACATTCCACAAAATCTGCCAAATGTTTACCCTTTTTAAAAATTCAGAGTTGACAACTTTGATATACTCACATATTGAGAATGTCGTGGGGACCATGAGGTTGGGTGTTCAGAAACTGTGCATGTGGGACAACCCCTGGCCTCAGTTTGACATAGGCTGTGTAGTGACCTCCATTCAATCGTCCACTGTGTTCCACTATCCCGTACAGAGAATATAATACTTTGCCTTGACCATCTTTCACATTCTGTAAAAAGAATTTCAGAAAGAATTAAATAAATTATTATTATTATTATTATTATTATTATTATTATTATTATTATTATTAGCATTGTCATTATCTAGTGGAAGATTTTGATTTTTACAGATCTATCTTGAAATGGGATTTAAAAAATCCATTTGAAATAAAATATTCCCAGCTTTTTTTTGAGACCATCAAATGGGTGATTAGTTCTCAATAGATTATCCCAATCAGACAATAAAACATTTCAGGTTACACATAGTTTTGTGTATTAGGACAACTGATCAGGTGGGTAAAACATCTGTATTTTACTTAACACAAACCATCATCGGCAATAGCTGTGTAGTTTATTTAGTTTAAAAGTAACTGCCACTGTTTACCGAGAAACGACTGTTCAGATTAACAATCAGGTCAATGTCATGATTACTTTTCCTTCCACCACCAATAAATAAAGGCATCAACCATTTCAAGCTGATAAAGGCTAATGAGAGGCTTAGAGGGTTCGGATGGCTACATTATTATTAATTTCGGTTATTCATATTCTTCTGCCACCTTGCATGTCAAAAATATATTTTCAGTCTGTTGTTAATGCTTAGACTATTGGGGGTTGTCCACATACCTAGACTATTGGGGGGGGGGGGGGGTGTCCACATACTTAGACTATTGGGGGTTGTGTCCATATACTTAGACTATTGGGGGTTGTCCACATACCTAGACTATTGGGGGTTGTGTCCGCATACCTAGACTGTTGGGGGTTGTGTCCACATACTTAGACTATTGGGGGTTGTCCACATACCTAGACTATTGGGGGTTGTATCCACATACTTAGACTATTGGGGGTTGTGTCCACATACTCTAGACTATTGGGGGTTGTGTCCACATACTCTAGACTATTGGGGGTTGTCCACATACCTAGACTATTGGGGGTTGTGTCCGCATACCTAGACTGTTGGGGGTTGTGTCCACATACTTAGACTATTGGGGGTTGTCCACATACCTAGACTATTGGGGGTTGTATCCACATACTTAGACTATTGGGGGTTGTCCACATACTTAGACTATTGGGGGTTGTGTCCACATACTTAGACTACTGGGGGTTGTGTCCACATACTTAGACTATTGGGGGTTGTGTCCACATACTTAGACTATTGGGGGTTGTGTCCACATACTTAGACTATTGGGGGTTGTGTCCACATACTTAGACTATTGGGGGTTGTGTCCACATACTTAGACTATTGGGGGTTGTCCACATACCTAGACTATTGGGGGGGGGGGGGTCCACATACTTAGACTATTGGGGGTTGTGTCCACATACTTAGACTATTGGGGGGTGTCCACATACCTAGACTATTGGGGGGTGTCCACATACCTAGACTATTGGGGGTTGTGTCCACATACTTAGACTATTGGGGGGTGTCCACATACTTGGACTATTGGGGGTTGTGTCCACATACCTAGACTATTGGGGGTTGTCCACATACTTAGACTATTGGGGGTTGTCACATACCTAGACTATTGGGGGTTGTCCACATACCTAGACTATTGGGGGTTGTGTCCACATACTTAGACTATTGGGGGGTGTCCATCCATATAGTAGAGAAATTCAATCTAACCTAATTCTTGGATGACACTTGTCAAATTATCAGATCTGTGATCTTGTCACAAACCAAACCCAGGCGAAAAATGATATTTGAAGACAATAAATTAATGACATCAATACATTATACTTATTGCGCAAAGAGAACTAGAAAATGGAACCAAAATTAAAGTCATTAAGTTACTTATTGAGCAATGAGAGCTGCAATATGGAGCCAAATTCAAAGTCAATAAGTTCCTTACATTTCCTTTTCACGTCTGCCTATTTTCAATCTGAGATATACTTTATGGTTATAACCCTATGTGTGAATATTCAGTTGTGTGGGGTCTGCATGTTTGTGTGTGTATGTGTGTGTGTGTGTGGGGGGGGGGGGGGTTGTGGGTTGTGGCACCAGAGATGCATTATTTTCTTTTTAACCAGTGCAAAGCACATTGAGCATTATATAATTTTGAAAATGTGCTATACAAATGCCAGCTATTTTTATTATTACTAAGTGAGCAAAGAGAAATATATTATGAAGCCATTCAAAGTCAATAAGTTACTTACTGAACAAAGAGAGTGACAATATGGAGCCTATGGAGCCAAACTACAATATGGAGCCAAATTCAAAGTCAATAAGTTACTTACTGAGCAAAGAGAGCTACAATATGGAGCCAAATCCAATGTCAATGGGAAATCAACGTGTCGATTGACTTTTCTCGAGGTTAGTCCCGTCTGAAAATAGAAACAAAGCATTAGTTAGATGGAGAAAATAATTTACTTGTAAAACTATAGATGCTTCCATGGAATTCAATCTTATCCCATCATGGCTTATCCTATCATGGTAATGTTTTGAGATTAGTGAAAATTTACAAAGTTGTCATTTTCCCTATTTAAACCTCCCTGACATAAAACTGTTTTAAGGAGATGGCAAGTTGTCGTTTTCCCTATTTAAGCCTCCTGACATAAAACTGTTTTGAGGACATGGAAAGTTGTCATTTTCCTTATTCAAACCTCCCTGACATAAAACTGTTTTGAGGAGATGGAAAATTGTCTTTTTCCCTATTTAAACCTCACATAAAAACCTGTTTTGAGGAGATAGAAAGTTGTTGTTTTCCCTATTTAAGCCTCCTGACATAAAACTCATTTGAGGACATGGAAAGTTGTCATTTTCCCTATTTAAGCCTCCTGACATAAAAATGTTTTGAGGAGATGGAAAGTTGTCATTTTCCCTATTTAAACCTCCCTGATATAAATATAAAACTGTTTTGAGGAGATGGAAAGTTGTCATTATCCCTTAACCCAAATAGGGAACACATATTGGAGTGAGCGCACTGATCAATTTTTTAAAGCTATTCAACAAACAATTGAAAGCTCATTTTGACAAAAACAATCAACATTTTGAAGCTTGTTGACCGACACTTTAAAGCTATTTAACCAACAATTGAGTAATCTGTAATATAGAACTAACAAGGATGTTCTTGAAAATGTGGAAAAGCTGGTGGGATGACAGGTACCATTGTTTGCATTGGTTAAAAGAAGCAAACTCTCATGGTCTGGACATCTCGTCTGGCAATACAGCTTGTCCATGACAGTCATGTGAGGCATGGTGGTAGGTCAAAGAAGAATAGAAAGACAAAGGCAAATGTGGCTGGATAACATCAAAGAATGGACAGGATTGACGCTGTAAAAGCTGACAGAGAAAGCCAATGACTGAGACATGTGGAACCGTGTTGTGAAGGCTGCATCCCGCATATTCCCCCCAACAACCATCCAGTCATGGGAATGAATGAGTGAGAGATATGAATAAGAACAATCGACATTTTGAAGTTTGTTGATCCACGTTTTAAATCTATTCAACCACCAATGGAGTAATTAGTAATCTCCAATGGCAAAGGTTTACCTGTTCAAAGCGTTTTAAATGTAGAGTTAGAACAGCTGGGGGTCTAAAGATGAGGTACTGCTTGTTGGCGTTGGAGTAGACTGTTTCTTTGCCTTTCTTTTCTGCTGGAGGGAAAATATCAAAGCATTATACATTGTCAGAATCATTGAAAGATTTGATGAACAAAGTAACCTAATTATGTCAGTAAGTCATGTTTTATTCTAAATGTTATTCCAAATGTTACACAGCAAGTGTGTGACGGCTACTGTTACGTAGCTGAGTGGATTAAGTATTGCAATGCCACCAGGGAGACAAGAGTTTGAGCCCCTTTGCTGGCATTTCTTCTTCTATTTCTATTGACACTTTTACCATTATAACCACTACTTCCACTAAAAAATTGACAACAACAAATACCACTACTACTACCACTTCTACTACTACTACTATTATTATTATTGTTATTATTATTATTATTATTATCATCATCATCATGATTAATATTATCATCATTATTATTAATACTATTATTATTGTTATCATTATTATTACTATAATAATTCATTTTAAAAGACAAAAAAAGTTTCATTCGCCTCAGGTGACTAAGAGACCCTCAGCAAATAGGTATCAATACAGTGAAATGACCCTCATCTTTCCAAAACATCTCAAACCTGGGATCTCATGAGGTCTTCCTTAAAGTCCCAGATTTGAGAGTTTTTGCCAAGATGAGGGTCATTTCAACCGATCGATATCTGAAGGACGAGCTTTCTCGTCAAATTTTTAAATACATGTCTTTCTAGAGTGCGACAATTAACTGGATAATAATTGTGAAATTTCCTTTTCACAACTAAAATACAATAGATTGATAGATTACCTTTCTGAGGCAAAGCATTCTTCCCCTTGTTCTTGGTACATGACTTGCATCCAACCTTATTGGAACCCGTTAAAAGTTCTGCTGCGGTGAACTGATTCAAACATGACAAAATGGAACACTCTTTGGGAGCAGCGTGATACCTTCGTGGAGAAATTTAAAAAAATCATAATTGATATCAAAAAGTTAAATCAATGTCACAGAATAAGTGAAAAGAGTAATAAGTCATACGATGCTAATTTCGATAATTCTTAACATATTTCACATCATAACAAAAGGCATTATGGGTTTATTTTTTCCAAATACAACAAGGTTGTGGAATTGCCTCCCCATCAACTGGAACGCTAAAGTATTTACTTGTCAATCAAAAAACATTTCCGTAACAGAAGGACATCATTATTGATACAGGGCCATAACCTGACAAAGATCTGAACAAGTTTGTATGAAACAGTGACAAAACAAGAAAGAAAAATACAAGAAAAATAAACATACCAAAGAATCAGTCATCTGCCTTGACTGGACTGGTTCATTTTTTGGGACGGTTTCTCTCTTGTATTTTTGTTTCTTGTTTTGTCTGGCACTGTTTCATACACACTTCTTCAGATCTTTATCTTACAGCTCCCTAAATTGTCACTTTGACAAAACCTTACCTTTGCACGGTTATGTGGTCTTGTTGTATGGCGCTCACTTTTGTATCGGAAGGTCCTGAGTTCAAGTCCTGAGAGGTGCATAGTTGAGTCCTTGGAAAAGGCTCTTTATTCACATTCTCTCAACGTAATCTACAGACCCTTTGTAAAGCACTTTGAGCATGTTTAGCAGATATTGCACGATATAAAAGCTCTAGTTTTTTACACCATCCCACACCACACAAATGTTGTCTATTTTCAATCTTGAAGATGCAACAGTAAGGATCAGTTTGGAATGAAATGGCCAACTATCTTTAAACATAATAATTCTACATCATCAGTTGGATCAAAATAAGTGACTCATCAAAGAAAAACCTAATATCACAAAGCTCCAAATCAACTCCAATTTTTTTAAAAACTGTTAGAAGTTTCTGCGTTTCTCTTTTCAAGCTTCAATCCATTCAAAGTATATATTGTTCTCTGATCAAAGATGTGTTTTAAGTCGGTCACCAACATTTTGAAACAATTGACCACTCACTCTACTGTTTCTAGATCTGCATATCAGTCAGTTAACATGCTGACTCATTCAAATTGAATATCATAAACGATGTACATTGAAAAAATGTAAAACAAAAATTTAAAAAAAAAAAAAAAGAGAGAGAGAGAGAGAGAGAGAGAAGGAGAGGAGAAGAGAGGAGAGAGAGAGAGAGAGAGAGAGAGAGAGAGAGAGGGAGAGAGAGAGAGAGAGGGGAGAGAGAGAGAAGAGAGAGAGAGGGGGGGAGAGAGAGAGAGAGAGAGAGAGAGAGAGAGAGGAGAGAGAGAGAGAGAGAGAGAGAGAGAGAGAGAGAGAGAGAGAGAATGGTAGGGGTTGATCATCAAGAAACCTCACTCCGCCCCCCCGCCCCCCCCTCCCTCATAATTTCAGAGATGATGTACTCACCTTGGTGCCAATGTATTCATAGAATGCTGTTTTGCCTCTTTGAGGTATTCGCCTCTAGACTTGGTCCCATTCAATGGAAACCATGTCTTGTCATCAGAACACTTTTTGTCTTCCTGCTGCTCCAGGTCAACACTCGTCGTTCTCCCCTTTGCAGTGTCGGATTTGAGAGAATTCTGACTGAGACTAGACAAAGAATTCACACTGTTCTCCTCGTCAACACCAGGACTTTGAATTGATGTCTCTGCTAATGAAATACTGAAAACTGCACTGACTTCTGCTGCTGGGCTAGACGGTTCTTTTTCTAGACTAGTCGTGTTATTAAGTGAAGCTACGGAAGAATTCTCCGAGTCGATGTTTGTTTTACTATTGCCTGTTAGGCTATCACTCAATTTGCATTCTCCATTCAGTCGTATATCATCTGAACAATTACTCACAGTGGTATCAACAGTCAACATATCACAATTGAAAGAGCGTTCTTGGTTTTCTTTGCTACTAATTTCATTATCTCGGAAACTGACACCTTCCATATTTTGTGTAAGGTTGTCAATGGCTTTGGAATCGTTTGCAATCTCATTTTTCACAACACCGACATCCGATGCGTGTTCACTCAGGGAGAGAGTGACGTCATGAGACATATTATTATCACACTTGTCTGTCTGATGTGAGCCATTTTCTAGAGATACGAAGACTTGGGTTTGATCTCCTTCAAGGTTATCCTCTATGTCTGCGTCTGGTGGGGAAAAAAACAACAAACTTATTAATATATGTGTAAATAGATATTAATTGCCCTTGTCTGCATAACATTGTGGACCTCGATATATCAGTTGGTAGGCCACTTGCTTCACACGAAAAGTGTCCTTTTCCAAGGACTCAAATTTGAACTGTCCAAAGTGGGACTCGAATCAGAGACCTACCAGTCTGAAGGAGAGTGTCTTACCACAAGACCACAAAGCTGCATTGAACTCATCTAAAGACACTAAGAAAAACCAAGACAAGGAGCATCAATCTTTACCAAAACAAGGGACATAAATGTTTACCAAGACAAGGGACATAAATCTTTACCAAGACAAGGTACATAAATCTTTACCAAGACAAGGGACATAAATGTTTACGAAAGACAAGGGCAGTGGTACCAACCTTACGTAAATAAAATGTGTATTTTTATGCATTTTCATTCATTGTACACAATTTGCTGAGGATTGTACGCATAATTAAAGTTCTATTATTTTAGCATTTTTAGCATTCATACACTTTTTTTGTTGGTGTCATTAAACACTATATCTGTTTCTTGACAGAGAAGTTCATGAAGGAAGTTCAATATAATATTATCTGGCTGTGTCATATCAGATTTATACATGGATCTGGAAGTTGATGCTATTTATATAGTCTATAAAGTGTAAGCTTATTCATTTATTTAAATATTGATTATATTATTGCTAGTATGGTCATTATCAGATTTAGTGCTAATTATCGTTTTTGCAGAATTGTACGCAGTTTTTCAAAATCTGACTCATTTTGGCTCTCTCTTGTACACATTTACATGGGCTAGGATTGGCAGAACAGCAAGGGAGATATATCTTTATTTATGAATGGATTTTCAAAATTCAAAAAGATTTTTACTCAGTGGAGATAGGGATTTGATTTAAGTATAGTATTTCCCACAAAAATAGACAAAAATTTTCATAGTCATTGCTATATTTTACATATTTACACGTGCTAGTGTTGGCAGCACTGCAAGGGAGATAAATCTTTACCTGAAGGGTCATCCTTGGAACTTGATCCATCATCCATCCTGTTTATATCCAAACCTTCCTTACTTCCCTCTGGAGAACTGTTCCTGGCACAAGCATCATCATCCTCCATGTGGACAACCTCATTCTTTTCTGCCTTTTCTTCTCCTTCTGTATTCTGTTCCTTGTGACTAGTGGAATCATTACCCGTACCTTTTGTGCCATCACCACTTTCGATACCATCGGCAGCTTTGCTGATGTTGTCCTCACTTGCATTGTCTTGATCTCCTGATCCCTTCTCTGCCATTTCTTCTTGAGTCACAAACTGGGACAGACTGAAGGTTTTGGATTTGGGAGGTTTTGCCTTTTTCTGGAATTTGAATAATGGATTACATGATTTACTGAGTGTCAATAGAACTGGCCAGAGTTTAATCGCATAGTGGCTAACTTTTCAAAGAGCTTAAATGGGACATCCAAACAAACAATACCATCATGACCCAAAACAGCAGTATGTTTGGACTATTATATAATATATTCTACATTTAGAGATTTTTCTGTTCATTTATTTGCAATACAAAAAAGCATAATCCTGGGACAATATAGTTATTTCCTAATACAGAAATGGTCCAATTAAAAAAATTTTCTTACCATTTTTCTAGATTGCCCAATTGGGACAGTCCCAATGTTATCAGGACAGTTGGCCGCTATGCTTAACTACCCATAGCGTGGGACAGTTGGTCACTATGTGTAACCGGCCATAGCATAGGACAGTTGGCCACTATGGGTAACTGGCCATAGCATAGGACAGCTGCCACAATGGGTAACTGCCCATAGCGACAGTTGGCCACTTTGGGTAACTGGCCATAGAGTGGGACAGTTGGCCACTACGGGTAACTGGCCATAGCGTGGAACAGTTGGCCACAATGGGTAACTGGCCATAGCACGGGACAGTTGGCCACAATGGGTAACTGGCCATAGCATGGGACAGTTGGCCATAGCGTGGGACAGTTGGCCACTATGGGTAACTGGCCATAGCGTGGGACAGTTGGCCACTATGGTTAACTGGCCATAGTGTGGGACAGTTGGCCACTATGGGTAACTGGCCATAGCATAGACAGTTGGCCACAATGGGTAACTGGCCATAGCGTGAGACAGTTGGCCACAATGGGTAACTGGCCATAGCACGGGACAGTTGACCACTATCGTTAACTGGCCATAGTGTGGGACAGTTGGCCACTATTGGTAACTGGCCATAGCATAGGACTGTTGGCCACAATGGGTAACTGGCCATAGGTTGAGACAGTTGGCCACAATGGGTAATTGACCATAGCTTGGGACAGATTGGTAACTATGGGTAACTGGCCATAGCGTGGCCTGTATTCTGTATAGCTGACAAAATCAACAACGATTATAATGAAAGCACCGAACACAAAATGACCAGAGTTGTCACATGATCATGCATTCTGGAGAACTTTCAAACATCTCACATCTAAACAATGAATAACTTTGACAGTTCCGATTTATGGATAGTCTACCTTGGCATCTTTCTTTGCATTTCTTTTGTTTTTCTTTTCTTGGTATTTGCTGGGTTTGTCGTTGTAGGAGTCCAGGCCCATATTGGAGGCTGTGACGACATCTCCATCCTCATTCAAAACCATGGCATCTTTCTTTTTCCCAATTAAAGTAATGGAAGGACGTTGGGGCTGGGGAAAAATAAAAGAAAAAATAACTTGATATGGCTTTGGTTAATTTTTTTTTAAAGATCATCATGTAGTATTTTCATGACATGTCAAGTCATAGATGCAAAAGTTTAGCGTCCCAAGTTTGATCAGACATTATATCTACTGTTAAAAATGACCAGTTTGTCCTAAATACCTTAAATTAATGATTTAAACTCCTTGACCTACCATCTCAGGCACTAATTAGGTATCCCAATCCAGTCCATTTCTGTGTAACGGGCCTGAAAACCTCTAATTTTCAACCAATTTCACTTGAAGCAATCTATATTTCTATTTAAGTTACAGGGATTAAAATTATATCACTGAAAAGCTTATCTATTCTCCTTCTAAAACATGTCAGATTTGATGATTTTTCTTGCAAAAATAGTTTATTAGACCCTTGTAAAGAGCATGACATAATGCGTTTTTTTATCGCGGCGAATAACCGAAATTTTATGGGTAACCATTTTTTAACCGCCAACGCTACTAGTACTTTTGTTGGATCGTGTTACAAATAGCATTATTAGAAAGGGAATTAAAAGCTCTTTCTAATGATACCAATAACAACGAGATTTATTTACATTAAAACCCTAAAAAAATCGAAATATTTCAGAAAAAATACCTAAAATCGGCAAAAATTCACAAATTTCGATTTTTTAAAGCCAAAAATAGGATTGGAAACATTTTTTCTTTGTAATATCTAAATCTCGATGGTTTCCGAGATTTGTACCACCCGTGGGAGTTCCAAACGTCAACACAACGCGAGCATTCCATTTTCACTTTTGATTCCGGCGTGCCTAGCATCGTTGTCTCAGTTGAGTCTCAGTCAAGTGAAGTGTGTTTGTGTTATTCAATTCCTAAAATGGATATGAACTCAACAGATTTTTAAAAGAATCACTAGGTAAGTGTTTTAATTTGGCTTTTATTAAATCAATTTTACATTTAATTCTATCTTTTATATAAATGATGATGTTTTATTATCGTCCGCTGACTTGGACAAGAATGAGAATATTGATAATGACCTCATTTGTAAACTTCATGTCAGAACAGATCTCTGTTAATTTTTTACACCATGAAATCCTAATTTGTTTTTTCATGATATCATAAAATATAAGTTAATTCAACATGTGTAGGACATTTGCTGACTTCAAAGTCAAGAATTGTGTTTAAATCTTTCTTCAAACACGACCTAGCAACATCGGCATAAAAATCCAAGATGGCGGCACCCGACCGAGTGCGTTTGTTTACAATTGATGGGGAATAAGCACACTCCTGAAATTATGTGTTGCTTCAATTAAATTACTTTTTTTGGGTCTCCAAATCAATCCTTAAGATAGGTAGAAGTTAAGTAACGATTTTTGGCTTTCATGTTTTTTATTGTTTATATTGACAATTGAGTCAAACAGTGAACTGGCCATTTCCAACGATAATGAGACAGATGCTCAAATTAGTAGATAGGATCTCTCTATCTCTCTCTTTCTATCTATTTATTTCTCTCTCCCTCTACCCCCCCCCCCCCCCTCCCACTCTCTTTCTCTATATTCTTCTCTCTATATCTCCTTTTTTTCATTTTTTTTTCTCTCTCTCCCTCTACTCCCCCCAACTCTCTTTCTCTCTCTATCTCCTTCTCATTTTTTTCTCTCATTGTCTAATCTTTGTCCCCTCTTACACTTATCTCTCTCTCTCATCCTCGCACACATACTCATTCTCTTTCTCTCCTTCTCCTAGCCCCCCCCCCCCCCTTCTCTCCTTACAAACAACCTTACCTATGGAATTTTCTTTTTCAGAATGTTCAAATATTGTGTACTTTGTGTTCATTGGTAAAGTAACTTTAGCACCACTCTTCTTGTATCATTTTTTTTTTTTCTTTTCAAAATGTTCTAAATAATGCTTTGTTGCTAGATTAGGCATAATATAGTAGATAAGAATAAGCTTAAATATCCATGATGGTAATAGTAATGGTTGGCAATGTAGAAAGTTTGAAATCCCATTTTTTGTGACCTGTTTTTCTACTTATTGACTCTTGATTACTTTTTTTTTCAGTTGATGATGACTATGAGGAAATGAAATGGTTTTTGATGAAGGGGAAAGGCCGGCGACCTGATGCTTGTTGGAGTGCCCCTTTAACTAATCGAGTTCTTCTTCAGCTACACTTTCTGCGATGTGAGGGGGGATCATCTGAGGCCAAGGTATGTATTGCATCTGAGACCCTATGGTTTGCAAGTACCCTACTCACAAGCACAGAAGCTGGTATTAGGTGCAGTTGAGTTATTACATATCATGACTATTTCTTTATTTTAAAGCCCTTCTTCATACCACCAGTAATTGATTCTCTTCTATCAAGCAGAAAGTATTGAGATCCATACGGTAGCAATCAAGTTACTGCCCAATTAATGCTACAAAAACCAAGATATACCGTAAAATGTAAGGCTCTGTCTCTGAGGGACTTCTATTTACTGCATTCAACCTGTTCATATTTCAGTGCTCATATCATGCTGCTGTTTTTACCCGTTTGGTTAAGTCGGATTGTTTACTGCTTTGCCTATATTTCATAATTCTGCTCCAGCAGCTTACCTGCAGTGTGTGATTATTTTTCATTTATTTTCTTTCTGCAGATTGCAGAGTGGTTTACGTACCTCTCTCCGGAGTGTGTCTTACCTGTCCAGAGGATAGGACTACTCATCGCCAGGAAGTTGGATACGGCTAGGTCAATCCACGACCCAGCAGAACGTAAAATTTTCCTCAATGAAATTCTTGACTATGATTACTTGTCGCCTTCGCTGAGTGCCCTGAGCATCACTCGCAGTGTGCTCTTATTTCGTACACAGCAGGGTTCACCAGAGTCCTTCTTACTTGATTGGCTCTTACGTATTCTGAAGCTCGGACCAGTTCATCATAAATCCATTAGAAATGCTGTCAAGTCAACAACGGCAATTATGGCAAAATTAAGGGAAAATATTCGTCGTGATCCAGGGAAGGTGACATCTTTTGCCAGTTCGACTTTTGAACCTTACTTTACACCTGGATCATCAACATCTCTGGTGTCTACAGTCTCTCCAGTATCAACATCTGTCTCTGCACTGTCAGTGCTGACTCCAATGTCAGCCTCTGACACTCCAGTGTCAACGCTCACCACGCCTCGACATGTGTCGCTCACCACTGCCTCGACAATGTCATCACTCACCACGGCCTCGACAGTGTCATCACTCACCACGCCTCGACAGTGTCATGCTGACCACTGCCTCGACAGTGTCATGCTCACCACTGCCTCTACAGAGAAGGAAAATTGATGATAGTGAGGAAAATGTATGTGATCAGTCTGATTCTGATGTGGACGATGACTATGATGAGTTTCGATTCACAAGTCAAGCTCAATGGGTAGCAGTTTTTATGACCAAAAGTTCTATGTTGGTCACCATTATCAGTGATCAACGGGCTTATGTGAGGTTCCTCATTGACTCTTCTGTTCGTGCCTCTACTTACAAGTGGCCTGTTGTTGAGGACATTGCAGAAGTGGAGTCCAAGTATGTCTTCAGGTGTGACTTCGAAGTGACATCTTCTGCAAGTGGTCGACTTTGGACAGTTGCTGATAAGGCTATTACAAAGGCTTATCAGCGCTTGAAGGGTATGATTTGATTGGATTTGGGTGAGAATTGTCCATTAATGGATTTATATTGTTCATACAAGGTGCATTTTGTGTTGGAACATCTGTTTTATCTCATCTTATCACATTTCCTTTTTTTCCCCAGAGTCAATAATTTTATCTGGTCGACCGTTTTTGGCCAGTTTTTAGATTGCTCTCAAGGTTATCTACTGCAGTCTGACTGTGAATATGCTACATCCATGCATAGTTTATTACTTTGCAATTCTTTTAAGACTAAAATGGTTATTCTGTGGCTGTTTCAAAATTTTCTATGAATTTTTGAAAATCATGGATTTTTTATATTTTTTGATTGTGGCATCCAAATTTCATTTCATTTCAAGAGTATTTCTAAATGAAAAGGTCTAGTGTTAAATGTTGTTTATAGTTTACAATTTTCTGTTTATTTTGAGGTATATTTGCACTATTTATTATCCTTAGTTATTTTTTAATGAATTTTTGAAAATTGGTAAATTTGACGAAAAATCAGTTATTTCCCTTGATTGAGAAAAATGACAAAATTTCCATTTTCAGATCTCAATAGCTCTTTAACCGTGTTTCTTAGCGCACAGGAAAAAATTAGACGAAGTGTGTGGGTACAAGTCTTTATGTAAAAGTGATCCTTTGGGTTCTTAGTCATTTACTTTTCTTAGAATGAGATCTCAAAAATGGAGTATTTTGCAATGCGAAAGAGTGTACTTTTTCTCGCTATTTCGAAAGGCCATAACTTTTTTATTTTTTAATATTTTTAAATAATTTCTTCTGTTTTGTACATCAATCAACACATAGTTTGAAATAAAAAGTCTTGGATTACTATTTAAAGCTATCTAAATTTTGGTCTGGAATACCTACACTAATACCTCGTTTCCAAGAAGTTTAGTGAATTAAAGATCTTTATATAATTGTCACTTTGAGAGATCAATATAATTGTCACTTTGAGAGATCAAATACATTTTCAACAAATTCGCGAGTTCAACGAACAAGGAGAGAATTTCCAAATTATGTCCATTTTCTGAGTAAATTTTACACACCAGCCCAGTTTCCCAGTTTCAATGAACTATTCTGAGGTACCAATGATTACTTCCAATCTGATGGACATTTTAGCTAAATATTTCAAATATTTAGATATTTATGTAGAAAAATAGAAAAAAGTAGAAAAGTATTTAAAAATTTCTACTGATTTTAATCCCAACTGTTGAAAATCCCATTGAATTTTACTACAGGAATCCTATGGAGCAGACACCAACCTTTTCTTCCATGACTGGTAATGAGAGATCAAGAAAAGCCTCGTAGATTTGGGACACCTGGAAATAAACACAAAAATTATTGAAAAAAAATAAAAATTGTAAAACACAACAAAACTAGATTTGCATTTAACAAAAAAAAAAATTTAATATAAAAAAACAATTCGCAGAACTCAGTCATTAAATAAAAAAATAAATTATCTATTACTTGTTTACTTTTTTGTCATAATTGTTACTGTCAAGAGCATGGAGTATGACTTTGTTATGGTTATGCGCTATATTATTTCTTTGCATTATCATCATCATCATTATAATTATTATGAATATTCTTATTCTTATTATCATTATCATAACCATTATTACAATTACCATAAAACTTTTCCTAAACTTACCCAATTAAATGCGATTCCCCTCAAAACAAAAACAACAATATGAAAAGTCGAATCCAATCCACATTTTAAAAAACCTCGAGAATATTGTTTACCACTTACATTTTTACATTCTTCACACTTGACTGTACTGACCAACTGACCACCAAAGACACTGTCCACAAATGTATGCTTCACCTGACGTCCATACTCTAAGACCCGTCAAACAAAACAAATTGACATTATAAAAAGTAATTTACAAGGGGAAAAAAATATATTGAATAAATCAACAATAAAAATGTTGAATAAATATAATGAAATAAATCAATAACAGCATATGTAAAAAAAAAAAATTCTTTGGCAGATTTCCATTGCATACCTGCCTACTTGAAAATTTCAAATTCAGTAAGAAATACAAAATTCATCAGTAATTAATGGTCAAATTTCAATAAAACTAAAAAGCAAATAAAAATAATGATAGATTTATATATGTAAAATAAACTTACCATGTTATATTGGCCTACTACTTATGTGGGCGGGTCAAGCCTCAATCAAAGCCCATTTTCCACAGCATGGCAAAATATTCATTGGGCTGGGCATTGCCAATGACCCCCGTGATAATAATATGCTTATTGATGACCTACTTTCGACACTGCACTGTGTCTACCGATGAGGGTAAAGTTTCCGTGTCGAGTCGATGACGTCACTCGTCGCCAGCCAACGAGGCATTGAGATTTTTTATTGTAGCATGCGGTAAATAATGAAAAAAAAATTATTATTTCTTAATTTAACGTTGCGACCATTTGTATCAGTAATATTTCTTCTATTTCCGTAATTGTCCTTACACTTCTGTAACAATTACGGACGGTCCGTAATAATAGGCAGGTATGCCATTGTTCAAACAAAATGAGAATAAAATTTCTGACAAGGTTGATTTCTCATGAAAAAATGTACTTACATTCGGAAAACCCAGGCATTAGCCGATTTTATAGAGGCTAAGTGCCTGGTTGCTCGAGGAAAAAAAAAATGCTGTTATATTCCCAGATAAAGTGCAATACCCTATGTAGTCGACTGTCTCGCTAACTGTCCAAAACGGTAAATGAAGCGTGAATAGAATCTTAAATTGTGATGTTGTGAATTCCAAGTGCACAGGAGAGATTAAGGATAAGTTCTCTAAAAATCATGTATCTTTTATCTTTGAAATTAAAAAGTAACAAAAAACAAACAAAAATACAATAAAAGTAATAACCACATCAACAACAGCAATGACCAGGACAACAACAGCCACAAAAACAACAGCGTTGACCATGACAACCTCAACCACAACAAAAACACAACAAAATTAACGACAACAAAAACAATAGCAATGACCATGACAACAACCACAACAAAAGCAACAAGATCAACAACCACAAAAAAGACAAGTAAAGGATGACAACTACAAAATACTCACGTTTGATTTTCATTTTTGTCTCCTCATCCACTCTCTTTGGATTGATCGTCTCGGATAATTTGAAGAATTTTAAAATGGAGCATTGGCCCTTCTGATTGCATGAAAACAACAAAGAGGATTGATGAGATGTTCGTGAAAACAAAGAGGATTGATGAGATTTTCATGAAAACAAAGAGGATTGATGAGATGTTCGTGAAAACAAAGAGGATTGATGAGATTTTCATGAAAACAAAGAGGATTGATGAGATGTTCGTGAAAACAAAGAGGACTGGTGAGATTTTCATGAAAACAAAGAGGATTGATGAGATGTTCGTGAAAACAAAGAGGACTGGTGAGATTTTCATGAAAACAAAGAGGATTGATGAGATGTTCGTGAAAACAAAGAGGACTGGTGAGATTTTCATGAAAACAAGAGGATTGATGAGATTTTCATGAAAACAAAGAGGATTGATGAGATGTTCGTGAAAACAAAGAGGATTGATGAGATTTTCATGAAAACAAAGAGGATTGATGAGATTTTCATGAAAACAAAGAGGACTGGTGAGATTTTCATAAAAACAAAGAGAAAGGTTACGGGAAAATAAAATTAATCTTTTTGGAAAAAAAACATGTAGGGCCTGTAATGTGCATGATCAACTAAAAGAAAGGGTATTTTGAAGAAAAAGCATTTTGCTGCATCTAAATACACATCCACATTACTATTATTATCATTAATATTATTGTTATTATTATCATTATTATTATCATTATTATTATTATAAATATTATTATTATTATTTAAAAAAACAACTTACCCTAATCTCTTCAGTTCGTATACTGTCAATCAAATATCGCAAAAGCTCATGACTGTCTTGCTGTTGGAAACCTTTAAATCGTGGAGCTCTGGTGAAGGAGAGGAAGACAATTATAACGATAAGCACGACACAATCTAGACTTTCAATCAAAGCTTGACATTAGAATAAAGTCTGTCCCTTGTCCTTGGCACATCAAGCGGATATAAAGCACTACGATCACATGTCATGAGCATCTTCCTCCACCTCCTTCTGACAACAGACCCTCCTTAATGAAATCCTTTCTGACAATTTCATATTGGGTGTAGTTTTTTATTATTATTATTATTATTATTGGGGGGAGGGGATCTCTTGCAGAGTTGGGCTTTCAAGAGTTGAATGTATTGCAGCTGTTTGTCAATTCTCATACCATATTTTGAACCGAAAGATGGATCAAAGTATGAGAGAGCATACTGTAAGTCTGCAAGGCTTGTCAACAACACAGGAAAGTCAGATGTCGATGGGAGCAAAGTAGTGCCGTGGTATGGTCTTTTGCTTCGTACCCAGATGGTATCGAGCTCCACTTTCTACCATGCTTTAGCCCACTTTGCTGCACTTCACGATGGCTGATGACAAGGTTATTCCAGTCTTCCAGTGGAATAAACACGGAACACAAATTTCTCATAAGGGACAACTAAAGGAAATTTTCTTTCTGTCTTTTTTTTTCTTCTTTTCATTTTATTTATGGAGGCATTAGATATGCATCATTTCCAGTCAACATAAACAATAATATTTTTTAAAATTCCCATTATTCATCCCATAGGGGTAATTTGTCTCTTGGGTCTATTCCAAGGGAAGACTGGAATAATCCAGGCATCAGCCGCAAATTGAGCTAGAATGAGGAGACTTGCTCAAGGCCATACAGCACAGCAGTGGTTGATCGAACTCGGTACCTTTCAGGCAAGAAGCAACGATTGTACCGCTGAGCCATGCTGTCCCTTGATTGGTAAGTACGATCTGGATTTCAAACTTACTTTTTACAAACTTGTGTGAAGAGGACAGTTGGATTGACCACCCCATTCTTGGATCCACCTCTCATTTCCTGCATGAAACCCAGCAAGGCTTGGGTCACAGGGCCTGGATCTCCACCCACAGTTTGGATCGTCGGCTGGAAATTGGCAAATAAAAAATAAAAAAAAGTTTTGTATAAGTAGAGAAAAAAAAAAAGAAAGAAAAAGAAAAGAAAAAGAAGAAGAAAAGGGAGAAGCGAGTTGATGATGAGTTACGAGAAAAGTTGGAAATGTGAGGCTGTGGATGTGGGTCGTTTTGGTATCACAAAAAGATGTGAATATCAAACATTATGCCATAGCCATAGTGATAGTCACAATCATGATGGAGTGGAATGCAGGCTCTATTCAGTCTTTATGTCCGTGTAAAAATAAACATAAAAAATGTGTATAATCCCTCAGGAATGCGCATGAGTGTTAACGATTATTTCTATTCCTTGATGGAAGAGAAAATTTTTGGCTCACATTGTACAGTGTCGAGGCAGTATCATTGGATGGAGAGGAAATCAAGTGTTTGGATTAATCACAAGTCATTGCATCAAACGTACCAATGGTTTCATTGTATCAAATTACCAAGAGTTTCATTAAATCAAACTTACCAATAGTTTCATTGAATCAAACTTACCAATGGTTTCATTGTATCAAATTTACCAATAGTTTCATTATATCAAACTCACCAATGATTTCATTATATCAAACTTATCAATAGTTTCATTGTATCAAACTTACCAACAGTTTCATTGTATCAAACTTACAAAATGGTTTCATTTTTATAAAACTTACCAATGGTTTCATTTTATCACACTTACCAATGGTTTCATTTTATCAAACTTACCAACGGTTTCATTTGATCAAACTTACCAATGGTTTCATTTTATCCATGCTATCATCATCTCTTTCCTCTTCACTAGAATTGCTGTCACTGTCATTGCCTGGAATTGGACCCTGCACTGTCATTTTCTCTTGCTTTGAGCGTTCCACTAAAAGGTTTTCTAACCCTCTTGTTTGACATAGACTCTTTATTCGGGGCGATGAAAAGATTTAAAAAATCATCATCAATCATTGATATTTCATTCTATATTTGTGATTCAATATAAACTGTTATCAAATCAAACTGAAAATTCAACATTTGTTTATTTCAAATCAGGGACAAATTTACAGGTAAGGGGGATTAATTTTTGAAAAAATATTTGACATGAGCAGAACGGTAAGATTTTAAAATGCTTTAGATGTGATAATGCAAAGAAAAATTTGACGCTTTTCAATTTTTGCCTTTTTGAACTAGCATTTTACTATTCCATGCTTCAGGCAGTCCCAGGTTTTGCTCCCAGACTCAGTGAGATTTTTAGGCAAATATCCTTATAAATCATCGGACTATGACCTGGAAGCTCTCGGGTTCAAGTCCTGAATTAGGCACTTCATAATGTTTTCCTTGGTCAATATTATTAACCCCCAATTCGCTCACTTTAGACAAAATGGGTGATTCCTGTTGACATCAGATATTTTGTTTGATGGATTATCTATATTCCTTCATGGAATGCCGAGCCACGGGATATAATGATACCGCGGTGGAAGACTAATTTTAAAATTTGTCTAACTCCCTATAAATTGACAGTGTAATTTTCCAGATCACCTACCTGCATGACAGCATTGAAGAAACACGTGTTCCCAAGATTACTCAGCCCCTGAAAAAAAAACAAAAGTTGAAAAAAAAAATAATCATTAAACATAACATTGTTATGGATAGACTGGTCTCTTTTTTTTTTTTTAAAGGGTTTTACAGCACTTGCGGCACATTTAGGCTGTTTCAGAGCCAGTAAAAAGAAAGAAAATGGGATAGTAAAAACAATTTTAGATTTACGATTAAAAGCACGCAAGAAAAGTAAGAAAATGGGAAATGGTACAAATGTAGATTCCAATAATGCAATATCAATGTACATAGTTTCATAGTGTGAGATCACCTGAAGGTCTCATCCAGCCACAAGCGCAGAATCCACAAAGAGGAAAACACCCAATGCTTACATTATACATTCAAAATAACTAATATAACAATACATAACAGAGAGAAGATTTACAAGGAAAAATAATATCATCTCCCAAAACAATTTCTATACATTTGACTGTTTCCTCCAAGGACAGCCAAGACAAAAACAGAAGCAAGTTGGGAAACAGATATAGGGGTATAGAAGACACAGTAAGTGACCTTCCTGATCATAAAGAATAGAACAAAATACCAGACACAGAACGTTTTGGGAAAAAGACCCTTCTTCAGCCAATAATAAAAACAATAAAAACATAAATATAACTTGGAAACCAGACGGACAGAGGTCATCTATCGGGTTTCTAAGAAATGTCCTTATGGTTTTATTGTTTTTGTTATTGGCTGAAGAAGGGCTCTAAGCCCAAAACTTTCGTATTTAGTATTTTGTCCTTTTTTAACAGCTATTATTATCACTTTTGTTTTCTCACTTTTTACAGCCCACAGCAACACACTAAAGTGTTTTTGTACAGATTGCCAAAATTGACACTCTCCTAATTAAAAATAATAAATTGTTCAGAACAAGTGCATCAAAATTACTCTGAATTTTCAGCACCTTTCATAAATAAGCCATTAAAACCAATGGATCTCCCCCCACCCCCAAGAAAAAAAGATAAGAAAAAGAGTAAAAAGCACATAAGACCCACACACAAAAAGGAAAAAAGTGGAGATGAGAAATAAAGAGAAGAGAGAAGTGCTAGATAAAAACAAAGAATAACAATTCAGATAGATGGCTCTGTCCTAGTGTTCTCTCCAGTCTCTGCCATAGAGGCAGTGATGCCGTATCCATTGGGTGCCAGGTTTTCCCCCCCTGAGCTCATCCAGTGCTTCTCTGTTCCCTTTCTTTCTAATTTAGGAAAAAAAAACAACCCCCAAACAAACCAGATGAAAAAGACCCAGATATTTACCTTGACTTTGATACAAGAGACGACTGCAGAAGGTTTGGCCGCTGGAGTGTTTACATATGATGAAGTCGCCTCGGACATAACAGTCTCATTTGGTTTCATGGCTGGAATGCAGGGTCAAATATGATAAAAATTTAATTAAGAAGACTTTTTATTATACCGTTTACAAATAAACTTATTGGATGTTTTGTCTTTCTGGACCAATTTTTATTTTTAAAAAAGTAGTTCTTCAGGGCCATTAGGCCCATGGAGCCGGAGTTTATCCCAGTTTCTGTAGCAACATCTTGCTACCCTTTGGATAAGATGCAAGACTATCACAAAGTACTTTCCATCAGATCTCACAGACCCAGCTGGGTGGGGACAGAAAAAAAAATCTCGACTAAACTCGGGATTTGTTATGATCCAAGGTTTTAAAAAAAAAGATAACAAAAACCAAACTATATTAAATTAGACAAACTTGTCAACTAAACCCAAATAGAAAATTTACATTTTGAAAAGCAGTGATAAGGATTTTTCAACAAATGTGAGCATTACATATGAGCACCCGAGCACCTCCGTACATCATCATCATTCTGCATCAATTTAAGTCAAACCCAAAACATGCATACTTCAATTGAATGCATCATTGTGTCCATTACTTGTTCACCTTTGACTGAATCACCCTTGTAGATTCATGATGCAACAACGGCAGAGATGCCAACCTCCAGAATCAGAATGTGTGATTTGGGAGGACAAAAAAGTAATTCCCCCCCCCCCCCCCCCCAAAAAAAAAGGGGTAATTTTGTAGGTAAAAATGTGCCATGTTTTTCCAGAAAATAAAATGTCCTGCAATTTTTTTGGGGGTCATTTATTTATTGATTTGAAGAGGAAAACCCTCATTTTGTTTGTCTCACAAAGCACAATTCCTGTGGTGAATCTTAGGCTAAGGTGTCCAACGGACTGTATGAGTCTACCAGGATGGGACTTGGCAGGTTTTGAAATGGTGATTTGACCCACAGACTTACCAGCAGAAAGAGCAGTGTCTTGTCTGTTTGGACGAACACCACATGACTTTTGAAGGAACTCCACGCACGCCAGGATACGTGGGGTGATGGGCACCTCGTCATCACACATGTAACACCTGGTGTAATGATAATAAAAATACATTGGAGAGAGAGCAAATATTTGTTACCACAAATTCCACTGTTCTGGAGACAAAAAGGTTGACAACGACAACAACTTCTCAATCTGAATGTTACTTGAAGTCGACTCAATTCTGAGTATTTGTAATCGAGGGCGGAGAGAGTTGTTGAATGTGACAGCCATTGTGGATGTTTAGGCAGGAGAATTTTGATAATCTTCGTTTGAATGTTTACAAATCTGTTGTGTTCACACATGATTCGGGAAGAGCATTCCATAGTGCAGGGTGTAAATGAATATTTGAAGATATATGAGTTTGTAGAATGGTGTGTTAGTATTTTTGAGTGGGTTTTTCTTTGAATGCGTGAATTTCATTATATGTCCAGTTGTTCTGGTGAGACCGCCGTCATTTTGTTTGTAATTTGAATATTTCTTTAAACAAAATGGACTGACTGCATCAGGTGATCTTAATTAATTCCCAGATCTGTTGCGCTACCAATTTAGAATTAATATTTCTAGTCAGAGAAGTAAACAAATACTCTATTCTACCCACATGTCCCATTTTTATAGCTTTGCTTGTATCTGCTGTGTATCTTATCACTTTGTAAGTTATCTTGTCTCAAATTAGCTTTGTAATTTTTTCAATTAGTTCACGATAATGTATGAATCTTTGCTAATCGATGGATGATGTGTAACATTGTGACAATTGTCATTCAGAATCAATAAAGTATATCTTATCTTATCCTAAACAATAGAATTAATGACCTTGACCTCACTCAGATATTGTTTTTGACCAGCAGTTGAGTGATTAATTCGTTCCCACCAAATTTTTTTCTCACAGACTGTAATTGCATGTGTAAATTCATGCTGATGTATTCCTTACCTTCAACGTCCATAAATGTCTGTGGTAAATGGTTACTGTAGTAGCAGGTTTGGGTGTGTGTGTGTGTGCGTGTGTGAGATTGTTCAGATATCTGACTTTGTAAAGCGCTTTGAGATCTCTGCAAAAAGCGCTAAACAAATGTGATTATTGTCATTATTATTACACATAGATGTGCATTGACCTATTTTATTCTTTAAAAATATAGCGCAAAATCCACTACACATGCTCAATGCGCTTTACACAGGGTCCCTGGCCAACAGCAAAACACATAACATGTAGAATGAGACATGATGTTATAAAAAGGCAGGTACTCATTTTACATGGAGTATGGTGAGAAAATGTGAGTAAAGAGCCTTTTCCAAGGAGTCAACTATGTGCTGAGCAAGGTTCAAAACTTGGACCTTCCTATCCAAAAGCGAGTATCATACCACAAGACTACATAGCCGCATTGCTACAATTGATATGAAGGAGGGGAGGGGAAAGAACTGAAGAGTATTTTACTGAACACAAACCAACAATGACTGATATGTGAGGGTGGTAATCAAAATGAAGAGGACAGAAAGATTTTAACGTCTGCACAATGTGGCTTTGTGGTTTTATGGTATGACAGTTGCCTTTAGCCTGGCAGGTCCAGGGTTATATATATATATATCCATTTTACAAAGTGAAATATATTGTCCCTATGACCCCTAGTTTGAATTTATATGTAATTCATAAAAATGTATAAATATAGAATAAAAAATTAATGGCGACACTTTATATATTAAAGGCCACTAATCCGAATTTGTATGTGAATGTGTATATTATAAAAAAACCCAAAATATCGCCTCTCATCTACGTATTAGTGTTACTTAAGCTGGGGACCCTAAATAAAGTGCTTTGAGCATGTTTAGAGGATGTTGCTATAAATATACAAATGCTCGTTTTGTTTTTGTATTGAAATGATGAAAGCAGTTACCAGGTTGACCAAGTGGTAAGGTTGACTATTATACAATGCAGGCCTGTGTGAGGAGTTTTGTAGTGTTTCAAGGCATGCTTGTTGGCACTGTTTCTGTCGCAGCCCTGTTAAAAGAGAAAAAAGAGCAGTTATTGAAATTGCGTGGCTATGTGGTCTTGTAGTGTGACACTCGCTTTCGGATCAGAAGGTCCTCGTTCGGCACATAGTTGAGTCCTTGGAAAAGGCTCTTTACTCACATTCTCTCACAATACTCAGGTGTAAAATGAGTGCTTGACTGTTAACAACATTGTCTCTGTCCGAAAAATTGTAATATTGCCTAACAGGCGTCATGTCTCGTTCGACATGTTAAGTATTGTCGGCCAGGGCCCCTTGTAAATCGCTTTGAGCACTTTTAGTGGATATTGCGCTATATAAAAGCTCAATTTTTAAATTAAAGCTAGCGCAATTAAACTGATTTTTGGACAAGCAATACGACACCAATTAAATCAAGACGGCATTGTCTAACTCTGGTTATTTGTTTGGACACAATTGATTACCACCCTATTCATGAAATCCTCTACTGACCCTCTAATAAATAGAATAAAACAAAATAGAATTTCCCTTATTGATCTGCGGGATTCTGATGATAGTTCAGATGGTCAAGCACTCATGTCCTACAGAATGGACTGAGATCAAACCCTGGGTGAAGTGGAGATTTTTTCTGACCTCGCTGTCCACCCAGCAGTGATCAGGTAGCTGGGTCTGTAGGATCTGGTGGAAAGTACTTTGCAATAGACTAGCGACCTATCCAAAGGGGAGCAAGCAATTGCTATTGTCCATTTCATGCTGCAGAAAACGGGATAAATGCAGGCTCCATGAGCCTAATGGCTCTAAAGGACTATTTTTCTATAAATCCACGGGGGGGGGGGGGGGGGGGGGGGTTTTTTTCAGGGTATAATAGACCCATAGATAACCTCGCCCCTCGGACAGTTGTCATAATGTAAACAATGGTAGTGATTGGTTAACATAAGATACTACACAGGTTTTTACTATCGATGGTATGTGTCTAAGTAAAATACCCACTGTTTTACCACTTGATCAATAGAACCAACACAGAAAACTATGTCTATCTAAACGTTTATAGTTTGATCGAGAAAATCGTGTGATAACTAGTCACCCATTTGGCGGTATAAAAATAATAACAATAATCAAAGAGAGGTTGATTTCATTCACGTCATTGTTTATAAACAACCAACTATGTTTGCTGAGCACGTGTGAAGGTGTGTCACATATTCCATATTTTGATTGGTCAAAAATCTACTGGTTAATTCCAGAACACCAAGTTAACCTAGGCATCAACTGCAGTGCAGCACTGCAAAGGAAAAAATGTATAGCTGGAATCCAGGTCTGCAGTCTGTGGAAGGCCAATGTCTCATCAACTCGGCAATCTGATTATTTTATTTTTGTTTTTTTAAGGTTTTACGGCACTTGTGACACACTTATAGGTCATATCAGCGCCAGTAAAAAGGAAGAAAATGGGATTGTCAAAAAATTATAGATTTCCAATTAAAAGCACACAAGAAAAGTAAGACAGAGGCGAATGGTACAAATAGGGAACAGATATAGATTCCAAGAGCACACAATCATTGTGCATAGTTTGAGATCACCTAAAAGTCTCATCCAACCACAAGCACAGGATCCCATTAAGAGGAACACACTCAAATGTTTACTGCAAGATTGCTTTTTAAAAAAATAATATATATATATAATATATATATATATATTATATATATATATATATATATATATTATATTATATATATATATATATATATATATATATATATATATATATATATATATTTATATATATAATTATATAACTATCAATACATAATAGAGAGATGATTTACAAGGCAAAAAATATCATCTCCCAAAACTAAAACTAAAATATTTGACTGTTTCCCTCTGAGCCAAGGACTCCGGCCAAGTAATCTCACTCCAAGACAAGGACAGAAAACAACTCAGAAAACAGATATAGAGAGATAGAAGACACAGCCAGTGACCTCCTGCCCACTGTGGGAGGTCAGAGGACCCAGCCCAGTCACCCAATCATGGGTGCCAGAAAAAAAATAATTCCAGCCCTGAAAACCCAAATCCAAAATTTTTTCAATCCTCAAATCTAAAAAATCTGAAAATTCCTACCTTTTTTTTCACATTTAAGATGCAATATAACCCGGTACGTGATGCTGTGAAATTTTGTCAACCCAGAATTCCGGGCTGGCCCCAGAGGTCTAGCATCCGTGTAAATAATACAAAACTATTGAATACCTGATGGCCACATTGTAGGCAAACACAAATAGAGGTTTCTATTATATTCTCTGCCTCTTCTCCGTCCATCACAGGGGCACTGCCTTCAACGACTCCTCCAAATAAATCTTTGGTGACAGACTTGGTACCTTCTTTCACACAGCCCTGAATAAATGAAGATTGTAGAGGAAACAAAAATAGAATGTTTAATTATTTAATTATCTATTTTTTTTTTTTTTTAAGAAAGAAAAGAGAATAAAAATATCAGAAGTCTCTCATAAAAATAGGGGCTCACAAAGCAACATTTTATCAGGGTTTGTGGAGTTCAGAACAAACAATAATATCTGCCCGCCACCCTTGTTTTGTTTTTAAGGGTTTTATAGAGCTTGCAACACATTTAGGTCATATCAGCACCAGTAAAAAGGAAGAAAATTGGACAGTACAAAGTTCTAGAATTACAATTAAAGCATCCAAGAATAAGGGAGACAAAGGGGAGTTGGTTCAAATAGGGAACAGATGTAGATTCCAAGAGCGCACTATCCCTGTACTTAGGTTGAGATCACTAAATGTCTCATACTGACGCAAGCACAGGTCCCCGCCAAAAGGAACACACTCAATTGTTTACAAATCATACATAGGTAAAAGGAAAAATAATACAGTGCACAACAGAGAGATGATTTACAAGAAAAAAAAACTGTCATCTCTCAAAACTAACTATAAATTTGACTGTTTCCCTCCCAGCAAGGGTATCTGGACAGGGCAAGGATAAAACCAAGTAATCTCATTCCAAGACAAAGACAGAAAGCAAGTTGGAAAACAGATATAGGAGGATAGAAGACACAGTAAGTGCCTCCCTGTCCACTATGGGAGCCTGCCACCCTTAAACTGAACACTAGTCATCACAAAGTACTGTGCACTACGTTAAACCCAGTGATCCAATTACTTCTGGGAGGACAGAGGGCCATCAGAAGACATTGATTACTCCTGGCATATATACAAGTGACGTGAGTGCTTTACTAACTGAATTATATTATATGAACCCTTGTCATAGTGTACAAGGCACTCATCTCATCTCATGTAGTTCCATATCTGAAGCAGACGTCGGAGGTCATCTTCCGCCAAGCTGATCTATCTCTTGCCAATTCTATTAAAGCAGCGCCACCTTTCTCAGCTTCATCTGTCCAAGTTCTTATCCCTTTCAAATACGTTATTCTTTGTCTTCCTCTTATTCTTTTTCCATTCATCTTTCCAGTCAAGGCGAGTATTTCCAAACCAGGGTGTCGGATAATGTGTCCTAAAAATTCCATTTGGCGTTTGATGATTTTTGTTATCAGTGATCTTTTTCTGTTTGCCATTTCTAAAATTTCTTCATTTCTTTTCCTTTCCATCCATGACACCCTCATCATTCTTCTGTAAAACCACATTTCCACTGCCTCCAGTCTTTTAACCATGGTCTTGTTTATGGTCCAGCTCTCACAACCATATAGCAGCACAGACAGTACATAGCAATCCAGGACTTTGATTTTTGTTTTCATGCTAATATTCCTGTTTTTCATAATTGTATGTAGCTGGTTGAATGCATTCTTCGCCATACCTATTCTTTTCTTTATTTCACAATCTGATTTTCCATTGGATGTTACATTGAAGCCTAAATATTTGAAACATTCAACTTGTTGTATTGTTTGTCCTCTGCTTGTTATTACACAGGCTGGTGGGTTATTATTTTTAGATACCGTCATACATTCTGTTTTAGATATATTCAGTTCCAGTCCCATATTTTCACTACTCCTGACTACAACATCCAGTAATTCTTGTAGTTCATGTTCAGATTCTGCCAGTAGAACCGTATCATCTGCATACCTCAGATTTGTTACATTCTTTCCTCCAAGGCACTATTTACTGTTATTAGCTGACCAATCAAAATGTTACACATTAAAACTGAATCTATATGTCTTTGAACGAAAATAAAACATTTTTCTAAAATGTAAATGAAGCCACTATAAATAGTTAAAGTATAATGCTGGCATAGAATCTCAAATGTTTTGATAAGATATTGTTCTTTATTATATTATCATTATTATTATCATATCATTATGATTGTTATTAATTACTATCATTATCATTGTTATTATTACCATTATCATCTTGATAAATATTACTTACTGTACATTCATCAATGGACACTGAGGACTTTGTGATTCCTTTCCTCATGGTATTCAAGTTAACAGCTTTGGTTATATGGGGACAACCTTCAGGAATAGAAAAGCAAACAAATCACAACTCAAATTCACTTCTTCAACTGTTCCCCATTAGAAATGACGTTGAAGCTTCAAGGAAGGCGACACCATCAATACTTTTATGATTTGAGTTTTGAACCCTTCATGACACAATATCAGTCTCAACCTGCGTAAAATTTTTTTTTAAAATTGAGCTTTTATGTCGCGCGACATCTACTACATTTGTCTACAGGGTGTCCCTGACCAACAGCAACACGTAAAGTCATGACACCTGTTAGGCGTTAGTAACATAATTTTTGGACTGAGACAACTCTGTTAATGGACAGGTACTCATTTTACACATGAGTATGATGAGAGAATATAAGTAAAGAGCCTTATCCAAGGACTCAACTATGTGCTGAGCGATGCTCGAACCAAGGACCTTCCGATCCGAAAACGAGTGTCATACCACAAGACCACATAGCTGTTTTAATTAAAAACACATAAATATGTTCTAAAAAGAGCTTGTGCTAGAACAAGGTTTGTCCCCATTGTTATGAAGATCAGATCATGTCTGTCTTATGATTCATTCACTTGGACATTTCACCTCTCTCCCACCCTACCCCCATTTTTTTCTGTTTTCTTTTGCCTTACTTTGTGTAACGAACACTTTTTTATCTGACATTGGTTTTATCCAAAATCTAAGATAAACCAATTTCATGCATAACTATATGTCAATATAAAATTTCTCCAGAACTGTAAAGATAAGATATGAGAGCTTAATTTATATTAAATTTCAATTACAATTTTGACTGCGCTGCGCTATACAATTGACAAAACTAGGAAACTAGATCTGATTTGAAGGTTAAGAATTTGATGCAGATTTCTATATTTGAAAAACAACACGTTGTGGGGGTTCCCCTTTTGGCACAGGCTCAAAAATAAAAGGGAGAAAACAGATCACCTGCCAACTGGGCGTCATCACTCGAATCGTCAACATCATTTTCTTTGGCCTTTCGTATTTTATGCTTTTTATTCTTTCCCATCTTGTACAGTATAGATGGATCTGTCTCCAGTACTCTCATCACAAAAGGTCTTCACAATCTGCAAAGAAACCAAAAATTAGAAATTGCTCATTAATTACAGGTCTGTAAAATGGTTGGTGAAACAATTGTTGGAACCTTTTGAACACGCGAAAATAGACACAACAGGACAATAATATGGACACAACACAGATATGACACGTCAATTGACTAGTCAAATCATGTCACTTTCCCCTACTTATTTATAACGAGGTCCTTATATTATGGTACCAAAAAAAAAATATTCCAATTATTTGAAGGTCCAGGTCTGAGTTAGTTGTAAAATGAAAGGAAGAGAACAATTCCTACCCTTCTGAAGGATGTGTATCTCGTGCTTGACACTGGAAGCTGCATATCTTCGCTCTTGTTTGTGTTAAATGTTTACGCTGATTCTTTCGTTTATTTGGATTAATTCTTATAAAAGAAGAAGAAGAAGAAGAAGAAGAAGAAGAAGAAGAAGAAGAAGAAGAAGAAGAAGAAGAAGAAGAAGAAGAAGAAAAGAAGAAGAAGAAGAAGAAGAAGAAGAAGAAGAAGAAGAAGAAGAAGAAGAAGAAGAAGAAGAAGAAGAAGAAGAGGAGGTGGTGCGGTCGTGTGAGAGCTTTCGAAGAAGAATATATATTTCGAAGAAAAATAATTATTTCGCATTAATTTTTTTTCCATTCCACATCCGGACGGAACCAATAAAATATAGAGAAAAAGATATGAGAACCAGAGATATGCATGTGTGATGGTAGCAAAATAGAGAGAAACCTTCCGGTCCGGTTCGAGACACTTCTGTGCATGCATTATTTACTGACTAGATGTGTGTGTGTTCGACGACTCACGCGAACCTCTCTCGCTGGCTGTGGCAAAGTAGCCAGGCAGTGAATACATCCACGTCAAGCAGAGCGTGTAGGTGGCATGATAATATAACTAACTGATAGACGGCAAGTTTTGTTTTGTCTTTGATGCGACAAATAAAAAGTTTTTTGTTTTGTTTTTTTAAGTCGGCATTTGAAACGGAATAAAATCTAATTTTTCAACAAAGTAAAAGTCTTTTATTTTCTTTTTATTGGTTCTGCCCTTTGACGTTACGAATTTTATTTTTACTATTATTTATTTTTTAAAAATATTAGCACTTATAGAGCAAAATCGTACTGTTGGAAATCCGACAATAGACGGATGATTTACAGGCCTGTAATTAGAAAGTGATTCATGAAATTTGGGCCAAACACAATTTTAAAAACATTTTGATTTGCCATTTCCAGACCTGTCAAATTGAAAACTTCAAATTTAGTAATTTCTATGTCAATTTTTAGTAATTTGACAAGGAAATTAGTAATTTCTGAAATTGTGTACGAACTACCACAATTTGACATTGATGATCACTTCAACATTACATCGTCATGCTTATGTACTGTAGAAATGCTTTATTATTGTTATTATCATATCATCATAATCCTTATTATTATTAATGTAGTTATTAATATTATCATCATCATCATTATAATAGTAGCAGCAGCAGTAATAGTAGTAGTAGTTCTTATCATTATTATTATTATTATTATCATCATTGGTAAGTATTACTGAGAATTTAAAATTAGTAATTTTCCATACAATTTCGTTTTTTCTTAATTGGCTAAGACATGTGTCTAAAATTAGTAAAATTACGAAAAATTTGTAAGATTCAGCAGGTATGCATTTCAATTCAATTTGCCATGAGAACACCAATTTACGACACTGTATTGCTTTGCATCCAACACTCCATTTTTGATATCTCGTGTATAATTTTGCTCAATTTAACGGCACCCATATATTATTTGGCAAGATACCTATTACCCAATATCTTGGTTTTGAATAAAATAGCCTAGTGAGAAAAAAAAAAATCCAATTTGAAAACGGAGCAGAAAGTTTTCATTTTACCATGAGATGGGAAGGGTAAGGGATGACATTATAACAAGAGGCACCTTAACGTGTAAGAGACAGACAAGGCTTTGAGGGGAAGATAAAAGAAACAATGGGTCACTTGATGATGTAGTACAAGGAGTGTCACAGTCACAGAACATTGCATGACTCACATAGCTATTTCAAGACTCAACAATAACTAGGCACTTTGATAACTCCAGTCCAGTGGCCGCCGATAGGCTCACTGTAAGGTGAAACTCGTTTTTTGGAACTTTATTTTTGACCCTTTACTGTGTTGGTCACCATGGCGTTATTTGTGAACCTATGTGACTAATTTTGGTATCATTATAAAGGGCACAAAACAAGCTTTCTAACGGTGTATTTCATTCTTAATTCCTGATTGTATTTCTCAGAAAGCTTATGTAATAAAAATTTATAAATTTTTGAATTACAAGAACTTTTTAAATTATGGATACATTTTAATTATACTTCATACATCGATAGACAATTAATTGAAGAATATCTCTGCCAAATTTCATCAAAATTGATACACTCGCTCATTATTTTATTTTTCCCGCCACCAACCCCACTTTTTAGGACAAAAACCTCATATTTTTTTCCATTTTCATTTATCCTTCATTTTTTCCATACTTTCCATACATGAAAATGATTTATATGAAAATAAAGCTTATTTTCTGACCTTCAAAATGATATCTAACACTTTCCATTTATTTTTTAATTGAAACAAAATTACTGAAAACAATAAGTGGGCCATGTTGACTGCAAGACTCAAAATTTCCCGATAGCCGCGAGATGCTGGTTTTGAGGCAGCAGTGAGATCACAGATTCTCTCTGTAAAATTGACAAAAAATTTCAGTAGAAAAATATAAATAACTCTGGAACCGTAGGTCGTAGAGAAACAAATAAGGTATCAAATTTTATGTTTTTTCGAGTCCCATCCCCCTGACTGAGTCAAATCAAGATATTTTGAGTTTGAAAATTTTATCAAAGTGCCTACAATAACAACGATTTTTTTTTTCAGATGACAGTTTCCCGACAAATAAATTGTTTCTACCAAGAAAGCTTAAAAGTAAAAGCATTTTGACTCTGGCTTCAATTAATCTGTAATAATCGCATTGCTTGTCTTTTAGTGATAATCGGTGAGGTCACAGGAGTAAGGTTGAATCCAGCCTTTAACTTAACGGGTTAAATCGTATTGTCTATAGTACACAAACAAAACAAGACAGGTGTCGCCTAATTTTTTATCACTGCAGACTGGTTACCATGTAAATAAATTATGAGACTACTCAGACTACATGCCCTGTAACTGTTACCGTGTGTGTAATTAGTCACTCTTTAGTTTGGCCCTTTAGTTTACTGCTCTTTAAATTAAATTTTTGTTGCTTCATTCTAATTTTGTTCTTTCCCTGTGAATATTATAAAAAGCCTTAGAGTTAGAGCATGAATTCATGGAATGAAAGAAGAAGTCCACCCAGGGTTGCTGCAACATTAAATTAATGATTAATAAGAATGAGTGGATGATTGTGATGCTCCCACTCTACTTCTTTCTACGCTACTGTCTACGTCTAATTCTAATGACAAAAGTAACTACTCAACTACTGTCTACTGTGGATATGTGTTGTCTTACAAATGTGTCAATCTACTACGTTCAAAGAGACTTAATTTTTGGGTCAAAATCTGAATCAATCTCTCAGTGGCAATGAATGGCATGGCGATGTGACAACAACAAAATTAAAATGACTGCCATGTGGAGGAACTGGAACTGCAAATAAACCACTTTAACTTAGTCACAAACCTTGAGAACACGTAACTCAAATTGACAGATGTACCCCTGGAGTTTCCAGGCTGTCATACTTGAATATCAAATCTCAGAATAGAAATAAAAATATTGCTGACTGATTGGTTTGAGTTGTTTTGGTGATGCATCGTTCATTGAAATTGAAAGTTGGAAAAACGATCAGGATGATGAAATTAATGAATGAATCTAGATACTCGGCCCTCATTTAAGTCCTATGTAAAAAAAAAACAGGTTAGAAATGATAAAACATCTTTAATTAGGAAAAGGATTAACTGATATGGGAAAATTGACGCAAATTACCGAATTATCTAGGTTTCCGATCATCAACTTTCATCGAAAAACAGAATGTTCGTCTTCATCATAAAGTCGTAAATGAAATTAACATTGTCGTTAACAGAATTATTACGAAATAATTTATGTCACTAAAATAATTGCATACAATCGTGGGTGGTATAATTTATCTCTTATTTACAAATAAGAACAATGATCATGCCATCGGCAATCATCATTCATCGGATTGATGCTGCAAAAAGAACGAAAATAATAATTCAATCCCGCTCTCCTCGTAAGAAAATAGATAATAGTGTATCTTAGGAGCTTGTTGTCAATGTACACATACTTTGAGCGAGGGTTTAAAACACTTGTCGTTGTAAGATTGATTATTTCTAAGAATGGCTGGGGCAGGAGCTAAACCCTTTATAGACGACAAAGTGGCCCAGAGAAAAGTTATTCTATTTACAAAAAGTTACTCACCAGAATGCAAAATGATTAAAGACATCATAGCACAATACAATCTACCAGAAAGGGATTATGAAGTTGTTGAAATTGAGAGACGCCAAGATTGTGTCCAAATTGAAAACTATTTTCAAATCCTTTGTTTGACTGATTCAAGAGCGGTATGTTTTAAAGTTATCGTGATATTACAGTGCATATTCAACACTAAGACAATTGTTTTAAAACGTAATTAATTACTTACGAGTATAGAAGTTATAGTTGGTTTCCGAGCTAGTCCTGTTACTGTTAAGGCTCCACTTCATCGAACTCTATCATTTTTGGTTGCAGTTCTAGCCCACTTCCAGTGTATTTAATTTTTGCTTTTAAGTTTTCATACATAATTTCTTCTTAGTCTGACCAAAATGGTAGTAGACTGTTTCATATGTTGGCGGCTTTCGGGACAATTTTTTTTTCTCAGTGATGTCTTGGAGTGCTGGTGGTAAAGTTTCAGTGGGTGACCTCTGCTTCTATTTCTTGTTCTTGGAACAAAATCACTCAATATCTTAATTAATTCAAAGTATTCAAAGCAATAACACCATAGAAGTGATATAAAAACTGCGCATTTATATAAACACATGTGAAATATTTTGGCACATCATCTGCCGATGTCATTTGTCATAGCTGATAGATCACAACAGATCTGTGGAGCAGATAGTTTGACAAGACAATGAAAATAAATTCAGGATTGATGATCAATAAGTATTTTTAAATGATAAATAAGCGCCTAAACCGAAATCATAAATGTTAATTTAATTACATAGTGCCCTTTATCTGTGGTGCCACTTAGAGGGAGTGGGACAATCCTGCAAATGAAGCTGTTGAAGGACTGCCCTACGGAACTGAGCTTCCCAGGAATGACTAGGTAACACTGAACAGAGCACGTGCAAAACTCGGGAGAGCATCTGGAAGCATTCAAAAGTGGGGCTGGATGAGACTAGTTTGTGTACATGTGGATGCCCAGAGCAGACGATGGAGCACATCCTTAGATAATGCCAGGACGGGCACATCTGCACTGACCTTGACCTAAGAGTCTGCTCCACAGATGCTGTGGAGTGGGTTCGGTGTTGGAGCGACAAGCTATGATTATGACCGATGTTTTGACTAGCAGTCATGTTGTCACATCGGATTTTTTTAAATTTCTATTTCTTCTCCCCGACATGGGAAGTCAGGGGTCATTTTAATCTCTCTCTCTCTCTCTCTCTCTCTCTCTCTCTCTCTCTCTCTCTCTCTCTCTTTCTCTTTCTTTCTCTCTCTCTCTCTCTCTCCTTCTCTCTCCCTCTCTCTCTCTCTCTCTCTCTCTCTCTCTCTCTCTCTCTACTATATATATATATAATATATATATATATATATATATATATATATATATTCTATCTTTTCAGGTTCCTCAACTTTTTGTAGAGAAGAAATACATTGGTGGGGAGAAAGAGCTGAACCTTTTGGAAAAATCTGGAGAGCTCAAGAAAATATTTCAAGATGCCAAAGTTATATAAAAAGAAATTTCCCTCGCTGTACACAACATTGTTTATGTTTGCCTTATTTTACAATATACATTGTCAAAATTCAGTTCATTTTTTAAATTCCATGAAAATGTTGTCTTCCATTTTACCATGCTCTTAGAGATTAAAGATGTACAAGTATACAGCAATTATTGACAAAGACCTCAGTTACATGTAGGTTGCAGGTCTAGGGGTCATCCATCATTATACCTATTAAATGTCTCATCTGAATGCAAAGTCCATTATTAATGTTTGTTATGAACAACAAAAACAAACCCAAAACCGTGACCATTATTTTTCACATTCGATAAGTGGCCTCTTTACACCCAGGGTCTTTGTTACAAAAATCAAATGGTTTATTTGGGATCACAGATTTGAAATTAGAGATGAGCCAAAGAGAAAATTTCATATATTTTAATATTTCTGGAAAGACCCGAGAGAAATGCTTTCTCACAGCAACTTTGCTTTATCTGTTTGTTTTTTAATCGACCCATCTTTTGATATTTTTATGTACACATTTATTGTTCATACATTTGATTATAATCATATTTATACATTTATGTTCTCGTTCATGAGTTCGAAGTGAGGTGAGAAGGTGATGGAATGAAAGAGACTTGTAAATAATAAAATTGATTTCCTGACAAAAAAGGAAACAAATTTGTCTTTACTCATTTTTTGAGAAACTTTGCTTTATTCCTCTCTGTGAATTTTATCCTCCTAAAAGCCATGGACAATAAAAAGTATTGAACATGATGAGTTTAACAGTATAAAAAAAGAAAAGAAAAGAAGACAAAAAAAGAACTTAAACTCTTAACGCAGCTGGACGTACAGGGACTTTTTCTCCCTTCTATTTGTATTTTATGTCAGGCATTGTCATTTTCAATAATTTAGTTGTTGGCTGAAGAAGGGTGTTGAGCCCGAAATGTTCCGTGCTTGGTCTTTTTGTTATTTTTTGAAGCAGTCTGGGTTATTCCAGTATTCTCTTGGAAATCCATTGACCCTATCGACTGTAAAGACACATCTCACCGTGAGGATCAATAAATGGAACTTATTTACATGCATTCGGGTGGTCTATGATTTTCACATAGAATTGTTTTTAGGGGCAGAGAGGCGCAGCGGAATAGACTTTGCTTCGTACTCTAAAGGTACCGTATCGAGTTCGATCACCACCGTTGCGCTGTGTGGCCTCGCTCTAGTTCAATTTGCAGCGCTGCACTGTGGCTGTGCCTCGGTTATTCCAGTCTTCCCTTGGAATAGACCCCAGAGACAAATTTCCCCGATGGGGTGAATAAAAGGAATTTTTTTTTCTTTTCCTCTCTTGATCCCTCTGTGGCTATTTTATCCACTCAACAATAATTGGGTAGCAGGGTCTGATTGGGATCTGGTGTGAAGCACATTGTGATAAATCAGTGTCCCATCCAAAAGGAAGTAAAACGTAACAATGTCCATTTTAGGCAACCAGACGTCATGGGTGCTTTTGGTTAATTCAAAAAAAAATTTTCAGACAAAAGATAAGAAAAATATTTGACTTTGGAACAAAAAAAAAAGTTTTCTATTTAAAATTGAAGAAGAATAAAAAGAACAACAAGATTTAAAGTTGAAGGGCTGAAAATAAAGAAAGGGTAAGATATGGTGTATGATTGAAGATTATCAGATTTCAATTGTCACGTAGATAATAGTGGGAAAAACAGCATCAGTTTTCACGACTTAGTGTGACTCTGTGGTCTTGTGTTGACACTAGATTCTGACCTGGGTTTCCTAGTTTGAATCCTTGAAAAGGCTTCTTTCCAGTATCTCTCACCATGCTCAGGGAAAAAAAGAAGTTTCTGGCTAGTAACAGCTTTGTATCTGTGGTAATAACGCTTGTCGTGACTACATGTTGAGTATTGCTGTTAGCTTGGTACCCCTTGTGAAGCCCTTTGAACACATTTAGTGGATAAAACGCTACTTTGTTTGTTTTGTTTTTAAGAGTTTTACGGCGCTTGCAACACATTTAGGTCACATGCGCGCCAGTAAAAAGGATGAAAATTGGATAGTAAAAACATTCTAGATGTACAGTTATAAGGACTTGAAGAAACAGTAAGACAAAGAGGAATTGTTCAAATAGGGAACAGATGTAGATTCCAAGAGCACATTATCAGTGGACTTATTTTGAGATCACCTAAAAGTCTCACCCAGACACCAGTACAAGTCCCCACTAAGAGGAATAAACTCAAATGTTTACAAATCATATGTTAAGAATTTAAAAAAAAATATCTACATAACAGAGAGATGATTCACAAGGAAACAAATATAATCTCCCAAAACAATAACTATGCATTTGTGTTTCCCTCCCAGCCAAGGACTCCGGCCAGGGCCAGGACAAAACTTAGAAATCTCATTCCAAGACAAAGACAGATAGCAATTGGAAAACAGATACAGGGGAATAGAAGACACAGCAATTGACACCCTGCCCACTATGGAAGGTCAGGAACCCCACCCAGAAAACGCTACTTTGTGAAAGCTCCTGTTTTATAGTGATTATGTTAATACTACCGAGACAGACCCTAGAAGGATTGGCCCGTGTTAAAGAATGAAATAACTCAACGCATTTTAATGTATTTCCATCTTACAAACAGAAGAAAGACATGATTTTATTCCAAAAGATATATTTATATATTCATATAATATATATATACAAAAGTAATTGCATCTATAAATTTAAATTGTATATAAAATCACTTTTCAATGTAAAATGGAGCAATTTTGCTTCTTTTGGGTTTTAACAAAAAAAATAAATAATTAAATAAATAAAATACCCCCTCTCCCCCTAAAAAAAAGGAAATATAACCAATCTGTCATGATGTCAAAATGACCCATGTATGGTGTCAGAATGACCTGGGTCAAGGACACTGAGTTGAAATGATTTTGTCGATACAACAATTAACAAATGCCATTTTTCTACTTGATTTCAGCAAAGTCTTTGATAAAGTACAACGTCTTGATTACCCAGTCAGACGGGCTACTGTTACACCACAGAGATTATCTGATAGTTGGGACAATTTCATCTTTTTTGAGAATTATAATTTTTTTTCCTTTCTGCTTTGTTACGTGTTGTCACCATAATATAATTTGGTTACAACAATAAAGTTTATGTAAATGTCCCAGCGTAGTTAGTATTGTAAATATAATAAACAAACAAGGATGAATTCAGGTTAAGATGAGTGTCACAGTAAAGATGGTTCACAATTATCTTATTAAATTATTATTTTAGTAAGAACTGAATTCATCTCACTCCGGTTATATTTCGGTAGGCTTAGAAAAACTTTAGCTTCTAATATTAGATCATCTTTCCTTTTATAGCCTTCCCTCGAATTAATTTCTAATTAGTGAATACTTTTTGTTCTACATTCTGTCACGTAGCCACTTATTATAAAAGCAGTTAGGTCTAACATTCTACACTCACTTCTCTCTACAATCTATGCCGGACGGCCAGCCGCTCCATTCCTCATACATTGATATATTTGAAGATTTTTATCTTTTGGTACTTTGTGGATATTTTTATCTCCACCATCAAGACGCCGGAGCTTTTACCTTTGACAGTGCAGTCTTCGACACATCAAGGATCAAACCTGAGCCCGCTGTCGAAGAAATAGATAATTCATCCCTTCTCAACTGCCTGGAAGTGGAACCTTACAAACCTGATATATCATCATAAATTACGTAATATCTTCACATTTCTATTTGTAACTGCCACAATCACTATTCATCTCATTGAATTTGAATTAAAATTCATCTTTCTTTTTATTTCATCTTAAACAAATTGTTAATTGTTCTTCATTTTAAAGTAACAAGTAAATTCTGGGGCCTTATTCTACATATCTTTATGCATAGTCGAGTAGCTCTTTACTCACTTGAGACCTTGAAAATGAGTACTTTAATAAAACAGTGCATACATGATATCAATACGAGAGTAGGAACACAACTGACCATAGGCAAATACTACTAGATATAGTATAGGTTGGACAGGACGCTAAGGAGAGAGCGGGGGTACAATAAATTCCATTGTTAGGTGTGACAGAGATGGGTACTAGGGAGAACGGTCATGATTAATTACTTATATAGAGAAGTTGGATAGGTACTACAAGGGGAGTGCTACAAGTGTATATGCACGTAACATCTCCCCCTTTAACCCTCTCGTGTTTAGATTCTTTTTGGGGGAGTAGATAATGAGTTCCCTATATGGCCATGTCAATCATGTAGACATCCTTTGATGATATAAGCCTACTCTTTGATATCTGTAGTCGCCTTTTCGTTTTCTACGGTCACTCATGGCTAAACTCCGCCCAGAAACAATTTCATAGGTCCGTCCATCACCAAATTTCAAACTTTTTTTCTCGTGAGTTCTTAAGCTTTTTGACCGAAGAACGATTGGCTACTGAGCATCTTGACCCTTCAACGATTGGTCGTTCTGGCAGCTCACGTGTCAACAGCCGTCAACAAGGAATTGAATCATCGTTTAGGCAGTGGAAGACGGCCATGGAATAGTTGCGTCACATCGCCACGTTGTTGAATAAATTATCCAGGCATGGTCGATAGGTAAAAAAGCCAAATTATGTTCTAGTTACATTTGAAACAAACAAAATATATCACTGACCTCATCTCTTTGAGATATAAAGAATGATATAAAAATCAAGAAAATCGGCCGATATATAAAAAAGTTGCTAAAAAAAGCTAAAATAAACAAAAGCAATTTTTAAAATCAAATTTATTCGTAAAACAGTTGGTTTTCAACCGATTTTTATGAAACAAAGACCAATTTACTTCTTTTTTCAAGCTGATTTCAGCAATGTGACTTTCAAATTCCTCAGAATTTTATTTTTTACTTTTAAATTTTAGGTTTTATGCCTAATCAATAAGGTGTTATATTCCTTGCATAACAATAGCGTAATACATCGACGGGGAGAAGCGTCTTTGTTTCGGCCAGCTGGATAGATAGCCTGTGATTGGTCGAAGACTTTGAAACGCTTGATTCACAATTCTACACGAACGGACCCTGGCGGTCTATCAAAGAGGTGTTACAAATTTATTTACCGACTATTTTTCTTGGTGCTAAAATTACAAAGTAATAATTTCTCATCAGAAAAAATAACTCTGAAGTTCCTATCTCTTTATTACAATAAAATTGATATCTCGAATGACAAAATCGACCCACAAATAAGGGAGTTATAAATTATTCATAATATTTTTAAAAGTTTACAATAATGGTCTTCAAAGTCATTTTTCATCACCAAAGTCGTAATTTTTTACTGATTTTTACTAAACAAAGTGCAATGTCAATGATTTTCACCCGCAAATAAAATAGGATTTAAATCGCAATTTCTGAAACACATTTTCTTTTCTATCGGCAAATTTATAAAAATCAAAGCTGAAAACACCCTGCGGCAGTGACAGGACCTGTCATTTCCTTCACAACGATTGGATTTTACTTACTGAGGCCAGTCTTGGCTACCCCGCCCATGAATATTATGCCGTTGTCGGTTTTTGTCGGGTTGAATCTTAAAGAGTTAAGATGAATGGAAGATTTATATTATATAGTCAGAGACCTAAACAAGAAGAGGAAGGCTGTTGACCAAGAGTCAGTGAAACGTGAAGAGGTAAGGTATCTTCTCACACAAACGTGCATTCTGAGTACAATCTTCCTTTTTACTGGCGCTGATATAACCTAATGTGTTGCAAGTGCCGTAAAACCCTTAAAAACAAAAAATAACCCTTAATTTCTGTACTTGTTGGTGTGATTTCCTGTTATGCATAACCTTAGTAAGAATAACTGTGTGTATGTTACTGATGTTAAAGATGGTCTGATTTGCACATTTGAAGCAAAATCTCTACTTTGCACAATCCCCCCAACCCTCGAATCATCCCTCTCACTCTTTCCTATGACCAGTTGATGGTGTTCGAACCATGACAGTTTCCTTTTTTTCCTTATTGACAACAGTGGTTCCTCTTCTCCTCCTTCTTCTTCTACCTCATCTAATATATTTTTATTTGTCCTGTACTCCAAATATGACACTCTAAGTATTTTACTATAGCATCATCGAAAATCAATAAAGAAACAAAAACAAAAAACATAATCATGTCAGGACACTGAGATTGGTGCAATTGATCTCTGCAAATTCAACAAAGTGTTCCATGCACTAAACACATACATTAAAACAATTTCAAGGAAGTGTTCCATACACCATACACATACATTAGAACAAATATCTTCCTTCCTCAAAAAAATCCTTCACTGCATATTGTTCATATCCAAACTCCAAACAAACAGCTAAACGCTCGATAATTACTAGGTACACCATGATCAATACAACGTGGAATTCTTCACTTGATCTTGATCATAATACAGGGTAAGTCACTCTAAATGTGACAATGATCTGTGCCCCTCGGTCATGGTATTCTTTAGGAACTCGATGCTGGAGACAGACAAAATAAAAAACAAAATTATAGCATTTTTTAAAACAATACATTTGGAATACAGACATAACAATATGATACAATCAGTGGCGTGGCACTAATGGTTGATTTGGTGCCATGCACCACCTATTTTCATGTTTAGAGATAAAAAACAACATACAGTGCAACACATATTTGTTGAACACGCATTCAACAAATATATGGGTTCAACAAACAAGGACAGAATTACCAAATTATGTTCTTCATTGTGTAAGTAAACTTTTCACGGCATCCACGATCGGTTTTCAGCGTATGAGTAAAACGGACATTAGCAATTGCTTGCTATCCTTCAGATAGGATGCTAGTCTATCGCAAAGTACTTTCTGCCAGATCTAACAAATCCAGCTATCCAATCACTGCTGGGTGGACAGGGGGGGGGGGAAAGGGGTCAGAAAAAAAATCTTGATGGCACCCAGGATCGATCTTGGTCCCTTTGAGTGTAAAGCGAGTGCTCTACCAACTGAGCTATTGGGAGCCCCAAGACAACTAAATAAAAATAAAAATTACACTTACCTGCCAATCCCTTTGAATACAGCCCTCCATAATGACCAAAGCTCCACTTTTCAATGGCATCTTTATCACTTGGGAATATGTGTAATCTCTCTCTCCTTTAGCATTCTGGGAAACATATAGAAAAAAAAAAAAGCAATGTCCTCTTAAAATCACAATTGATTGAAATTGATTGACCAAATAGAGAGTTTTTGTTTTGTTACGTCTTTAATTGAATGATTTTAGTTGTAATAACCCTATTACATCATTTACGAAGACTGCTTCCACCACTACAAACTGTCAAAATAGCAAGTTGTAGCGAAAACTCACTCAAATTGACAACTTTTGTTCAGGTAAGATGAAAATGTTTCTTGTCTTATGGGTTACACGTCATCCGTCCTGACTGACAAATAAGCCGAATACAACTCTTATAACAGTAGAAATACATTGAGTGGCTTAAAACTGCCTCCTGGGATCTATATTTAGGCATTACTATTGTCAAATCGGTGTTGAATCTCCACTGTGCCCTGAAAACAGGTTGGTCGGTGAGATAAGGGCATTTTCGCATGTCCCGTCCCCTACCAACCAAACACTTTTAATGGGTCTTTAAAAAACCCTACCGAACACCTTAAATAATTTTATGTTGTTTTTTAAAAATTTCCTAGACCTAGATGTGTAAATAGTTGCTAACTAGTTTGTCGTTTAACAGTGGCTTATATTAGGAATGCAGAAATAGAGGCTACAAAGAAGTGGGTAGGAAAGGAAACGCCAGGAGAGGGGGAGAATTAAAGCAGATAGATTGGCACTGAAGCAGAAAGGGAGAGGGAAGGGCAAAAAAAAAAAAAAAGAGAAAGACGGAATCATCCTCGGTGAAACTAGTCAGAGACTCATACAGAGGTTATTTTGGACGATGATTCATCATGTTCATCAGATTGCTTCAGCAAGAGAGAATACAATGGCTGAATTAGTTGCGGCCGGTGCAAGCGCTGGTTACATTAAAAAAACAAAAAAAACAATGCTTGGGCAGCTAGCGTGATACCATTGAAGCCCTTGATGAGGAAGGGCTTGATGATATTTGTTTCAATTTAATGTTTGTTTTAAAAAATAATCTGCATGTCACGTTTTGTCCTAATCATTGGTACTATATTAATGTTTTCTTAGCAGGTAGACATTGTAAAGAGCCTCGAGCAAGAATTTTGAGCTTATTTTTTAAAATGAATAAATGATAGTCTTAATTACTGTATACTTACGATGATATTTACAGTACAGCTTTTCTTGTTATTCATTTGAGCTGTATATCAAATTGTATGCATGATAAAAATGTTCTGTTAGTGGTAAGATCACTGGTCAGTAGGGGATCGGGCTTTGGGCGGTAGGGGAACAATGGAAAAGAATGTGGTCGGTAGGGGAAAAATATATCACATATTTAACACCACTAAAACATGGATAATATTTCTTGCCGGGGAAAAGTCAGTTGACAACCCAAACCGATCACCACGTCTTAAGATTTTGTGACATTGCTCTTTGAAAACCGTATTATTTATGGTGCTTGTTTTGGACAAGTATTTCCCTTTTTCTCCTAAGGCGTGACAAGACTCTTAGCGGATGGTAGGGGATGGAACGACGCTATCAAACTTATACAGATAAAAATTACCCTAAAGTTCCTTGCAAATCGAAAATGCTGTCAGCTGAAATTTTGTAGCAGGCATAGACTAAATAAACAATTAATTATCTTAGTCTTAGGCTGTTTATCTTGATGAAACTGGTTGAGGCCATTTCTAAAACAGCCTTACTTTTCAAATCAAAACTGCATAGACTCAGTAAATCAATAATCGAAAATGGCCTTATACATCCAACAGTACTACACGTTCTACACGTATCCGATTAAAAAAAATAAATTATTCCTCATTATTTTTTTGCATTTTGCAGCATCTGTGCAAGGATTGCCCTTCTCTTTTTCAAGTCTACAATACATTTATGAACCAACAACAAAATAGAAAACACACTAAGGTTTGAGTTCTTAAGGTTTCTCATTGTACTCAGATGTAAAATAAGTACCTTTTTGGTATTTGCATTATCTCCCCCTCTCCCTCCCCCTCTCGAAATAATTTAATAAATACCTGCAAGCATGATATCTCATATTATATGTTAAGTGTTGCTGTTGACTTAGGACCCCTTGTCAAGTTGTAAAGCACTTTTGAGCTTTGAAAATAGCTCAAGCATAAGTCAGAATTCCCCAATTCTAGTGAGAGGGCTTAAAAGTCGGTATATAACAATTGTGCTTAATCACACATACACTACTTAAATCAGCACAAATCCTAATGAAATTAAATTAAATTCCATGCCCCACAATATTTTTAAAAATAAAAAATTACACCCTTCTGCATGGCATTATTAGGTGCCACTGCCTAGGCATTCCATAAAGGTTAAAGATAATCCATGAGACAAACGTCAGATGTAACAGGTATCACCCATCTTTTCAGTGTGAGAAAAACACATCTAAGTTCTACGTCATGGCACATGACCAAAACATATCCAAGTTCTACGTCATGGCACAAGACCAAAACACATCTAAGTTCTACGTCATGGCACAACACTAAAACACATCTAAGTTCTATGTCATGGAACAAGACGAAAACACATCTAAGTTCTATGTCATGCCACAAGACCAAAACACATCTAACTTCTACGTCATGGCACAAGACCAAAACACATCTCAGTTCTATATCATGCCACAAGATCAAAACACATCTAAGTTCTACATCATGGCACAAGGCCGAAGGACTAGAGCTCAGCTGGTCGCTGATTTGGATAAGTAAGGAAGTCCTAAGAGAGCAAATTGGGAGTTATTAATCTTGCCCAAGGAAAAAAAAATGAAGGTGGCGGAAGGGGGCTCGAACCCAGGATCTTCCAGATCACAGCGCACTGCCTTAACCACCCGACCATTTCACCCACACCCTACAATATCAAAGAAAAAAAACAAAAAAACTTACTGGTTCTGGTATTTTCCTAAATTCCAATCCTCTCTCTTCTCCAAATGCCAAAGAAGCAATGACTGGATTCTCTCCCAATAAAGACTCATCGTCTGAATGCCAACCCATACTGTCATGGCCGTCCCTGTATAAACTGATGGCTACGGAGTTAAACAATATTCCCGTTACTTCCTCCAGTTGTGATCCAAGTTGCTTTAGAGCTGAGGGCCATTCCTGCAATAATCATTTTTGTTAAAAACAAAAACAAAAAAAAACATGGTTCAAAATGAAACAACTCAATATTTAATAATTTGTTGTCCTAAAATTTCTCAGTTTTCTAAATTAGTAGGAGGTGTAGCAATGAACATATAATGAATTTGGGTTTTAACATATGTTACAGGGTCAATTTTGATCAAAAATGAGTTCTTGTCATAAATGATTAAATCAGCATTTTTTGTACATCTTCGGGAAATATCAAAGCTTAAATTCACTTCTAAATATTTTTTACATCTAGTCAAGTTGAAAAAGTATGAAATTTGAGAAGAGTTACTGGATACCTTTCCCATACATCTGACAATAACTTCATGAAAAATCACCTGATTTACTTCAGATAAAGATTAAAATGCTCTGGTGAGCATATTCTTTCAGAAAATGCAAAAAAAAAAAAAAATGCAAATCCAAAATGTTCACCTTCCAACTGATTATGTCATGCACTGACACATATAAACTTAATAGTTAAGGAATTAGCGTCATACATCTCAAATTGAAAGAGATTTTTTTTCATTTTCTAACATAGTTTCTGCTCATTTCATTATGATTATTCTGTAAGGTGATGGCAGGTTGGTTCAGCGGCTAGGTCTTTGCTTTGTACCTGGACGGTACTGAGTTCAATTACCCGCCTCGCTGTGTGGCCTTGAGCAGGTCATCTTGCCCTTGCTCACTTTGCGCCATTGCAATGTGACTGATGCCTGGGTTATTCCAGTCTTCTCTTTTAATAGACCCTAAACAAATCTTCCCTCGGAGATGAATTAAGAGATTTAAAAAAAAATTTTATGTCTATGTAAAACTGATAATTTTGGGGGTTGTTTTTCTAAACGATGTTGACAGCTGATTTGACCAAATTTGCATTCTAAAAAATTGATATAGAAATAGTGACCAAACATGTGTGAGTGGCAGATGTATTGGTGAGGACTGATACCTTCATCTTCCTTTCAGCACTTTTCCATAAAATTCTTTCACTTGCAAACAGTTGAAAACCCAAGATCAATCTTTCTGGGCATTTTGAATTCTTTTGTGGTTATTCATTGGTCTTTCTCCCTCTATTTAAGTCTTTTGTGATTATTCACTGGTCTTTCTCCCTCTGCTTAAGTCTTATGGTTATTCCCTCTATTTTTAGAAATTCCATTACAGCACATTATATTTGACAGCCAGATCGTCATTTTGAAATGACAATAGAGAATCCCCAAAAATATCACAATTTCAAGTTTGTTTGTTTTTTAAAAAAAAAGCATTTTGCAGTTGAGGCTATGGTTGTTATCATGATTATACGTCTTCCAAGTTTTATAAAATTAAATGTAAAAATATGGTCGTGATGACCACGCTTTTTCAGTCTTTTTACACACCTTTATATTTCCTGTCTTTCTATTGGTAAGTATAAAGTATGCATGAATATCAATGGTTTATAAAAATATTATATGTATAAATTAAGTAAAAACCTATCATAAATAGAGGAAAAATCTATAAAGAAGCAATAAGTAATCAAAGTCTGCCCCCCCCCCTCCCAAAACCAAAAATAATTGTTCATCATTTCGCTATAAATTTTCAATTTAACAACATGGAAAGACCAGACAGTAAAAATACTTCACATTATTATAATGGAAAAAAAAAGACTTTGTCCAATACAACATAGGGCATTTTTATACAACGTGGGGCATTTTTACACCAAAATAATAGTATTCAAAAACACGAGCAAAGAGTCCAGTATGGATTTGTTTCCCAATTGAACATTGTTTGTTTTTGTTTTTAAGGGTTTTACGGCGCTTGTAACACATTAAGGTTATATCAGCGCCAGTAAAAAGGTAGAAAATGGGATAGTAAAAAGTTCTAGAATTACAATTAAAGCATCCAAGAATAAGGCAGACAAAGGGGAATTGGTTCAAATAGGGAACAGATGTAGATTCCAAGAGTACACTATCAGTGTACTTAGTTTGAGATCACCTGACTTCTCATCCAGACACAAGCACAGGCCCCCACTAAGAGGAATACACTCAAATGTTTTACAAATCATATATAATATAAAGAAAACACAATACAATGCATAATAGAGAGATGATTTACAAGGGAAAAAATATCATCTCCCAAAACTATAACTATACATTCGACTGTTTCCCTCCCAGCCAAGGACTCCGGCAAGGATCAGGACAAAACTAAGTAATCTCATTCCAAAACAACGACAGGAAACAATTGGAAAACGGGTACGGGGGGATAGAAGACACAGCATGTACCTCCCTGCCCACTATGGGAGGTCAGGATCCCCACCCAGCAATTGAACATTGAAAAAAATCCTAATTCTTAGGAGATAAAAAGAGTAGCAGCTATAGTTAACTTTATTGATCAACTATTTACCCTCACAATGATTAAATAACACTTCAAAATCTTTGATATGATGTCGTCTGGCATTTATTTTCATTTTCAATAAGTTTTAATGACATAGAAATGTTCATCATGTTCTGCAATTGAAGCCAATTTTTTCGTAGGGAGATCTGTGTATGGCAACATTTGGACTCACGTCTGTGTTAGCTTCCTGTGTAAATCCACAATGCGCATATGATTGATCACTGTACCAAGCAGTCAGTCGGGGCTCCAGGGCCTGCACGCCACGGTGGACGTTGTAACGTTGTCTCCAGGGGATTTCGTGAAACAGCTCTGCAAATATCGTCTCACTCCTTACAGAACTGGTAAAATTGGGGAAGAAACGAAGCCTGTAACAATAAAGGGAGAGAACAAATTAATTTGGGACCAACAAAATTAACAACAACAAAAAATTTAAAAATCTGAGAATTCTACTCTTTATTTTTTCACAAGTTTTGGTTGTGGTGGTAGTGATTATGATGATGTAGTGGCAGTGGCGGTGGTTTTATTAGTGTTGGTAGTGATGATGATGATCTAGTGGTGGTGGTAGGGATGTGGTGGTTGTTGTAGTAGTGGTGATGTTATGGTAGTAGTAGTAGTTGTGGTAGGGATGGTAATGCGATGGTAGGGATGGTGATGTGTGGTTGTAGTAGTGGTGGTAGTAATGATAATGATGTGACACATTAAATAAACATAAGATCAGTAAAAACCTAGATACTCCGGAAGGCTCCGTACTGATATCGTACACCCCTGGTTTTCTGGAGAAAAAAATAAAAGAGAGATGAACTAATACTAACTTAAATATTTAAGTACAAAACAAGAAAGCATTGTTAAACATGGAGCTTTGTAAACAGAATAAAAAGTGCAATAGATTATAAAAGAACGCATCCATTTATGTTGTGTGATTTACTTGTACTGAATAAATGTAGATTAAGCTTATCTTAATTGAGAAAACTGGCTTTAATTTTTTTATTTTATTATGGAAAGTGGACATAAAGTCAACAATGAAAATCTCACATTCCTGACAATTTTTAAAAATCACTTTTCAGCATCAGTGGGAGTCCCGATAGTTCAGTTGGTAGAGTACTCGAGATTTTTTTCTGACTCCTCTGCCTGCCCAGCAGTGAATGGGTAGCTAAGTCTTTTAGATTTGGTGGAAAGTACTTTGCGATAGGCTAGCATCCTAGCTATTGAGCAATAGCAATTGCTATTGTCCGTTTCACGTTATAGAAACCTGGATAAACTCCAGCTCTATGGCCGAATGGCTCTGAAGGACTATTTTTTTCTTTGGCATCAGCTAAACAGAACCCTGACAGAATCAAAATCACTTTGAGACAAATAGGAGTTCTGATAGTTCTTCACAAAAGAGGTCGTTTATGGGTAAAGTCAAGATTTTTTTCTGACCCGCTGACCAGAAACAATGATTGGGTAACTGGTTCTGTTAGGTCAGGTAGAAAGTACTTCGAGATAGACTAGCATCCTATCAAAAGGGTAGCAAGCAATTTTTATTGTCCATTACATGCCATAGAAATCAGGATAAACTTCAGTTCCATGGGCCTATCAGCTCTGAAGTACGACTTTTTTTAGAGGATTGATCACATAATGTCAAAATATTTAACTTTAACAGAAGTCAAAAGGATGGAGAGCTAGATCAGAAAGATTAGTTGACAAATAAACAGATGTAAAGACAGACAGAAAATTAAACAGAAAGGCTGAAATAATGCCAAATTCAACATCTTTTTTAATCATTAAAAAAATTTTGGTCAGAAAAGCTGTCTTCAAATATTGATAAATTAAAATGACTCTCATCCTTCTTAAAAACTCTCAAATCTGTGAATTTTTGAAGAGTGGGTACCAATGTTAAAGAAAGAGAATACAAAGACGTAAATTTACTTACGTAATGATTTGCTCTTCTGGTTTAAACTTTACTTCCTGTAATAAATTGATAAGATATAAAAGAGAACATCTTAAATTCAGTTGACAGATTTAACATTATTTATTATTATTACCATCATCATCATCATCATCATCATCATCATCATCATCATCATCATCATCATAATTATTGTTATTATTATTATTATTATTATTATTATTATTATTATTATTATTATTATTATTATTATTATTATTATTATTATTATTATTATTATTATTCCTATCATCATTGTTGTTATTATTATTATTATTATTATTAATATTATTAATATTATCATCATCATCATTATTATCATTATCAAATCTCCTTGCTGGCCACATGGATGGAACCAATGTTTTTCATTACAGAAAAAAGAGTCACTTGTTCTTGTTAGGTCTCTTTTCATCCAATAAATCTTACAAACAATAATAAATAAATAAATAAAAACATTTGGATACGACTTGCCTCATCTAAATCCTCAAATACAAACTTCTGTGGTGGATGGGGACTGTCAACTGTCTTCCCCAGCCAAACTGGCTTTTCTGGCATTTTGGGCTTGTCTTTATCTGACCGTGCGTTGCAGACAGAGACGGAGTGCCTTGATGCTGCTGAGGATGCTCTATCATTGCCAGGGTGTCCGCTACCTCTGTTTGTGTTCACAGAGGCTGCCCATCCCCCTTGCACTCTGGCCCGTCGTCTCTTTTCAGCGTTGTTCATATTATTTGATACTATTTCAGTCGTGTTGAATAACCTCCCCTTTAATAAATCAATGGTGAGCTAATAAAATATTCATTCCTTTGAAGAGAACAAAAAATGTTTTTTTTAAATAGCATAAATTTGAGAAATATTCCTCACTTATGCCGAGGCCTCGAAGCGCTTCACATTGACCATCAGTAAAAAACATTAAATACTGCAGATTCGGACATAAAAACAAAAACTCACACGCATCCAATTACACACACACTCACATCCATATGCACACTGTACATAAATATATTACTCTCTCATATACACACACACACATTATATATATAGTGTCGGTGGGTACTTGTAGGTACAAGAGTGCTTGATAACGTTGGTTAGAGCTAATATAAATTATAAATGGAGTGACTCACTTATTATGGCCGAAACACATGTTTCTGTGGTCTCGATCCACGTCGTCAGTCGGCATATTATGTCCGTAGAATGATTTTATTATATTATAAGAATAATATAGGAATGTAAGGATGCAGCTGATGATAAAGTCACTAAATGCGGTTACGTGGTTGAGTGGTATGACACTCGCCTTCAGACCATAAGGTCCAGGGTTTGAATCCCCCTTTGAGTGAGTATGTGCATTGTTGAGTCCTTGGAAAAGGCTCTTTCCTCATATTCTCTCACTGTACTCAGGTGTAAAATTAGTACCTGGGCGTGAACAGTGTTGTCTTCATCGAACAAAATACTTAGGAAATGGTTATCACACTTTTATAAGAACAGGGGTTGTTTCTTTTCTTATTGAAATGAAAATGGTCCCTGACTGACTTCCCATGTCAGGCAAGGGCAGGAGGAAAATGAATCTACAAAAAAAATCCAATAATGTGGCTATGGTAACCTGGTTGCTGGTTAAAACATCGGTAAACTTATTCTTGTTAGCAGGAACCACGATTTTTACGAAAGACCCTGTTTGGGTGTAATGGTTTAAAAAATTGTCTCTGATACTCAGTAGAAGTAGAAGAGAGTTTACACAACTCTCTGCAGTTCAGCGTTGCCTATGAGAGTCACATTAGTAGAGTGACATAACAAAATAGGCCACCTCTATTTGCAGTATTCAGTCATTTCAGTTAGGTACTTGCAGTAGTAGCCTACGAGCCTGGACCTTTATTGTATGGAGGATTGGGCGCAAAATATAAATAAACTAGATTATAATTTTTCAAAATTTATTTTTTTAAAATTATGACTACTATCATTTTGCGTTTCGTTGACAATGACGATGTGTCTGTTGTTGTGTAGTGATGGTGGTGTTGATGATGGAGAAGTGGTAGTGATGATGATGTAAGGGTGGTGGCGGTTGCTGCAGTTTTGATAACGATGCGGTTGCTGTGATAGTGGTAGTAATGATGATGATGTGATGGTTGTGGTTGTAGTAGTGGTGATAGTAGCAATGATGACGAGGAGGAAGAGGATTTTGTAAAGGTGGTGGTGGTTTCTATAGTTTTGATAATGAAGTGGAGGTTGCTGTGGTAGTAGTTGTATTGATGATGTGGTGATGGCTGTAGTAGTAGAGTTAGTTTATTGATGGTAACTTCTATTATTTACAAGAGCACCGAGATATGAGTCATGAGCAACGGAGTGTGTGTGTGTGTGTGAGAGAGAGAGAGAGAGAGAGAGAGAGAGAGAGAGAGAGAGAGAGAGAGAGAGAGAGAGAGAGAGAGAGAGAGAGAGAGAAAGAGAGAGACAGAGAGAGAGAGAGAGAATTCCTGGAACCTTTATAAAATATATTTAACCAACCATAAATAAAACAATAAACGGGGACGAAACTATTCTTTTTAAAGTAATCTAACAGATAAGCTGATAGATTTCAAGATGTGAACGAATGATCAAGTCGGAGAGGTGGGGGGATGGGGAAATTTTCATGGATTGGATTGGGGTAACAAAAACAAAACAAAACACAATCTTGTCAAGTTTCAGACTTGAAGTTGAAGGAAGAGTTGAAACGTTAAAAATCTCAGTTACACATAACGTTTCAATCATCCCTCCTTTTCTTTCCTTCTCAAAATAACACACTCATTCAACTTCAAGCCATTTGAAAACACGCCATTTTGAACAGAAAATAGTGTTGTGTTCAGTGAGGGGATAAAAACTGATTTTCAGAGACGGAGAGTGCTTCTACTACTGCCAAGAATCGCCTCTATTTTTATATTTAGAAATAAAACAGCATATTTTTTCAATTAAAAAAGAATTAAGATACTGCCTTTTGTCAAAGCCTGACCCATACTGCCTTTTGTCAAAGCCTGACCCATACTGCCTTTTAAATAAAACGCTCAATGCCCAAAGTCATAATACATGTATTTTCCTTTCCCCGCACTTTTTCGCGGCCGCAAATGGCAACAGCCTCTTACGGTTTTCACACTACTATGTTAAGACGATCGACCCAATCAGCAAAGCCCGGTCCGCATTCATGCACCGTCGCAAACCCGCCGGGTAGCTTCGTCACAAGACACTGTTAGACTAGATGCTCTCAAATGGCAAAATATATAATTTATATATGTCATGCATGTATCTTTTGCAACATGCTCATGGCAAATCAAATAAATCTTCCAGTCATTACACAAAGACACTCTTTTATCTATGCGAGGGCAACTTGATTGTTAACGTTAACAATAGCGACTACAATTGTAATCTCCCAAAGACCACAAATATTTAGATCTATGTTTTGTTTTGTTTTTAAGTCGCTTGCACCACATTTAGGTTTTATCAGCGCCAGTAAAAAAAAGGAGAAATTGGATAGTAAAAAGTTCTAGAAATACAATTAAAAAGTACCCAAGAAAAAGAAAGACAAAGGGGAATAATAGATCACCGCTTTTGAAGGTTAGTCATCTTTGGGAGTTCTAAAACGAAGTGACAATTCGGACCCGAGTCTGAATTGCTTCCCGTGGCAATTCGGACTCCTGCCACAATGCACATGAGCAATCACAGGAAGTGTCGGAAATGGAAGCTGGCTTGAAAGTGAAGCGTGGTAGGGTGGGGGGAAGCTGCTCGTTCTCAATTGTCAGTTGTCAGTCCATAGGAGGGCGAGTGAGCGAGCAAGTCACGTTTTAGAACTCCCAAAGATGACTGCCTTCAAAAGCGGTGATCTATTATTCCCCTTTGTCTTACTTTTTCTTGAGTACTTTGTAATTGTAATTCTAGAACTTTTTGCTATCCAATTTCTCCATTTTTACTGGCGCTGATATGACCTAAATGTGTTGCAAGCTCCTTACAAAACAAAACATAGATGTAAATATTCGTGGTCTTTGGGAGATTACAATTGTAGTCGCAATTGTTAACGTTAACTATTAACAATCAATTTGCCTTCGCATAGAAAAAGGAGTGTCTTTGTGTAATGATTGGAAGATTTATTTGATTTGCCATGAGCGTGTTGCAAAAGATACATGAATGACATATCTCTACATTATATAATTAGCCATTTGCGGCTGTGAAAAAGTGCAATATGACTTTGGGCATTGAGCGTTTTATTTAAAAGGCAGTATAGGTCGGCTTTGACAAAAGGCAATGTCTTAATTCTTTTTTAATTAAAAAAATATGCTGTTTTATTTTTAAATATAAAAATAGAGGCGATTCTTGGCAGCAAGCCATGCAATGGGGTAGGGGCAGAGTACTGTCTAATACTAATATTATTAGATAATACTGGACTAGGTACCTATTAATAAAATAAGCTACCGGTTGAATACGGAGAGAAAATGATCAACTGGTAATGGGTTGGGGGGGGGGGGGTAACCCACAAACGACCGAGGCGCTGGACACAGGGGAGAACATGGTGATACGAGATCAAAGAGAAAAAGCCGCTGGCTCTTGGGTTGTGGAAATGATTGTTGGGGGGGGGGGAGTGTGTGTGTGTGTGATTATTCTGTTTTTAATGAATTAGAGTCACTTATGAGTGTGTGTGTGTTTAGGAAGACCAATACGGTTTCTATAGCTGCAAACGGAACAGTAACTGAGAGTTTCACTTATGATACTATGATAAGTTCATCATTCGGGCGCATTGCATTGCAGTATTCCGAATCGAAGAGCCATGGAGTTATTCAGACTCGACCCTGGTTAGCCACGGAGTTCTATTCAGTTTAGACTCGAGTCCGAATTGCCACGGGAAGCAATTCAGACTCGGGTCCGAATTGCCACGGGAAGCAATTCAGACTCGGGTCCGAATTGCCACAGGAAGCAATTCAGACCCGGGTCCGAATAGCCTTTTCCGTTCTAAAACGTGACTTGCTCGCTCACTCGCCCTCCTACCGACTGACAACTGACAACGAGCAGCTTCCCCCTACCCTACCACGCTTCACTTTCGACCCCGCTTCCACTTCCGACACTTCCTGTGATTGCACAGGCGCATTGTGGCAGGAGTCCGAATTGCCACGTGAAGCAATTCAGACTCAGGTCCGAATTGCCACGTGAAGCAATTCAGACTCGGGTCCGAATTGCCACTTCGTATAGACAATATGATTCCAATAAGAGAGAGCGAGTAAACGGTGACTGTCGCTAAAATATACTGACAAAAAACATGACGACGTCACAATTCATAAAACCTTCATAAAAACGGAACATCATAACAACTGACAACTGATAACAACTCACAACAACCTCGATCGAATTAGAAAACACAAACACACAACATTTAAATTTAAAATTAAAAGGCATTATATCCGTATCATTCCCTACAGCCTCCCCAAGAGAACACAACAGGTTTGATCACGCAATTTATAAGTAATCCCTACCACTAATGATGCTACTCCCTTTTTTCTATAGGTTGGTCTAATGTGTAATGACAATCTATACGTGTTTGGGTTGGTGACTTCATTTCCATGAGAAAACTTATAGAATTACAATGAATGTTTACGTTTCGTTTCCAGTGTCAAACTGCCAAATGGAAATTAAAAAGTATAAAGCAATCAACAATAATCCGACACTTAAATATTTACTATCAGAAAAAGGTCAATGAAATATTTTCAAAATGGACATTAAATTCCATGATATATTTAATTAACATGTCAAAAATAATTTCGAAATTTAAAGGGATCGCTCAATATTATTTAGAATAAAAGTAGCTGAAGTGGCAGCATAATTCTTCGTGTGAAATAAAAAAGAACAAGCTTTTATTAAACCTAGAATATCAAAGAGTTCAACAGATTGCCAATTTGGCGTTTAAAATACTGAAGTCCCAAAACTATGCTTTATTATTATTATTATTATTATTATTATTATTATTATTATTATTATTATTATTATTATTATTATTATTATTATTATTATTATTATTATTATTATTATTATTATTATTGTTGTTGTTGTTACTTTGTTGTTATTATTATTGTTCTATTGTTTTTATGTAATAATAATAATGATAAATAAATAATAATAATAATAATAATATATAATAAATAATAATAATAATAATATAATTAATAATAATAATAATAATAATAATAATTTTCTAGTCTATGGAGTCTATTGTTTAAAGAACAGATGAGTTTTTCAAAGTAGTACGAGTCTTATTAGTGTTTGGCTTTTTAAAAGTCAAATTTGGCTACCTTCGACATCATTGACCCATCAACAAGTACAATCGATAACAATAACAAATCTCTTGTTCATCCAAAGCCGCAAATCGAAACAGCTCACTCATCGAAAACAAAAAAAAAATGGATGATAATCAAGCATTATCATCAATCCTTCGAACACTATCAAGATGTGATTATCAGAGGGATTTAGTATCGATAAGAAATCTAATCTACGAGGTAATTGAAACCTTATTTTCTCAGTTTACCCCCTCCGTTGGAGGTGTACAAAACGCACCGTTTTTATGCACCTCCGTTGGCGGTGATGGTAAATTAATGAAAATGTTGCTGCATACGTCCATGAGGTTTAAATAGTTTTAGATTGTAGTTTAGCACGCTGCTTAGTGATTACCGATGTACAATGATAATAAATTAAAGAATAATAGCGGGTGGTTGGATGGGAGCATCACCCTTGAATCATATACCTATGATTCATAGTAGGCAGTTTAGTAAGCAGCAGCAGTGGCAGTCAAATTTTGACCCAACTCGCCCATAGCCCATAGGAAAGTTGTGACCGAAAATTGCCGTTCGCGTTTTGGGGGGTTCAATTAAAGATGCATAACTTCGTTGTAAAGAGGAATATCGCATATATTTTGATATCATTATTTTCGTCTTTCAATTTCCTTTTAAATGGTGCCAATTAAGGAAAAATCCATTAATAATTCCAGAAGTTATATGAAGTTAAAATTTGGCAATTTTCAAATGCATTTATTTTTTTATTTACCGCGTGTGTTTTTAAAATTTAAACGCTTGTTTTTAGAATAACATCTAAACTTTATTCATGCCAAATTTCAGGGCTCTATATCGATGCGCAGACACCTTTTAACTCTGCGCCGAAATGCCTTGTTTACATTATCTTCTCATCATGGCTGCCGGACGATATCGATATTCATATCGATATTTTAAATTTAGTTATGTATTATGTTAAATTTAGTCCATAATATTTTCAGTACTATTATTTGCTATGTTTTTATTTTGAATACATACTTTCCAACTTTATTTATAGGCATTTTATAGTTTTTGTTTTAAAAGTTCGTATATTTCTTCTCTTTGTGAAATCCGATATTAATAATATCGATATTTTAAAAATACCAATTGCTTTAATTTAATTTTATTTTACTTTGCCATCAAGTCATCAAGTTTCTTTCCCATATGTTCAGCATGTTTATCATTTGTATCCATATTCTAAAGGCCTTAGCCTTAATAATTATTATGGTAAGAAGTTCTATTAGTTTTGACACCCCCATACATTGAGAGAGAAGGGGGGAGGGGGTGGGGGATAAAATTATATTAATTGTCAGTTCAAATGATGTAATAGCAATAAACCCAAAGTGGTTCAGCAGAATTTTTTAAAGTATTAAAAGCCAGAACTTTCCTTCTAATTAGGTATAATAGGGAATCTGTTTCAATTTATTTGAACTTTTTCAATCTACCATTTTATTTATATGCAATTAAATTGCCATAGGTAAATATAAACTCATTATGTCATTACATAACATGTTTATATCTTTTCATTTAAATACTCTCAAACCCTATTTTATTCTCTATGTATTAATTAGAAGAGGGGATTATTTGCAAGTGTTTCAGGGAGATATTGGGGATAAATCCAAAAGTGATAGAGCAAATTGTTTCTTACGTCTAGCTGAGTTTTTGATTATGTAACATTTGCGTCATATTATGTAATAATGTGTTAATTTGAAATGTTTATCTTCCTCTTTATTAATGTGAATGCATTGTCCCCGATAAGACGAACATTTTGGTATACAATATATGATAAGAACTCCATATTGACTGTTTTAACCATTTTTTATTAACATCACGCGATTTCGGTCACAACTTTGCAATGGTAATTTTGGGGTAAAAATCGGTCTGAAATTTCAGTCTTTGAACTGCCGTAACTACATTTCTAATCAAGATACAAACAAAATTCAAACTGTTTTGTAATCTGTGTTGCCAGCTCTTTCATATGACATTGGTTTCAAGTGTGTGAGGTACATTTAGAATTTCTATTAAACTCCCTACTATGATGTTCGCATGGGTGTACGATCCGATAGTGATAGTGATGTCGTTTCTTCTTCTCTTTACTAGCCTATCCTGCTTCTTTGGTTTGTGATTGTATTTTTGACAGGAGATTTTTTTTTTCTGTAAATCTTCTGCCTGTTTGTTCTTGGTTATTTATAATTTAGCTTATGATATCTTTAGGTTATGATTTTGATTTACATTTGCACTATTTTTGTTAGATTGCTTGTTTTTTTGTTTCAGCGGTCTCTCATATAACCTCAATTGTGTTGGAAGAGACCTAAAGCAACAAACAAACAACAAAGGATAATAACAATAATTTAGAAAATCAAAAGTAAAAAGAAACATGGCACACAAATACTGATCTCAAATAAATAAATCATTTTAGAAAATTAAAATCGAAGTTTTTTTAAAACATGATAAAAAGTTTTTGAAAAAAGAAAAAAAACAAACAAAAACAAAGTAAATCAAAAGAAAAATGTCAACAATGGGAATCGAACCCGGTACATTCAAGGTTGGAGTCTGACAGCTTGTCTACTGCGCTACGGAGCCACCTGACTGTTCATCACATTTAATAAGGTCTTTCTAAAACATTATTTTACCTTCAATGCAACTTCTATTTTCTGGTTTTATATTTCGATTTTTTAAATTATTATTATTTTTATATAAATTTATTAACAAAAACGTCCTACAGATGTCACAATATAACTTTCGCCATGTCCAAATACAGAAACACAATATCGCTAATGAAATTGGGTGGAATGCGCATGCGTGTCGGAGGTGTATAAAAACGATCCGTTAAGATACACCGTCACCGGAGGTGCATAAAAACACTACGATAATTAATACTTCTTCTTCTTCTTCCTTTGATTGCCCACAATCAGTTGGTTGATTATTATAATTATAGCAAATATGAAACTGCTTTCTAATCTCTCTGTATTCCTTGTATATAATCGTTAGTCTAAAATCAATTTCCAGGGACATTCAGGGGTCGTCAGTGTTGGTCAGTGATGGTTTGTGTAGGGTCTAAGTATCTGCATAGCAACTTGCCACAAAAGCATCAATTGTAGTGGCTTCGGTCACTTTAGCGTCAAGCTGGTTCCAGTCCCTGACCGTGTCCGGCAAGGAGGACAAACCACGGTATTGTGTTCTCTGTGTTATGAGGCTGTATTGGTTGTTGTTACCTCTTCTCTGTCTCAAAGGTGCTGGTATTAGTGTAAACGTGCGGTGTAGAAATAGACCCACAGAAAAAAAGAGGCTTCTTATTTTCTGTGAATAGACCCCTATATGTCTGTGAGGTTTAAAATAGTTTTAGATTGTAGTTTAGCCCACTGCTTAGTGATTACCGATGTACGTTTATACAATGATAATAAATCTAAAAATAATAACAATAATTTTAAAAATCAAAGGTAAAAAGAAACAGGGCAAACCAATACTGAACTGATCTGAACTGATAAATAAATAATTTTAGAAAATTAAAATCGAAGGTTTTTTTTAAAGCATGATAAAAAGTTTTTGAAAAACAACAAAGAAAGAAGAAGAAAAAATGTCCAGTAACTATAACAACAAAAATAATGTTTTTCTCAATAAAGTAAAATTTAAAAAAATAAAAAATTTCCACAATGAGAATCAAACCCAGTACTTTCAAGGTTAGAGTTAGAGTCTGACAGCTTGTCCACTGCGCTACGGAGCCACCTGACTGGCCACTACATTTAATAAGGTCTTTCTATAACATTATTTTACATTCAATGCAACTTCTATTTTCTGGTTTTAAATTTCGATTTTTAAGATTATTTATTGTTATTATTTTTTAAAATTATTTTTTAACAATGACGTACCTGCATATGTCACAGTATAACTTTTGCCATGTCCAAATACAGAAACGGTGTCGCTGATGGGTGGAATGCGTATGCATAACGGAGGTGCATAAAAACGATCTGTTAAGATACACTGTCAACGGAGGGCATTAAAAACACTACGCTTAATTAAGTTAACGAAGTGACTATTTCTCTGAATGCTCAGGAAAATAAACTTGATCTCTTTTGCTCCGAACGGTTTACGTTCGCAAGATTTTTTGGGGTTCTTTGATTATTTGCGAGAGTGTCTGTGTAAGTTAAGTGTGAATGATGAATGTGTAGTGTATGCCTTTTATTTTGTTTGGGGGGGGGGGGGGGGTTCCTATGCCAGTGTTGGGCGCTCTGTCATTCCCAACTTTCTGTTAGACTTCCATCTTGAGTTTGTGCTATCCTGTCTTTACTTTCAACCTCTGTTCCTGTCTTGAGACTTTGGCTTCGTTATTTGTGATGTCGTGCGATGGTTTGGTCCGGAAGGTACATCTGGCTGAACTGAGAAAATGACCTTTATATTATCTGAAAAGTGACTAACAAAGTCAAAATGCTTTATTTCCATTTTTGACTTTTTAAGTTATTTTTCTATCATAAGATCATACTTTTTTTCATCAAAAACGTTCTTGAAGTATATAAAACTCATTTTTAAAGAGAGTATACCTTGTTTTCACCCATTGAAAGAGAGATCATATTGACGTCAATCTGGTAACCTATAACTTTTTCCAATACTATTTATAGCCCCTTGACCCCATCTCGTGGTCAAATTATATTCTCAAAAAGAAAGTAGTCAAATTCCAGTTATGTAAACAGAAGGAGGCCATGCATAGTTACCAACGGAAAACCCTTTGAATCCTCTCTCATTGGTCCTCAGGATCACATGGTCATAAGTTATGCAAAATGGCCTCTAACGCTGAACGTTGATGTTGCAAGAAATTTAAATATCTTGCTTCATTATAAACTCAATTTTATGAGATATTTGACAAATGAATAATTTAAATTATCAGTTTCGGCCGATAATTGTATTGAGCTGGTCAGAGGCGAGGTTATTGTGGTGCTGTGGGTGTGGGTATGACTGTGCTAGTAGTGTTGACTCGAGATGGGAGAATGGAATGTGGGAATGAATAAAATAAAGAGCTAGGCTAGTGGGTAGACAGGACGAGATAAAATGAAAAGATTGACTATGGAATTAAAAAGAGATTGGTGGAACAGGGAGGAGGCAGATAGATAAAGGACGAGCAGTGAAAGAGAAGGCATGAGAGGGGGGGGGGGGGGGAGACTAAAAGAAAGAGTTAATGGATAGACCGATCCAAGCAATAGAGATAGCGATAGTGCATAGGGCGAGACAAAGTGAAGAGAGTGATTATGAAGTGAAAAAGAGAATGCTGGAACAGGAACTAGAGAGAGAGATAAAGAGGGAGGAGGGGGGCATGGAGGAGGATGATGAAAATGAAAGGAAAAAAAACAAAACGAGTGGGTGAGGATCCCTTTTTCTCTGAGTGCGAAGAACTGTTACCACCCCAACCCCCAACTCCCATCCACGACCACCCTCCCCGCCAATAGCTCCATCAAATTCGAACACATCAATTGAGTAAGATAAATTATCGTTGAGCTGACACGAGTTTCATTCCTTTGTTTCAAGTTTGACACTTTTCAGTCAATCGACTATAGAGCCTCGGCTACTTTCATCAGTTAATTTGTGGAGACTTTCCAAAATTGAAAATGATGTGAAATAGTGCCGATATCACATCTAACTTTAAATAAACCTTGCACTGTTGAAATGGATTAAAGTATGTGTGCTGTTTGTTGGGTTTATTTTTTTTACTCGAGAGTCAATTCACAAAAAATATCGTCATTAAAAAACGAGTGCTGTGTAAAAACTGATGGAGCGAATTAAAAATAAATTGACACAGATGTTAGTCACATGCTATACACAAAGCATGCCAACCTTCATTAGAGAATTATAAAAGCCTTACGATATCGGTTATTGTTACGTTTCACTGTTATGTATTTGTTCACAGATGATGCAACTGTCTTTCTTTGATATTCTGTATCTCTGAAATAAAATTGAGATTGAAAAAGGACAAGGCCTTATTCATTTATATCGAAGAAACTAAAAATAATAAAGTACAATAGCTTTGACGGATGCTAGAGGTCTCGTGGAGGTCACTGCAATAAGATGTCCTGCCCCAGGCTGTCAAGAATCATGGACATCAAACATCCCTTCAGACATCCTGCTCAAACTCCTCGACATCCACGAGAGGACTGCTCATCCGACTACATCCCCTGCAACAGCGCCCACGGCCACAGGGATCAAAGCTGAAAATGAAAAAGTCAAGCGGCCGATCATCTCTGTGTCAGGAACAAGCGAAGAATGGACATACTTCAAGCAGAGATGGTCGGAATATAAGCTCACCACACGACTTAGTGGCCAGGTCATCATATTTCAATTTTAATATCAGTCTTTGCCCTCTACTTGTCAAGAAAGCACTATTCAAAGACTTGGGGAGGGCATAGAGAATTATAAAAGCCTTACGATTTCGGTTATTGTTACGTTTCACTGTTATGTATTTGTTCACAGATGATGCAACTGTCTTTCTTTGATATTCTGTATCTCTGTAATAGAATTGAGATTGAAATAGGACACGGCTTTATTCATTTAAATATAACATGCGTTGCTATGGTGATGTGTGTAAAAGCTTTGAGTGCAAATTTCTCTGAATTTTGGTTCTGAGATTTGAAGGAATCTCCCAATTTCAATCTTGTATAACTCACCCGAAAAGTATGGTACATCAATGAAACAGGCAACAAATTAAAGAGAAAAGAATCATCTATTCAGAAATACCAAAAGGTCAAATAGTCCAAAATGTACCTTCTGGACCAAACCGTCAAGCGACATCACATTTAGGTTTATTTCTGCTGTTCTCTCTTTGATAGTGCCGCGCGAAGTGCAAAAGTGAACGCGCCATGACATTATAGCCCCTAATACTAATAATAATAATTCCAGATATGATCTGCCACCGTCTGGGCCCTGGAGAAAAGATCCAGAGGGGCTTTTGATGTAGCAGATGGCGTAGAATCCACCTTTTGATAGTCCTCTGGGTTGTGATTTGACAACATGAAAATGGAAAAAAAAAAAATTAAATTATATTCTACTGTGCTGTATTCTCTGGACTTTAAGTGTAATAATATAGTAGTAAGCAGGTGAACACATTCATCAATTATAGATTAGTTACTAGTTCAAATAAAGATAAAATATTCAGTGGGTTGCTTATGGAAGAAAATTAAATGCATAAGGAGTTATTGAAATAATGGCATGGTAAGCTAAATCAAAGAGCGACGTAAAAATTGAAGTTCTCTGCATGTATCATGCTCATCAATGTTAAGGTAGAATCATATTATCATCATCCGTGAGCTGCTATAGATGAGTATAAGAATTACAATCGAGCACAGAAATCTCGAACAAGTCGGGACTGAGTCTTTTTGTTCGAGTTTTCCGTGTTGAGTATTTTACAGAGGATGTGAGGGAGGTAAATGGAGGTGGTCTTGATAAAAGTCATATTATGATGATAACTCTCCGTTAGAGACATAGAGATAATTCAATTTCCTTTTCTCTGCCATCTTTTATATGCCACACACACGCATGTGTAATACATTAACTGACATTTAACACTACGGGGAGAGCGATGGCATCTTCCATTTCCGTTCAACACAAACAATTCGTTAAAAACAAATTCAACAAACCGCAAGAGAATGCCTGTTTGTTCGAGATTTCCGTGTTGGCCCCGGAAAGTGTTCGAGATTTTCGTGTTGCCAATACTAACGAAATATAGGGATTAAAACTGGGAATTGTACCGAGTTTGAGATTTCCGTGATTTCGAGATTTCCGTGCTCGAGTGTATGTCAACTACCACTGCCCACCCCCAAATCTTGTTTTAAAATTCTCTGGTCAAAAGTTCCAAAAAAAATCCAGTTTATCATTATAATCCCCACACCGCAATATATATATCGGAGATAAACGAAAATATAAATCCTCTCAAATTTATTGACACGTCCATCTCCTGAAAAAATGTAAAGTAATTTGTATACTAACAATAAAAACACCAAACACTCACATGTAAAGCGGATCTGACATACTTTGAATCAACGTGCCATGAGTAACACACATCGCTACTTGCTGCTTACCCAATTTATGTAATCACGACGCATGTCCCTATTTGTGGATTTCGAACTGTTTCTTGAATGAAAATCCCTATTTTGTATTACACGAAGATCAGAACTTATTGTGATGGATTAAATATTCAATTTCTTTTATAATTGTTTGGCCATTTCAACACAAAATTAACAAAAGTTTTCTCATTAAAATATCCTTAAAACGGAGTTATTGGCTGCTTTTCATGGTTCGAAATACAGTGTTTAAAATCATCGAGACCTGCGTGAGTTTATTTCAAATACGTTTTAAAAACAAATCGGATCAGAAAAAAGACGTTTTTACGTGAAATATTACAACTTTATACCTATAATAAATGACTTACCTGATTATTTTGTGGCCCAATTATTTCAAAATCCTGTTTTATCCATGTTCGAAATCATTTGTATTCAGGCCAAGAGTTGGTCTCGTGATAAAAACTGATTAATATTTTTGATTGTAAAAAAAAAAAAGGACTTTACCCTGTTTGTGTGCTAAACTTTGTTTTCAACGAAATATGAAGATATTTTGGATTTGCAGCTATTTATTTTGAATTTAGGTGGACTTTGCCTTTGAAGTTTTCATCGAGGAATGAGTTTCAAAAAAATTTTGTTTTTTACCTATTTTTTTCCTCCAATGCAATGAAAATTGCTACTTTTTAAAAAAAATTACGCACTTAAAATATTTTCTACAGATAGGATCCTGATAATTTGGAACACAAAATAGCCTTTCACATTCTTTTTTAGGTAATTCAATACCAAGACATGAAATGCCGTAACCAGGATTAAGTGATTTCAAACTGACATAAATTGTCTGTGAAAGTACAAAGAATAGCAAAACACATTTTCTTGCTTATGTAGATTATTATAACGATACAAAAAGAAAAAAGTATCACATTGGAAAAAGAATAGTAGATATGACATGAGAAATAACAGTTTATATATATATATATTTTTGCTATTTCGTTATGTTCTGTAGAATCCGCCTATTGTTGTGTTTCAATGTATTCCAGCTATTGAGATGTTGTGAATTGTTTTCATGTTGGGTAACCTGTTGGGTGTCCCTGTGAGTTCCATTCACTGTTGTGTGTTGTTTTTTCCATTATGGTTGGTTAATTCTTCCTGTGAGTTTGTGACGTCACAAATTTTCTTTATTTTTATTTTTCAGATTCTCACCCTGGCAACAAATGGATTCAACATAAAACCATCTCTTCCAGTTATTGTGAAGTTAATAGCACACCCTGATGCATTTGTCAAGCGGGTTGCTGGTGAAATAATTTCAATACATGCCCACGATAACCAAGATATAACAATGTTAGGTATTAATACTCTAGTCCAAGACTGTAACGATGTAAATCCTGTGGTGCGAGGTGTCAGTTTCCGGGTTCTTGGAGCCCTCAAAACAAATGCTGTCTCTGAAGTTTTACACATGTCTATTATCAAAGGTTTATCAGATAGGAATGGATACGTAAGACGGTCGGCTGCCCTCACATCTCTCAACTTAAATGACTTGTCACCGAACGCAGTCGTAGATGGGGAGATCTGGGATCTACTCTACCAGCACCTCAGGGATGATGATTCTGCTACTGTAGCAGCTTGCCTCTGTGCCCTGGAAGAGGTCTGCGCCAAGGAAAAAGGAATCGTAATGTCAAACAAGCTTGGCCAGTTTTTAATTGATAACATTCACACTTATCCGACAACTGTGCAAAGAGTTGTGATTCAGTTTTTAATGAAATTTTCTCCAAAAACTAAAGATCAAATGTTTGATAATCTAAATGAACTTGATGATAATTTAACAAAGGCTCAGAGTCTTGCAATGGTGTTCTGTGTTTATCAGTTGTTCTATAATTTTACCAAAGATGCCCCAAAAGTCAAACAACTATTGACCTCAACCACTTGGTCCTCTCTAAAATCCAACTTTGGTCGTGAACGTAGTGAAGAGATTATTTCAGCTGCTATTCATTATTTAAACACTATAGATTTTGATATTGAAAGTTGTTGTGGCGATTACAACAAATTTGTATGCCGTGATGATGACTGTCTTTATTTAACTCAAAACAAGATAAGCATCCTAACCAAAATGATAACACCCGAGAATGCAGACAACATATTTTCAGAGTATTTATCCTGTGTGAGAACTATGAGTTTGACGAGCATCAAACATCTCATGAGGATGGTACATGAGATATTGACAGAAAAGCTGGACGTTGTGAAACCATGTGTTGAATTTTTAAAGAACCTGATAGCCACAGAGAGATCAGAAATTATCAATGAAGGAGTACAGGTACGTTTTTCCTTTATTAAAATGTTTTGAAAACTGTTGCATATTTCCAGTATCCCTTGCTCATTTACACCAGAAACTGGGTGGAGTCCCTGACCTCCCATAGTGGACAGGGAGGTACTTGTACAAACTGTTGCTGAAAGTTGATTTAATTTAAATACAGCTTTTCTATCTACAGTGGAACCTCCCGATTACGACACCTCCGAATAGTGACAACCTCCTGATAACGACATTGACCCTGGTCCCGATTTTTAAAAAATTAAGATCAGTTTTTAAAAATCTACAAATAACGACGCACTTTTTGATAAAACCTCAGAATAACGACGTCATTTTGGCGATTTTCGGCAGTTTTCGTAGATATCTGATAATAAAAATACCGAGTATGAGTACTCAAAGTTTATAAAAACCATTCCTGCTTGAACCAATGAGAACGCAGCTTTTGAAACCAATGAGAATGCAGCTTTTACCACCTTTAGGTCCAATGAGAATGCAAGTTTCGCCAACCAATGAGAGAGTGAGTTTACCGACCAATGACAAAATAACAAGGATGATGAACCTTTTTTTACATTTTTAATGGATAGAGAGAGACAAAAATAAAAGTTAAAAAAGAACCAACAAAAAACGAACAAACAAAATGAGAAAAAAAAACCCCAAAAAACCCAAACATTTTTAATGCGGCCATGTGTTCCGTTGTATTCATACAGCTGTTCACATGCCGGTCCCCAGCCCAGATAAACTTCAGAGGGAAAATGGTACTGTTGTGGCGTGGTTAATAAAAACTGATCCCGCGAGCCTTAACACACCCACTTGGTCCACCATCTTGGAAACCTCTAAATAACGACACCTCCGGATAACGACATCAAAACTCGGTCCCGTGGCATGTCGTTATCGGGAGGTTCCACTGTATCTCTCTCTCTCTCTCTCTCTCTCTCTCTCTCTCTCTCTCTCTCTCTCTCTCTCTCTCTCTCTCTTGCTCTCTCTCTACCTCTACCATAGCAGAGAGTAATAAAGTTGTTGATTATTTGTATCTTGTTCTTTTCTTCTTTTTTTTTTCATTTGTGATCCAGATTTTGCCTTCCATATCACTGACTGATGATTGCCAGCTTAAAGAAGTCCTGAATTTGTTGAAAGAAAAATACCACCGTTTGTCTTCATCGGAGGCTAAGATAGCACTACTTCAGATGATAAAACTACATGCATCAAAAATGGAAAATCCTGCAAAAATTCTGGAAGACCTCTTCCTGGAGCTTCAATATCACGGCTGTAATTTGCCAATGGAAAATAAGAGGTCTATAGAGATAGATTCTCCGTTTGACCATCTTTTTAAGGTTCAGCTCTTGGGTGCCATGGTGCAAGTATTTCTGTTAAAACCTGCTCTTACTCAGTCCATGTTAGCCAAGCATATTGAGATTTGTATCAGAGATGTAGACCAAGCTGTCAGGGATAAGGCTTTGATGTATTATGGGAATCTTCTCAGTCGTAGCAAGGTAAATTCTGACAGATCACCTCAAAACATTGTAAAGTCAGGGTAAATATTTGCCCATGTTGCACACAGTGGTCAGAAAGCTGTACTTTTACCAGAATACCCACCACATGGCTACCGTCAGTAAACGATGCCAAAGGTGGTAGGTATACACTCATGGGCTATGGAAGGGAAATCAATCTCTCAATGTGGGCAACATTATCAGGACCGATTGCTTTTTACAATTAAACGAACATTTCTATGGTATCCATGCCTCCCCACAGCAAAATAATAAATGGTAAAATCTGTAAATCCCAAATTATAGATGGCTTGATGATTTGTCTTCTGCGGATAGCAAGGGTCCTTTCATATAATAAGGGTCCTATCATATAAACTATTGATTTTTAAATTCTTTCCTGTTGATTTTTTTCGACCACAAAGCCGTGTTTTAACCTTTGGTTAGTTTTCCTATCATTCGGTGGCTTCTGTGTCTTAACACCATGGAGCCCAAGTCCAGATCTGAATAGGTCAATAAATGACTCACAATGGTTTTCAAAGATGTGCTTTTTTTGGTTTGAGTATGATTGACATATTCTATCTGGCAACCACTGATCACCCTTCCCAAAGTTTCATACATTATAAACATTGTCCTCAACACTCAGTTCTCTTGCAATTGCTCTTTTATCATGAGTGTTTTTCTGCCTGGTTTCATTTTGCAAAACTGATTTATGAATAGTTGGGTGTAATAAGTCAACTTCCTGTTAAATATATATTCACATGGGGCAATGCCTGTGGTTACATGGGGTGTTATTCTGTACTTAGTCAAGAATCCAGTTATTCATTCTTTGAAGGAGAATTTAATACCCATTTGATATGCTTTAAACTCGCCACATAATCTGATATGAAATTCATTTAGAAGACGATGTCTGCTGTCAAATTTTGCTCGTTGAAGAAATTTTGGTGGAGGAGGGACATGGACATTTTTCAATAGATCACAACTGTTGAAATGTTTTATCTCCTGATGAACTTGGTTGGCACATATCTTTCAGCAAACGAAATTGTTTCTAACCTATGACTGTCAATAATATTGCTCTTTTCTTTACATCTTCCATCTCATCATTGCCGCTTGGTACTGACTATTAGTTGATTGGTATCATTTTTGGCTTTTTTATACATTTGCTTGTGAATTTCTAGTCCAGACTAACTCCAAATACGTTCCTTATGATGTCTGTCAGGTTTGGCATTTCGGACTTCAGCAGTGAACCATTTCAATTTGGTCTTAGGATGATCGTTCTGGATTGGAGGGGCGCGTGTTTTTCCAGACAATTATCGAGTGATGTGTAGAGAAGATGTAATTTCTCTGTGACGCCATGTGTTTTCATAACGTTATTATATATGTCCAATTCCCGAATTTGATCTACTAATTTGGTGTGATTTATGTCTTTCGTTTTTCTTTAGTGGACAGGGACATTGATCTTAAAAAATACTGGGTGGTGGTCTGAAATGTCTGGGCTTCCAGTCCTGATCTCACTAGTGGAAGTATTGGGATAGTCTGTGTGGTAACGAGATCGAGGGTGTGTCCACCCTTGTGAGTTGGTCCTGTGACATTTTGTTTGAGATTGAATATTTCTAGAAGTTTGGTGAAGTTGTCCGAAATCTCGGCATGAAAATTAAAATCACCTAGAATAATAATTTCTCCATTCTCTGTTTTTTTTTAGTTGGTGGTGGTGGTCTGTAAATGGCGCCAAATTTTGCCATAATCCAATGTGTTTTGAAATATTTCTCTAAAAACTGGTGCTAATTGGTCGGAACATTCTTTTAATACACGACCACAAATTCCATCTGGGCCTTTGGCCTTTCTTGGGTTGATGTTATTTTAAAAAATATCCATCACACTGTTGCATTTTCAACCCATCGATGTGCACATAATATTTGAGCAAAAGAAGACTGGCCGGTCACCTTGATGTAATCTTCCCTTCTTGCAGGCACATCATCAAAAAGAATGTGCATAGCATTAACAATTTGACCTAAACTAAACCCAAGTCAGTTGATTGTACAGCATCCCTAAAACTGTTGTGCAGTGTGTGGAGCCCACATGACTCAATGCTAAGTGGATACTGGTTAAATTCATCCCTAATCTTATCCCTCAGTTGTCTAAACACTGACCAGTTGACATTAGGTCCATCCATTGATAAATGGACCATGTGCTTGATGTCCTGGTGGTCACCAACATGTCGATCAAAGGAATGCAGAATGTCACTTGCACATGAATGTCCGAAAAAAATCAGAAGTCATGTATCTGGTACAAACTTTTCCATCATGGCAGAAACGTAAATGTAAATCCCTTTGCTTTTTTTGTAGCTCTTTGTTGAGGGACTCATCGTACAGCAATACGTACTGTTTACCTTCAACACATTTCCTTTACATTTTTTTTTTTAAATGAGGGGCTAGCCTATATGAAGAGAGATTTGTCTCACCAAGAGTCGTGCTTCTAGCTATTTCAGAATCAGGGAACATCCTCTGAAATATCTTAACTACGCCCTCCTGTGAATGAAATGAAAAATCACTGTCATTGATCTTAAGCGCCCACAAAACTTAAGCATTAAGAGCACCAGTCTTGGAAACAAAGCTTGATGTGGAGATGAGACAAATGAATTTGAACTAGTACTAGTACTGGAGCATGATATAGCAACAGACGCTGATGAAGATGGTCCTCCAGCTTGGTTAGAACCAGCAGATGGAGAAAAAGTAAACTCTGGATTCTGTTAGAACTAAGAGCCCTCGATTTATCTTTGTGTTTAGCTCCTTTAGAATGGGATATTAATATTACCAGATGCATTCCAACTGTTATAGCCGGTCTTTGTCCAAAAACATTTTTTCTTAGCACAATCAATTTCCCGTTTTTTTTTCTAGGTTTTCAACCAATTACCTATGTTTTCCCCGGTTTTCAAGGCCTTGAAAAATATATTTGAAATTTCCGTTTTTGTCCCGGTTGCGTGGGAACCCTGTCAGGATGTTATTCACAAAACAGGGTGTGCATAACCGAGATGTTTAATTCAACTGGCAGGTAAAGCCGACGAGATTTATGCCTGTAGTGATGTCTCTCTCTCTCTCTCTCTCTCTCTCTCTCTCTCTCTCTCTCTCTCTCTCTCTCTCTCTCTCTCTCTCTCTCTCTCTCTCTCTCTCTCTCTCTCTCTCTCTCTCTCTGTCACGGAACAAAGATATGGTGACTCTATTTTTTTTATGCTGCTCATCCGACTGACAATGAGGATGATTGTTGTGTTTCCCTCTCTTGTCTTTTGGTGGTAAACCTGAAAATGTAAATAATACCAAAAAAAAAAAAAAAAGGGTAATTTCATCATATGAAAAACAATAATAACAATCTACACAAATGCACACTTAAACTGTAGCAAAGTAAGTAAGAAGTGCACTCTGAATCCCTCTGTAAGAAGCAGCATGTGTTCGAAAGAGCTCGATGGTTCGAGCCAATTCATTACGACCTAGCTCTGTACCTTGAGTTTGAGCAAGTACGACGCCTTGGATACCCTCTCAGCAGGCAGACCCCAAGACAAATTCCCCACTAGTCTTATATATATCAGTAGTAGAAAATAAAATTGATTAATTTAAATTTTTAAAAAAAATTATCACGGGATAGCTCGTGACATGAAATTTACTAAAGTCACTGCCAGCCTTTCAGGTCAACCCTTTTGGTCACTCAGTAAATTCACATTTGAGCCGATAATGTGTGTGGTTATTTTCTCATTCTTTCAAATTGTCATGGCTGTCCTAGCCATCATCTTTTTAAATATGTAGGTCTAGATATAACTTCAGGAGTTGGACCCCCAATCGAAACCAGACTCAAAGCGCTTTACCATCTGCTTTTCATTTTCACCCAAAGTCTGACTCACTGACCACATGACCGCTGCACCTCATGCATTCCCACTTCACCACTAAGTAGTAAATGAGGTAATCACTCTTAAATTTATTTTAAATATCCCATTTATATAGCGCTGATTAACGGCCTGACGTCGTGCTCTAAGCATTTAACAACTTACAATGATATACTTTCTCCTGGTGTTACACAACACAAGGAATGTGATTTTGTGAAATTCAGCCTGTTTGGCGCTTTTACAATGTTTTTAGGACAAAGACAACACCAGAGGGACCTCCGAATTAATTATGATTTATTGCTTCATCAATAAAAAAATATTGCAGTTTTGTACGGAAAATGATTTATTGTTTCTGTTTATTTTATGCAATTGTGTGTTGTGTTTTTGCCATGACTTTATGTATGTACAGGGTGTCCACAAAGAATGTGTACATGTTAGTTAACCTGAAACTGTTGGTGGTGGACACCACTGGGGAGTGAACTCCGAGCCGTGGGATATGGACAACAGTGGGAACGTATTGTTCCAGTAATTTGAGGTTTTGTCCGCAGAATGTCCATGAAATTTTAAATTGTTGGGAATGATTTTTATTTTTAAATAGTGTTAGTAAGTGTTAGTGTTTGATTTTTGTGATCATTTCTTCAGTAAATCTCTCTCTACCAATTATATACTCAACCCCTCTACATCCTTCTCTTTCGTGAACTTATTGTCGGTCTTTTGGGGGAATTTTCTTGCGAACTTGTAGACTATTTTTTTTTTCTCTCTAAAAACCCGCCATGTCAAGTCCTGAGGAGAGGCGGACATTTTACTGGACTCGCATTTTGTACACACACAGTGTACGGATACTGTAATATGCCATGGACAGTATGATAAGTGTCTTGCGCTCATACGTTTCTGTCGTCCTCTGAGTTAAAAAAAAACAAACAAACAAACCTAAAAAAAACACTGTGGTCAGAAAACGTCCTACAAAAATGTCTATCGATTAAAATGACCCTCATCTTGCCAAAAAAAAACTCTCAAACCTGGTTCTTCCTTGAATGAGAGTAAAGAGCCTTTTTTCATTAACTTTCTGCCATCCACAACGGATTCGAACCTCAATCTACAGGTTGAAATCATTGTCCCATGCCACTAATCCACAGATCTGAACTAACAGAGTAACAACAGACAAAGGTGGTGAGAACTTGTCTATGTCTAACGGTGACCATTCGTCGCCCACTTCAGACTTCCCTACGAAACATTAATAAATTTACGAAATTTTGGCTCCGATTTCAGAACTTGATAAGCATCTCTCAAGTCATTAAAACTTATTGAAAATAAAAGTTGACGCCAGACTACATTATTTTAAGGATTTTGAAGTGTTATTTAATCATCGTGAGGGTAAATAGTTGATTTTTAAAGTTGATCATATCAACTACAATTTTTATCTCCCAGAAATTATGAATTTTTAGATTTTCAAGTTGGCAGTTTTGTAGTAGTGATGAAGACGTGGTGGTGGTTGTAGTAGTGGTGGTGGTTGTAGTAGTGGTGGTGGTTGTAGTAGTGGTGGTGGTGATGAAGATTTGGTGGTGGTAGTGATGAAGAAGTGGTGGTGGTTGTAGTAGTGGTGGTAGTGATGAAGATGTAGTGGTTGTAGTAGTGGTGATAGTGATGATGTGGTGGTGGTTGTAGTAGTGGTGGTAGTGATAGTGATGATGATGTGGTGGTTGTAATAGTGGTGGTGATTTTAATAGTGATGATGATGTGATAGTGGTTGTAGTAATGATGATGATGTGGTGGTTTTAGTAGTAGTAGTGGTGGTGGTGATTGTAGTAGTGGTGGTAATGATGATGTGGTGATTGAAGTAGTGGTGGTGGTGTGAAGATGATCATTCTCATCATCACTATCATTAATTCTACAACCTCCCCCATCACATCATCGTCACTACCACCAAAACCGTATCAGAATTACTACCACTACTACAACGACCACCACGATATCACCATTACAACTACAATCATCACCACCACCACTTCTATGAGCGCCACAGCGATATCACCATTTCAAATACAACCACCTCTACATCATCATTACTACCATTTCTATAACAACCACATCGTCATCATTACTACAACCAGCACTAACATATCCTCATCACCACTAACTACAGCTACCACCATCAGATCATCACTTCTACACCCACCACATCGTCATCATTACCACCACCGCACTATCATCACTACCACTCGTACTACAAATACCACCACCATCAGTATCACTACCATCACATCATCATCACTACCACTACCACCACCACCGTATCATCATTATTACCACTACTTCAACAACAACCACCACGATATCACCATTACAACTACGTTCAACCCTCATCACCACCACCCCTTCTCCAACCATCATCACTATCACCACAACTAATTTACCACTAACTAGAAAGTATTTGTTCACGCTTTACAAATAATAGAAGCAGGCGGCTATACCGTTGTTACTGCATGGGACAGCGTGGCTCAACGGTACGGTCTTTGCTTACCCAAAAGGTACCGAGTTCAATCACCCACCGCGCTGTGTGACCTTGAGCAAGTCATCTCGCCGTGGCTCCGTTTGCGGCTGTCGCCTGGGTTACTCCAGTCTTCCATTTGAATAGACCATAAAGACAAATTCCCCCATGGTGATGAATAAAGGGATTTTTTTATTATTTTTAGTGGTTGTGCAACTTATAAGTGGGTAGACTCGTATCGTGTATCTTTAACCCTCTCCTTACCACCCATAGGAAAATCTTCACATTCGTTAGCTACTATGCAACCAACAATTTTCTTATACTTACTTCTTTTGTTATAGTTAAGCTATAAAAACTCGACACTTTGTTGCAGAGCTCATTTTTCTGAACAGAATATAGAATATAGGTCCTACTCGTTACTATCTGTTTAAAAAATTGTTTGATGAGTATGAAGTTTCGGGTATAATTCTGAAAATAGCTGGTAAGGAGAGAGTTAATAAATTAATTGCAAAGCTCCGCTCTCTGGCAAACGTAAAAACAATAAATCTAACATAAATCTTTGAGCTATACAGCTGTAATCGTCCAAAGTCGATAATCCTTCCATATTGTCATCTTTCAATAATCAAATGACTTCTATAAAAATAACATGAAAGTTGATGATGGATAGTTGAGAGAGTAATATGGAGAGAAAGAGAGAGATGATATATATATATATACAGTGGACTCCGGATAAGACGATGCCCAGGGGAACCGAGAAAAAAATCGACTTATCCGAAAATCAACTTAACCGGAGGGTAACCAAATGAGCAAAAACTCATTTGAACAAAGCAACCCAATCTGGAATAAGTATGTCCCTTCATATCGCACGGTCTCTGTAGTGGTCATCAGAGGCTCCTACCCCCAATAGCCCCATAGAGGAATCAGAATACATAAAAATCGGAATTTGAGATTTTAAAAAAAGCGGAATCAACTTATTGTTATTGACTATGACATGCTTTGCAACAGAAAATGTAATAGACAATCCAAAAGTACTCAAATGATTAAAAATTAAAAATGTGTAAAAATGTACAGATTGTGTAAAGACTAAGAATGGGGTCAAATAATAGAAAACACACAGGTCCTGGCCGTCTGAGAGCAGAGCATTGAATGGATGGATTTAACCTTGTCAGGGCCCCCCCCCCCCCCCCCCCCCTCCTCCCACATACACACACCTAATCAAGCAAACGCGCGTGCCGGTACACACACACACACACACACACACACACACACACACACGGACACAGGGCTAAAATTAAATAGGGAAAGAAGCTGACCGTACTCAAATAATACTATTACCGATTGAAGCCAACATATAATATTACCAAGGTCATTGACCTCACGAATCGGAGTCATAATAATAATATAATAATAATAATAATAATAATAATATCTTCGGTCAACCCCCCTCCCAAACATAAAATATTATCCGACATCAGCAGCACACACTTTGAAGAGACTAATCAGACATACAATGTGTGTTGATTGACCATAGGAGATGACGAAATAAGCCATAGCTCACTTTTTTTCGCTAGAGATTTTTTTTTTTAATTTTCCTTGATGGGAAAGGTGAAAAGCGGAATTTTTGCCTTGAATGTGGAATGTATAGTGAAATTATTCCGCGAAAAGCGGAAGGGTAGGAGCCTCTAGGTCAAGGTCATGCTTCTTGTAAATCGAGACAGAAATAGCTGGTATGCCAAATTCCTATGCGATGATTTTCTGTCGCATGCCAAACTTTCCAAATGCATCGAATCTTCCTTTTCCGCGATAGGTTTGCCATTGTAGTTGTAGACTTGACTTGAATTCTTCTTGATAAAATTGATACTTATTAAGAGGGCCATTACATAGGATGGCATGGGATTAGAACCAAAAAAAAAATCTTGAACTTGAAGTTGCGACAATGTAAAATTTGAGATGGAGAAATTAAAGTTATTCAATACTGCTCATGTACATTGAACAAGGACGTCAGGCAAAGCACCTACATCACATCGATGTGCGCCAATCGTTCGCGGATATTCTTAACCACTTAAAATTCTTACTCTTACTGGTAGCTTTTTTAACCAATGGAAATACTTGTTTATTTGTGATTTTTTTTTGTAGTCATGAGTGATAAGAACATCGACTTAACCCTCTCGTGTTCAGATTCTTTTTGGGGGAGTAGATAATGAGTTCCCTATATGGCCATGTCAATCATGTAGACATCCTTTGATGATATAAGCCTACTCTTTGATATCTGTAGTCGCCTTTTCGTTTTCTACGGTCACTCATGGTTAAACTCCGCCCAGAAACGATTTCATAGGTCCGTCCATCACTAAATTTCAAACTTTTGTTCTCGTGAGTTCTTAAGTTTTTTGACCGAAGAACGATTGGCTACTGTGCATCTTGACCCTTCAACGATTGGTGGTTCTGGCAGCTCACGTGTAAACAGCCGTCAACAATGAATTGAATCATCGTTTAGGCAGTGGAAGACGGCCATGGAATAGTTGCGTCACATCGCCACGTTGTTGAATAAATTATCCAGGCATGGTCGATAGGTAAAAAAGCCAAATTATGTTCAAGTTACATTTGAAACAAACAAAGTATATCACTGATCTCGTCTCTTTGAGATATAAAGAATGATATAAAAATCAAGAAAATCGGCCGATAAATAAAAAAGTTGCTAAAAAAAGCTAAAATAAACAAAAGCAATTTTTAAAATCAAATTTATTCGTAAAACAGTTGGTTTTCAACCGATTTTTATGAAACAAAGACCAATGTACTTCTTTTTTCAAGCTGATTTCAGCAATGTGACTTTCAAATTCCTCAGAATTATATTTTTTACTTTTAGATTTTAGCTTTTAGGCCTACTCAATAAGGTGTTATATTCCTTGGCAAACAGAAAAAGATCACTGATAACAAAAATCATCAAACGCCAAATGGAATTTTTAGGACACATTATCCGCCACCCTGGTTTGGAAATACTCGCCTTGACTGGAAAGATGAATGGAAAAAGAATAAGAGGAAGACAAAGAATAACGTATTTGAAAGGGATAAGAACTTGGACAGATGAAGCTGAGAAAGGTGGCGCTGCTTTAATAGAATTGGCAAGAGATAGATCAGCTTGGCGGAAGATGACCTCCGACGTTTGCTTCAGATATGGAACTACATGAGATGAGATTCCTTGCATAACAATAGCGTAATACATCGACGGGGAGAAGCGTCTTTGTTTCGGCCAGCTGGATAGATAGCCTGTGATTGGTCGAAGACTTTGAAGACGCTTGATTCACAATTCTACACGAACGGACCCTGGCGGTCTATCAAAGAGGTGTTACAAATTTATTTACCGACTATTTTTCTTGGTGCTAAAATTACAAAGTAATAATTTCGCATCAGAAAATATAACTCTGAAGTTCCTATCTCTTTATTACAATAAAATTGATACCTCGAATGACAAAATCGACCCACAAATAAGGGAGTTATAAATTATTCATAATATTTTTAAAAGTTTACAATACTTGTCTTCAAAGTCATTTTTCATCAACAAAGTCGTAATTTTTTACCGATTTTTACCAAACAAAGTGCAATGTCAATGATTTTCACCCGCAAATAAAATAGGATTTAAATCGCAATTTCTGAAACATATTTTCTTTTCTGTCGGCAAATTTATAAAAATCAAAGCTGAAAACACCCTGCGGCAGTGACAGGGCCTGTCATTACCTTCACAACGATTGGATTTTACTTACTGAGGCCAGTCTTGGCTACCCCGCCCATGAATATTATGTCGTTGTCGGTTTTTGTCGGGTTGAATCTTAAAAGCGACATCGACTTATGTGGAGTTTTTTTTTTTACTAATGTTATAGTTATATAGGAAGAAGGGGGAGGGACCAAGAAAAAAAATCGACTTGGGTAAAAATCGACTTAGGCAACGTCGACGTATCCAGAGTGCACTGTATATATATATACATAATATATATATATATATATATATATATATATATAATAGATAGATAAGATAGATAGAGAGAGAGAGAGAGAGAGAGAGAGAGAGAGAGAGAGAGAGAGGGAGAAAGATAGATAGCTAGATAAATTAAATAAATAAATGTCCCGCGAAATTGCGGGATTTTTACTAGTATATATATATATATATATATATATATATATATATATATATATATATATATAGCGGAGAGAGAGAGAGAGAGAGAGAGAGAGAGAGAGAGAGAGAGAGAGAGAGAGAGAGAGAGAGATTACTTTGCCAGAGGGGTTATTTAATTATTTTTTTTGTCCGATCGTAGCCATCGTTAACATATAGCCTGACACTAGAACCCTCTAGGACTGGCAGTTTGACGTCATGTTTTAGGTTTGTATAGCGTCTAGTGAGATGTCGTTAGTAGAGCTCAAGGAAACAAGTTATTTCATTGGTTGAACTATTGAATACAACTCACGATTGTTTTCTTTTGTGGCAAAAGACTGGCATTTTGACGTCATTTCTTGGTCAGCGTCAGGCTATAACTTTACGATGGCTACGGTCTGATCCCTTTCCCTTTCCATTATCTACTCATCCAAGACCTCCGTAGTCTTGTGTCACTTTTAACATTTGGCGCCAGTCTGTATGTGCCAACGTCATACAAATGGGAGTGTAACCAAACAGGTGTCAAAATAAGGCACAAGACATGATGACTATTTTTGCGCGGATCCATCGTTTCGCAGCCTGGACGCTTATCACAAGAACATTTTAGACACGGCAAATTCAGCGGAAAATCAGGCCGGCGATTTACTTATCCTGCCGGCAAAACTTTTCATTGGCCGGCAAGGTCAACTGATTTTTTTTGATACATTGATAGGCCGTGCTATGGAATTAAACATTAGTGGAACGTTTAAAGATGCTTAAAGAGAGTTACCATATTCAACACAGACAGTCAGTAATACCAGAGAGCGGAAATGGTGTGATACGTGTTAATACTGAGAGGGACCTTATCGGATTCGTGATGTAGGTAATTTTAGAAAACTACTCTGACTGGTGTTATGAGCGTTTACAAACAAAACAAACAATTACAGTTGTTTCATGGTGAAGATCACCCCCCCCCCTCTCTCTCTCTCTCTCTCTCTCTCTCTTTCTCTCTCTCTCTCTCTCTCTCTCTCTCTCTCTCTCCTCTCTCTCTTCTCTCTCTCTCTCTCTCTCTCTCTCTCTCTCTCTCTCTCTCTCTCTCTCTCCTCTCTCTCTCTCCCCCCCCCCACACACACACACACACATACACACACACACACATAACCCTACACACAACATTCTTTTTGCCTCACGACGGGATTTACCACATGCATGTCTGAAGGATTTACCAATGACGAATGTTATCCGCAACGTTCTCTCAGTCTCAGGCATAGACTTTCACAGTAAAGTCTCAGGTAACTCATCGGGATTTACCGATCTTTATTTTTAGAACTGCGGGTTTTCCGTATTTCCTTCCGTATTTTCTTCCTTGTCACCTGTCAACAATGAGCGACAAACAACGTCAAGTTTGATGCTTCTGTTTGTATCCTGAAGTTCTCTCTAGTACCTGTTTGAACACCTGGGTTTGTTGTCATCATGCCATGCTATTGACAGCCTTGAATAACTCGTAGTAAAGGTTTGAGAAGTTACCTTGGTAAAATACATATTTTACTTTTAAACAGGTTGCAACATACTACCTATGCCTATGAATATGAATGAGAATGAGAGGCTTTTTCTTGTCGTGAATAGATTTTTACATCTCATTCACGATGAGAAAATAAAATAAATAAATAATATGCCCGAGGCATGAATCTCCACCGAAGTGGGCAGTTCCCGATTTACTAAGTACACATACCTAGATTTTGATTATCCGTTAGGAACGTTGTAGATTCAAATGGTCAAAGAGAGAGAGTAAGCGGTGACTGTCGCTTATATACGGTGGCCAACAAGATATGACGTCACAATCACAAACGGAACATCATGACAACAACTCACAACAACCTCGATCGAGATACTACACACCAACACACAAACACACAACATAAAAAGGCATACTGTTCCCTACATTCCTCCCCCTTCTAAAACAAACCTCATTCTCCAGTTTGACATCCTATAACGAAAAAAAAAAAAGACTTCTTACCTTATGAGGCGTTGCTCCAATTGAGCCATAAAACAGGGAAATAACAAACAATAAATCTCCCTTCCCGGGGGCTTGAAACTTGAAATAAAAATCCACAAAACATTACTGAAAATATCCATATCAGAACATAGTACTTATGAAAGTTGGACCACAATTAATAAAAGATAACATGTTAGGAGGGATGTAATATTTTAAATTTCATTGGGAATATAAGCAATCAAAATTGTAAGACAATATCAGTGTGGTTGCTTCCTGCACTTGTAAATGGGTGGATATGTCTCATTTTTTCTTTAAAACAATGCAGCTGAAAATTGAGCTTATTTAGTATTTACATTATTGCTAACAGGATAGGGGAGCTCTTTATTAATTGATTGACAAGATGATGATGACCAGGGATAATGTCAGAAATTTTTTTTTTTTTTTTTTTTTTTTTTTTTTTTTTTTTTTTTTTTTAAAGCATAGTCGGAACCATGTCCGTTACCAATTCATGTTAATGTCTATAATACAGGTCCTGCCACAAGGTGGTATCCATCATCATTTTGAAGCTTATGCTTCTGACTCACCTGATCGAGGTAGTAAAATACCTTCTGATGTATAGCCATAATTCCCTCCCTCGCCTGACTGAGGTGAATTCTCAGGTGTTCATGTTATCAGTTCATTAGGGGTACCACTACCCTGGTTTCCTGGCCCACATGGTCATCATGGTACCCTCATGGGTTCTTTCTCACATCTTGGCTTATTCTGATTCCATCATGTTGGGTCGGGTTCTTAAGCCATGATCAGATGGGCCTCTGGGTAGCTCTCTCCCTTCCTCGCCTGTGATTCCGAGGGTACCATCCCTGGTATCATCAGGTCTCTGGGTTCAGGGGGCTTACACCAGGTATCATCAAGCCTGTGATTCTGAGGGGTTCCAACCCTGGTATCATCAGGTCTTGGGTTCAGGGCACTTTTTTCAGCTGTCATCAAACCTGTGATTGCTTGGGGTGTCATCAGGCTCCCTGTGCATGGTGTCTGCTCCAGGTGTCTCTAGTAGTCCCTTGTGCCCTTGAGTCATCATGATGTGAGAAGTTTCTTAGTGGGGAGGTGAAACCTCTACCCTTTGATGGGGAGTGAGGCGTCACCTCTACCCTTCTCCTTCAGCCTTTGGTTCGAGTCCAGTATCATCAGGCTGAGCTTCCCTGGTATTTTCTTTGGAATTGAACCCCTTCATCACTGTCACTGCCATGTTGACAGTGGTGGCATCGACTCGTTGCTATTCTGCTCAGTTGATACAGACTGTGATGTTGCTCCAGACAGTCAAACATACTTTGTTTCTTTCCAGGGTCTGGGGTTTTTCTTTTTGTACATAGCAACAGAAATGAGTCATGACAGAGTTGGAGGCTTCTTGATTGACCATTCTTCTTAAAGCTTGTTTCTGTTTTTTACACATAACACTGCACCGAGGATTAAATCTGCAATGATGCTGGCAGGACTGATCAGGATGGCATTCAGTTATAAAACGTTTCTAATTTTTAATTTCTGTCTTCAAGGTGCACTTTTTGCCTCTTCTAATTCCATAGTCGAATTTCATCTTTTCAACTCTGTCCTGGGAAAGCTTGGAGTGCCAGTTCCCACAGTCTGTGTAGTCCAAACATCCTCCTTCTCGGCCTGGATGGTACTGTTGAATTGTATCAATGCTGCATGTTGCAGTTGTTGGCCGCCAAATCTATTCCTTAAAGCCCCATATGCTTCCTCAATATTTATGAAGACTGTTGATTGGTGGATACGCGATAGGTAATCCGCGGCTTTTCCCTCCAATGTTAAGTTTAAGAAATACAGTTGATCACGAAGGTGCTGGATATCATGATACTTCAAAAAATTTTGGAAACTATATACGAATGTGTCCCATCTTCCAGTTCCATCAAACGATATTGATCTTGGGAGCTGCACTCTGGATGGGGGAAGCATGTATGAGTATTCATTTGGCATCTCATAGTTGGGCTTGTTATCAGGGTTGCGGGATGCAAACGGGACGTCACGATATGGCAACTGTCTTGCTTCGTCTCTCCACTTCTGACGTTCGTTGTACATATCAATCACATTTTGGACATCACCGTACATCGGGGGCATCCTTCCTGATGGCATCGTATGCGCTGTCCTACTTTGCCTTACTGGATCTCTTCTACTCCTTTGCTCCTCTCTCATGTGCATTGGTGCTATATCTTCCTCTGAGAAGTGGAGGTAGGGATCCCTCTTGCGAATATTCACCGGGTCATAACCTTTACCTTGGAGATCCCCCTTAAAGGGATCCTGACCAAGTTTACCCCCCTGTGAAAAAGGCACCCCTTCTTGATCGGACAGCGGAAAGGTTGCTCGGCGTGACATGCTTGGTGAGTCGTGAAACTCTTCACGTGGGAAAAGTCTCATATCGCCATTTTGATTTACACCTGAAGCATCATTCGCCTTTCCTCGCGACTTATCAGTAGCAACCATTTCGGGTTGCGAAACGGCTCGTCGAGCGAGGTTTTTTTTGGTTCGAACGGTTCACCCCGCAGGTCTACGTTACTGCTACTCAAGTTATCCAACGGGCATGATTTATCCGGGGTACTAGCCTGGGAAGCTGCGGCAGCTGGTTCCTCAGGATTTACCCAAGCACCGGTAGACGGAACCGCAAAATCAAAAAGATCTAACATTTTGATGTTAGCAACCTTATCTTCCAAATCGTCTCTAGTTAGAAAACCCTTCTGAGCACGCAGGTCTAACACTTTGCGAGCCAGTGACTTGCTGATCAATGAAGATCTGGCAAGATCTTTGGATGAGATTGAGTTGATCATGATTTTTGAATCCATTTTAAATGAACTGAACAATATGAATAGATTTTGTCTCAGTGAAACTGCTCACATGGATTGAAACTAGGCCATAGCCAACTTTATGACAATTTAGGGTTTTCTATTCTTGTCATATTAGATTGGGGTATGTAGACAATTTGGTGACTGGGACAGGTAATTTGTGAGCTAAATGTCCCACATATTGGACGGAAAGAGTTTCAGGGAAACGTCCAATAATTAATAGGGGTAGTTAGGAGCATGTAAGTGAAGATGAACGCTTCTGTCTGGTGAGACCCAACTAGCCGCCTGTGTAGCTTGGTCAGCTAGTTAGATTTATCACTTACAACTTAGTCTAGTTAGTCTACCTGAGTTGAGTCCAGTTACTGTTGACTTTAAAACTAGAGATAGAGGTAATTGACCAGCAATCTGGGAGCCATGCAATGCATAGGAATAGTACTCCAGATGTCAGTCCTTGAGACTCTAGTCTCATGCATAAAAGATAAGCACCCTACCCTGTATGCATGGTGGGTCTTGATTAAACTCAGTTTAGACAGATTTCGACTTCTGTTGTAATCTTCTGGTATTAACACTTACAGCTTAGAGACTAGTCTGCTAGTCTACCTGAGTTGAGTCCAGTTACTGTTGACTTTAAAACTAGAGATAGAGGTAATTGACCAGCAATCTGGGAGCCATGCAATGCATAGGAATAGTACTCCAGAAAGCAGTCATTGAGACTCTAGTCTCATGCATAAAAGATAAGCACCCTACCCTGTATGCATGGTAGGTCATGATTTAAACTCAGGAGTTTAGACATCGACTTCGCCTTCTGATGGATATGTTTTCCAGAGTATGGATGTAAAGAGTTCAGATAAACATCCTATACTTAATAGGGGTTGTTAGGAACATGTAAATGAAGATGAACGCTACTGTCTGGTGAGACAAAACTAGCAGCCTGTGTAGGTTGTTCAGCTAGTTAAGTGATTTATCACTTACAACTTAGTCTAGTTAGTCTACCTGAGTTGAGTCCAGTTACTGTTGACTTAAGAACTAGAGATAGAGCTGATTGACCAGCAATCTGGGAGCCATGCAATGCATAGGAATAGTACTCCAGATGTCAGTCCTTGAGACTCTAGTCTCATGCATAAAAGATAAGCACCCTACCCTGTATGCATGGTGGGTCTTGATTAACTCAGTTTAGACATAGACTTCGACCTCTGTTGTAATCTTCTGGTGTTATCACTTACAGCTTAGAGACTAGTTAGCTAGTCTACCTGAGTTGAGTCCAGTTACTGTTGACTTAAGAACTAGAGATAGAGGTAATTGACCAGCAATCTGGGAGCCATGCAATGCATAGGAATAGTACTCCAGATAGCAGTCATTGAGACTCTAGTCTCATGCATAAAAGATAAGCACCCTACTCTGTATGCATGGTAGGTCATGATTTATTAAAATCAGGAGTTTAGACATCGACTACGACTTCTTGTGTAAGTAAAAACACCATGACACCTATTTTATGAGTGGTTCACCAGATCAGCAGATAGTTATAAGGAATAATGCATAGTAGGTCTCATCTCCTAGTCATTTAAAGCATTTCCAAATAACAATTCAATGAAAATGGGAAAGGTACTCACCAATATTTTGTTCCTTTTTTGTAGAGTGAAAATCTCTCTAAATATTATCGTAGTTAAATCACTGAAATACTGATAATTAGTTGAGAATTGCCGACCCCTAAAACGGCGAATAGCTGCAGAAATAGCAGTTAAGACCTCTCTGGTTGGGTAGCATCCACCAACTCCCATGTAATCCAGAGGAAAAATATCGCGGCGCATCTAAACATAATCCGTTGAAATTTTAGAACAATGCTAACTAACGACGGACTTGTTTACAGAACTCTTTTTTTTATGAAACTAATTCCCGTGCTCATGCACGTGGTGTCTCCATGCACGATTTTCATGGCAGGGTTCGAAATTTTACAGTTACACTAAAACCACAGTGAAAATTGTAAAACTTTATTAGTCGCAGCGCCAATTGTCGTGAATAGATTTTTACATCTCATTCACGATGAGAAAATAAAATAAATAAATAATATGCCCGAGGCATGAATCTCCACCGAAGTGGGCAGTTCCCGATTTACTAAGTACACATACCTAGATTTTGATTATCCGTTAGGAACGTTGTAGATTCAAATGGTCAAAGAGAGAGAGTAAGCGGTGACTGTCGCTTATATACGGTGGCCAACAAGATATGACGTCACAATCACAAACGGAACATCATGACAACAACTCACAACAACCTCGATCGAGATACTACACACCAACACACAAACACACAACATAAAAAGGCATACTGTTCCCTACATTCTCATTGAATTTTGGTTTGTTGAGGTGTTGACGCGATGTAATGAAATTGAAATGTCAGTAATGTGAAATGTCGCAGAGCACACCGAGTTCTGATTTTCAGTACGGTACGCATACTAAAAACCATTATAGGCTATTACTTTTAGCAACCACCACTATTAGTTATAGTTATGGTCCACGCTTACACTTACACATATTTGGGGGATCCAATGCCAATAACTCAGTTGGTAGAACACTCACTTCACACACAAAGGGACCAAGATCGATCTCTAGTGCGGCCGAGATTTTATCCAGCCCAGCAGTGATTGGGTTGCTGGTTCTGTCAGAGCTAACAGAAACTATCTACTTTGCGATAGACAACACAAACGTCCAATTAAAAGGATATCAATCAATTGTTGCTATTGTCCATTTCACGCGATGGAAACCGGATAAACTCCGGCTCCATGGATCTGAAGGACTACTTTATTTTTACACTTACTTGTTTGATAACTAATTTTATCCCCCCCCCCCCCCCCCCCTGCCCTCAATTTAAATTTTAGTTAAGGGATGTCGTTGCATCACAGGAATCAATGGCATATTGATCCAGAGCACCAGAAAAAAAAATCTAGAATATAAAAATCGTGATAGGGAGGTCCCAGGTTCAAGCCTCTATGACTTTAAAAAAGAACAAGTCATCAATGGCATGGGTCATGACCTTTGTGTCGCTCAACCCTCTTAGAACATGAGACTATAACTATAAGAACTGAACCACTTGTCGAGGGGTTTCTTTTCTGAAGACTTTCTACTTTTGCTCCACTTGAGTTTCTTGCAACTTACGTAACTTTGCTGGTTGCAAGACGAATGAATGTATAATTGTAGACCATCAATGAATGATAAATTGCTTAAATCCATAGATTTCTCTCATATTTTTGAAAAAGTTAACAGTTGCTACTAATCTGGCAAGTGATTATTTCGATTTCATATTTACTTTTGATTGTGGGTATAAAAAGATATGAGTTACCAAAATAGATATGTAAAAAAAAAAAAAAGATGCTTCAGAGCCTTCGTGTTTATTAGGCTGGGAAAATCATTTCCAATTCTTACATTTTTGACAATTCATGAAAAGATGTAAAGGATCGTGAGGAGAGAAAAAATGCATGAATTCATGACATTGTCAATGAGATAACCTAAATACAACCTCAAAATTTGATGTCACCTGTGAGTATACAGAAATAATGTTGGTGTTAAAATAAAATATGCATGTAATCGGGGCAAATATTGGACAAAGATAATTTAATTTTAATTTTATTTTATTATTTAATTTTATTCCTGGATTCAAAGATCTAGAATACACAGAAAGACTGAAAAAGATACGAATACCGAGCATGCAGTATAGGAGAGATAGAGGAGACCTTATCGAAGTGTTCAAATGCATGCATAATATATACTCTGTAAACATGACCCTTCTCAATCTTACCAGCAGCACCAGAGGACATAGATTCAAACTCTCCAAGGAAAGGTGTTCTCTAAACCTTAGGCAGAACTTCTTCTCAGATCGGGTAGTCGACAAATGGAACCGCTTGCCTGCAACAGTTGTTGACGTCCCTTCATTGCAGGCATTCAAGTGCTGTCTCGACGCTCATTGTGAAACAGAAAAATACTGTTTGTAGAGTTTAATTCAGACACCTCCTTCTACTATGTGGCATGCCCAGTTTTGAGAGAAGTGAATTAAATACGCTCACGAATGCACAAGAGCAGATAAAAGGCTGTAAAAGCCTACATAAATCTGGACTTATATCATATCATATATCATATCATGTCATATCATATCACATCATTTCCACTCCTTTCCTGTGCCAAGAATTGATAGATATCCTTTTATTTATTTCAGATCCAAGGCTGACATTACATAACCATTCAAACATGGATCATGCGACTAAATATGATGTGTCAAAAACGTTTCCTGAAGTTGAAAGAAGTCCTGATCCTGACTTGACCCAAATGAAAGAAAACACCGTTGATGTTCCGTGTAAGATGGCATTTAATTAAGATCTAGGACTAGGACCCACCACCTCAAAACAATATTATGACAGGAGGATTTATCACTCCAGTCAATACATTTCCTAACTAGGTCTATGAGGTGCGGCTATGTGGTCTAGTGGTATGACAATCACTTTTGGATCAGAAGGTCCTGGGTTCAAGCCTCGCACAGTGCATAGTTGAGTCCTTGGATAAGACTCTTTACTCCCATTTTCTCACCGTACTCAGGTGTAAAATGGGTACCTGGCCATTAACAGCGTTGTCTCTGTCCGAAAAAAATTGTAATATCGCCTAACAAGTGTCATGTCTCGTCCTACGTGTTTAGTGTTGCAGTTGGCCAGGGACCCCTTGTAAAGCGCTTTGAGCACGTTTAGTGGATATTGCTCTATATAAAAGCTCAATTTTTATTTTAAAAATTTTTTAATATATAGTTTAGCTTAGATACTGTTCTCGATATCGACCTTCAAAGTCATCTCCCTCTGCATTTACACACGTGTTCCAACGATGTAGGACCCTTTGGAAGCAGAGATGTATATTATGTCCTCTTTTGGGTTTTACCTTCAATGCATTTTGCAAATTTGTTGTCATCTCCTGGAGATTGTGAAAGCATCATCCTTTTAATGCCATTTTAAGTTTAGTGAAGAGGACAAAAAAATTTCAGGGAGATCGATCCAGTGAATTATGGGGCGTGGGGGTGTCATTTGGTTTTTAGCTAAATAATTTTGCTCACGTAAAGATGTATTTTGACTTGGCATTGTTATGAAGAAGGTACCAATTTTTAGATACCCAAATTTCAGGTCGCTTTTGTCTCAAAGTTTTGTCTAAGTTTTTCTAAAATTCAGTGTAAAATACTGATAAAGGATCGGATCTGGTCACCCAAATTCTTATGAACAATTCCTCGACATTCATTAAAGATATTAAAAAACTATACGCATGAGCCTCATCCTACTCTTCAGACAATGAGGCGAATTTGGAAACAACCCTTCAGTTGATTGAGGGTCACTCTCTTAATCGTAACTTTCAGACCCATCACCAATAATTATCTTTCACGCTAACTAACAGTGCATCCTCCTCACTGTCTGTCCTCACGCCTCTGTGAAATTATGTGGTACCGGATTTGCCGCAGTTTTCCACATTCAAAGGCAGCTTGTCAGAATGTTATGGCAGGACCCATGTGAAATTCTAAATTCAATACAAATGCTGTCAATTGTTATGAAAATTTGCTAGAAACTTTATTTACAGTTTTGTCAGTCACAATATAGTTTTTGGTCGACCTGATCCAGGCTTGTCATGTCACCCACTAGACTTTAATTTTGCTTATCATTTGAACTACTGAGTCAGGGACATGCAGCCTTCGCCATATGCAATTGTTAGCATATTGAAGGATTCAGTCGCAGTTTTACCCAATAGAAAACAGTTTTAGAATGATATGTTTTTCTATGAATAAATACATGCTCAGTTTCAATGCAAACTTGTTGTTGAAAAGAGAATTTATGAGAAATTAAGAGAGTTTATCATTTTTAAAATGTCTGGAAGATTTGAAAATTTTGTGTTTGGATCTGGTCAACCTTGTCTGAAAACTTGTTGACTCCAGGAATAGATACAACAGAATTTTATAGTAGAACGAAACTTCATCAATGTTTATAAACATTATGTTTTGTTGCGGTTAATGGGATTGCTTACAGAAATGAAAAATAACAGTTGATGTTTATTCTCATTTTAACACCAAATTCCCTTTAAACGTCTGATTCAGAACGACATAATACTGGTTTGAGGTGGAAGGACACTTTATTTTCTAATGATTTATTTTTAAGACTATTCAATACTAGTGTTATTGCAAATAAATATTTTCCCCCCTGTAAAATATGAATGCTCCCATACCCGTTAGTCCAGGGGGTCCTGATAAATCAGTTGGTAGAGCATTCGCTTCACACGCAAAGAGAGTAAAAAGAGTCAAGATTTTTTCCAATCCCCTGTCCACCCAGCAGTGATTAGGTAACTGGGTTTGATAGACCTGGTAGAAAGTTCTTTGCAATAGACTAATGTCCCATCCAAAGAGTGGCAAGCAATTGCTATTGTCTGTTTCACACTATAGAAACCATGAAAAACTCTGCACCATGGGTCTAGTAGCTTTGAAGGGGAGGGGGGGAGGAAGAGGAGATGGAGAAGAAGTTGAAGAACAAGAAGAAGAAGGAGGAAGAGGAGAAGAAGAAGGGAAATGAGGAGGAAGAAGATGATGAGGAGGACAAACTCAATTAATATTCATAATTCATTTGATTTCATTCTGTAGTTATCCCGGAATGTGAGGTGTTTTATGAAGGAGGACCCGACCGTGGCCAACTTTATGCTGATTGTCGGAAAAACCCTGGCCATTCAAGTTTCATTCCTGTAAACAAATTCACGATGAAGGACCTTCCTCAAGATTGTCAGATGGGACATATCATGAACTACATAAAATCAATATGTGACAGAACAGTAAAAATAACAGTGAATTACTGTAGTGAAAACCGTCCTGCTATGTATCCGAGCAAAGCTCCTTATCCCTACAATGAGTTTCGGGGGAAAGGTCGTGTAACAAGATGTGGAACAGGGTATATTGAGAATATTCTACCCTCTCTAATCAAAGGCAGATGCCCTTGTCATATCTGTAAAACATCTGATCAGCCAGAAATGGAATATCTAGTTGTTCAGATTTCCACAGCAGCTCATGTCATCTTTGATGGTGCAGAGGCGAGTCATGTTGTGTGTGAATTATTCTATGACTCTGATGACTCACTTGGTATAAAACATCTCTATGGGGTGAATGAATGGGACTTCAGCGAATATTGCAACTGGCGTTTAAGCAATGAGTCCATTTCCTGTGATGATAGTGTTGATGACAATAGCACAAGATTAGAAAAATGCTACTATGATGCAATATTGATAAAGTGTGTAACTCACGATCCACAACTCATTGCACTCATCTTAGATATGAACACTGAAGCTAAAATCCCAAGTTTCCCGTTAGAACTGATTGTGTCACATCCTCATGGTAATAGCAAACAAATCACCTTTGGGAAAACCCTGAGGCATATATTGCCAATCCCCATCAATCATTCATGTGACACTCCATTCAAACTTGGTCCTCACACAAGATGCCAGTTGTTGAAGAATGCACCACCATCGTCAAAAGAGGCATTTCAACTTCTAAGCAATATTGCTTCTTCCAATTTACAAGGCGATGTGCTCACAATTACAGAGACATTGACAGCCTTTCTTCCTGACAGTGCAGCGTATGTCTACCAAGTAGTGAATAGCATTGGAGAAAGTCATGTCTATTGTAGGAGATGGGTCCAATTTCCATCAGGGACTCGATTCGTACTCGGAAATGGAAGTAAAAAGGATTCAATTGCTTTGATGGATGTAGAATTTCAGTTGACCAAACCTGACGATGAAGACTTAGATGTGTACAAGCCATTTTACGTCATATACGACATAGACACGTGTCCTGGATGCAGTGGAGCACCAATCATGATCATGGATGAAGAAGGTCCGTATATTAAGTGTCACTCTGGGGCTCTGAAAGATGGGACCAACGTGAGTGAAATTTCTTAACGCTCTTCTTACTGAAGGAATATTGTCAGATTCATTATGATACAACAAATTGTTGCTCATTCAGATTCCTTGTGAACATCACAACTTTTGAAGAACTATTTTCGTTATAATTATAAGATTTTAATGCTGTTTTGTACAGCTTGTTTTGCTGAACACAATTATGTACATACGTATAGTGTCTACTTATTCCTTTTAAATTAGAGACTATAGATTCAATTTTCATGTGCCCACTACTCAAGAGGCCAACCCTTGATAAAGATCAAATTAACTGTCAAATCTTAGTTTATTGTCTAAAATTATCGAGAAAGTGGTTGCAAATTATAAACATGAACATCTACGAGATAATAAATTCTATTCTAACTTCCAATCTGCCTCCAGAACAGGTCATAGCACTGAACGTTTACTTGTGCATCTACATAAGGATTTTGTTCATCACTTGGTTAAACAAAAAGTGTTATTATTGTTTTCTCAACCTCAGAGGCCCTTTGATATCATTGATCAACATATCTTTCTTGCCAGATTAAAAAGTGTAATATGGCATCGATGGGGCAGTTTTAAATTGTTTTTTTTTCTTATCTGAGTGGTAGGGGGCAGATTGTCAGCATAAATCTCAAACATGTCTCTGATACTGTTCCTTTATTTTTTGGCGTTCCACAAGGATCAATGTTAGGCCCTCTTCTGCGCCTCTGAATGATGTCATTAACTTTTTCTGCTGGCTTTCATTTTTACACTGATGATACACAACTTTACATTCCTATTGACTCGTGTGGTGAGTACGAAGTTATTTGAGGTTGGTCTCGTGTATCATTGCCGTTAAAGACTGGATGAAAATTAACAAATAAAAATGAAATAATGACATAACTGAAATACTATTGTTGGAAAACAGCTGTTCAAAAAATGTAATAGCATCTACCCATATTAATATTGTAGATTGTAAAATAAGTATTTCTAGAAACAGTGTCCAAAGTCTTCATGTTTATTTTGACTCATGTTTCAAAAAGTTTTCAAAACTGTAATTTTTATTTAAAGAGAATCTTCAGTGTAAGATCAATTCTGGATACTTATTATAATATAATAGATATATGACAAAACTACTAGCACTAGTATCATCTCTTATACTTAAATTTATTGTAACGCTCTTTTGACAGCTAGCCCCAAGTATGCTTCGTTAGATTACAGAAGATACAAAATAAGACACTCTGATCAGTTACACTTAAACATTCAAAAGGTTACATTGCTGATACTTTACATGAGATTCTCTTTCTCCCTGTTCAGTAAATAATAGAGTACACAAGTCTTTTATATGCCTATAACTGTTTTTACTAAAGTAGGTCCTTCTTACTTACAATAACTCATTGAAGTCATACACCTAGTTGTGTTTTTAGATCATCAGAATTTGTTTTGATGAAAGAAATATACAGTTTTGTTACTTGTCACCAAAAAGCTTTTACTGTACAGCTACACGTCTGTGGGACTCTCTCAGTTTTAGAACAAAATCTGCTCATAGTGTTCTAACATTTAAGAAACATCTTAAGACTAAATTATTTTATAGCATTATTTAAAATTGATGTATTTTGATTTTGGTAGTCTTTTTAATGTGAAAAAGTGTAAGCGTGTTTGTGTGAGTGCGTATGAGTTAATTGTAAAGCACTGATGTGTATGTTTAGGCACTATAGAAATATGTTGCTATTATTTTTATTATTATTACAATGCAACATGCATTTGACAAACTACATGGGACAGCCGGAAAAGTTTGCGGAATCTGTGTTTCGACGAATATGTGAAACAGCTGTAAGACAAGAGACACAAACTGTGATGTAGTCTACTGTACAAGTATATTATCTCAATGTTTGTGCGTCCTCATCTTGTAGATTCATACCTTTTTATTGGCAAATAATGAATATCATTCACTCCTGAGTTACCCTTAGACAAACAAAACACACGCAACACCACACGGCATGCAGGATAACATGGTAGGATGTGGGAGAAACGGTAAGAATGGAGGGGGGATAGCACGTGTCTACACACACAGGCAAGCACTTAAGATGGCTATGCATAAGACTGACCACAAATTATGTCACATGACATGACCACAAGTCACAAGTTAAAAAAAATGAAAAGTGAGTTGTCGTAATTGGTGCTCAAGGAAATAAATGATTCCATTGCTTGAGATATTAAATAAAACTCGCAGTAATCAACTTTTTTTTTCGTGATCATCGTCTTGTTTTATGACTTAAATTCTTTTTTTTTTTCCTTGTCAGTTTCAAGCTATACAATCACGAAGGCTATGTAACTTGCTCTGCTCTCTCTCTCTATGGCCAGTGTGTTGACCCCAAGTCTCAGTTTAGTTCCTCCAAACCGTTCGTGGATGGCGTGAAAAATTTACTAAGAGTCAAGAGAATGAAGGAGATAATTGGGGAATTTTGTCCTTGTTCGTTGAAACCGCGAATTTGTTGAATGCGTGTTCGACAAATGCCTGTTGCACTGTATCATTATCATTACTATTATTATGGAGAGTGTGCTCCTTGAATTTACTTGTGTTCCATATTTGAAGCAATTCCTCTTTGTTTTACTTTTTTTTTTTCAGTGCTTTTATTGTAATTCCGGAATGACTTTTTAAAAATTTTCGATTTTGTTCCTTTTTGCTGACACTGATTTGACCTAAATGCTCTCAAGCGCTGTAAAACCCTATAAAAAACCCCACTCATTCCCTTTCAATTGGCAATTGTTATACTTGAAGAGAAGTATTAGAAGAACATCCAAAGTCCCAATTCCAGCGACTCCTTGTTTGTGAGATGCTGCCATGGTAACACGACCAAGATAACTCTTGATGCTTCGCACTCATTGTCAAAACATAAAATTTTCACAGAGAAGCTGATGGTTATTACCTATTCACACAAAGAGACATTGGCAGCCTTCTCTTCCTTCTGACATCGGAATTTTTGACTCGAATTTGTGAATTTTAGTCTTTCATGATACAACATTCATCTTTATTTAATCTACCTTTTCTTTTATAATTATAAATATTATATAATTGCATTATACAAAATTTTTCATATATATATATATATATATATATATATATATATATATATATATATATATATATATATATATATATATATATATATATATATATATATATATAATATATAATTGATATTAATATTTGAGAAGCTGTCTATTACTTTTATTTTTATTTCATTTACCAAATTGCTTTATAAAATCACGTAAATTGAAATATACTATTTTTTAAATACAATTTATTTATTAATTTGTGTAATTCACATTTGTAAGAACTAACCTGCTTATGGATGAATAAAGTTTTGTTTATTTTATCATTTATTATTTACACATGTGACAGTCTCGGGGACGGGGGGGGGGGGAGAAATAATTGATGATTGGGTGGTTTGTTTGTTTTGTTTTTAAGGATTTTAAGGCGCTTGCAACAAATTTAGGTTATATCAGCGCCAGTAAAAAGGAAATTGGGATAGTAAAAAGTTCTAAAATTACAATTAAAGCACCCAAGAAAAAGTAAGACAAAGGGGAACTGGGAACAAATAGGGATCAGAGGTAGAGAGCACACCACCAATGTAATTAGTTTGAGATCACCTATAAGTCTCATCCGGACAAAAGCACAAGATCCAACAAAGAGGAATACACTCAAATGCTTACATTATACATTCAAAATAACAAATATAATAATACATATCAGAGAGATGATTTACAAGGAAAAAAATATCACCTCCCAAAACAAGAACTATGCATTTGACTGTTTCCCTCCCAGCCAAGAACTCTGGCCAGGGTCAGGACAAAACCAAGTAACCTCATTCCAAGACAAAGACAGAAAGCATGTTGGCAAACAGATATTATTGGGGGATAGAAGACACAGCAAGTATCTCCTTGCCCACTTATGGGAGGTCAGAACCCCATCCAGATGATTGAGTGGGGTTCCCGACCTCCCATAGTGGGCTGGGAGGTCCTTACTGTGTCTTCTATCCCCCTATATCTGTTTTCCAATTGCTTTCTGTCTTTGTCTTGGAATGAGATTACTTGGTTTTGTCCTGGCCCTGACCGGATACCCTTGGTGAGAGGGAAACAGTCAAATGTATAGTTAGTTTTGGGAGATGATATTTTTTTCCTTGTAAATCATCTCTCTGTTACTGTTATGTAATGTATTATGTTTTGTTTACATATTATATATGATTTGTAAACATTTGAGTGTATTCCTCTTAGTGGGGACCTGTGCTTGTGACTGGATAAGACTTTTAGGTGATCTCAAACTAAGTACTTCGATAGTTTTCTCCCTATTTGATCCAATTCTCCTTTGTCTTACTTTTTCTTGGATGCTTTATTGTAATTCTAGAACTTATTACTAACCCATTTTCTTCCTTTTTACTGACGCTGATATGACCTTCATGTGTTGCAAGCGTCATAAAACCCTTAAAAAAAAAAAAAAAATCATATCCCTTCTATGGTAAGGATATTTCCTTACTTCAATGATATAGAAAATATCTTCATATTTTGAATGTATTAAAAAAAATATAACTATAAATAATTTGTTGTAGTTTTGGGGGGGGATTCGTAAATCATGATTTTTAGCACACGACGTGACAGTACATAAACTGGGCGAAGTTCCTGACCTCCCATTGTGGGCAGGGAGGTACTTACTGTCTTCTATTACCCTACATCTGTTTTCCAACATGCTTTGTCTTTGTCTTGGAATGAGATTACTTAGTTTTGTCCTCATTCTGGTCGGAGAGGGAAACAGTCAAATGTATAGTTAGTTTTGGAAGATGATATTTTTTTTCCTTGTAAATCATCTCTGTTAGACTAAGGGCTACCGGGACCCCCACTCCCCCCCCCCCCCCCCCCCCCCTGGGGATTTTATGAGACCAATTTTTCTAGTTAGTATTAACATCTAAGCTATCCGTTTATGGCCGGCTGCCAAAAAAATAGTGTCATCTTTACAGAGTTATTGCCCCTGAAAGGTCATTCGGTGCAAAAATTTCAAAAAATTCATAAAATGCATTTTTGTATTTTAAAACACGTCTAATTTAATATAACTAAATATTATGTTTGAAACTGATGATTTGAGGGTCATTTTGAAATACATACAAACTATCTTTACTAATGACAAATAGAAAATTAATAAACAAAAACATCATTTTCTCGAAATACATATTATAGCATTTGAGGATGAGAATGTGAACTACTGAGAATAGGTGTCCTTGAAATACATTTATATTATAATTGTGACACACACACTCACCACATTCACACATAATTATATATATATATATATATATATATATATATATATATATATATATATATATATATAATTCTGTTATGGTTTGAGAGGTATGGAACATACTCATTTTTCTTAACAGTTCATCATCCACCCATTGGTCACAGTCTGAAAAATCATCCTCTGATTCAGAAGACCATTCCTCTTCACCATCCTCTTCCTCAATGTCATCTTCTTTAGGTTGCTGTTCATCAACAATAATGTTAACTAGTTCTTTTGGTATAATGTCATCATCTCCAAACCAGTCGATCACCAGACTACCAGAAGCTGTCCTTTTCCAACCGTTTTCCTCGGGTTTTGGAATTTCGGGGAAGTTTGATGCTGCTTGCTTCCAAACCATTGCTTGAAAGTTTGCTCTCTTGCTATGCATCAGTAGACCTTTCTTACAGGGAGGGAGCTGGGACAAATCAATGCCTTTACAGTGGGAGAGAGGTCTGTCATTTGCTCTGCTGTCTCCATACATTAGACACACAAACTTTTCAAGCTTTGATAAAACATCTTGATGTAGCACTTCTCGATTTCCCAATTCAGAAAATAAGTGTGTGAAATCTTGGTGTTTTGTCAATAGAGCAAATGGACGTACTTTTCCTTTTCCAGCAAAGCAGCTGGTAGTGTCACAACCTGTGAAACTGTGAAATCCCAACATAGCGTCACATATTTCTGGTGATAATTTGCTAGAAAGGTTTTTAATTCAGAAAAGTGAGTGGAGCAGGCACTTATGTTGGTAACAACAAGATATGAAGTGAATAGAAAAGTGCCAGAAGACAATAGAGAATAAAAATTTTTCGCGGCGGTGGTGGGGTTTGAACCTGCGACCTTATTGGTACGACAACTCCGCCTGGCAGGTGAGAGTGTGGCTCTACCGTGTGAGCTATCCACGAACACAAAAATATTCGTTTCAAACTCAAAGTCATTACTAGATCCCTCTCTCACCCACTTCTTGAGACCGCCGATTCGTTCGTACACCACCATCGCGAATAATTTTGACCAGCAGTTAAGCTTAATAGCCAATATTCTCAACACAAACATATAACATAGAAACGATTGAGACATTGAGTATGCTCCGGTGTATGGGGTGAATTTTTAATTCAGAAAAGTGAGTGGAGCAGGCACTTATGTTGGTAACAACAAGATATGAAGTGAATAGAAAAGTGCCAGAAGACAATAGAGAATAAAAATTTTTCGCGGCGGTGGTGGGGTTTGAACCTGCGACCTTATTGGTACGACAACTCCGCCTGGCAGGTGAGAGTGTGGCTCTACCGTGTGAGCTATCCACGAACACAAAAATATTCGTTTCAAACTCAAAGTCATTACTAGATCCCTCTCTCACACCCACTTCTTGAGACCGCCGATTCGTTCGTACACCACCATCGCGAATAATTTTGACCAGCTGGTCAAAATTATTCGCGATGGTGGTGTACGAACGAATCGGCGGTCTCAAGAAGTGGGTGAGAGAGGGATCTAGTAATGACTTTGAGTTTGAAACGAATATTTTTGTGTTCGTGGATAGCTCACACGGTAGAGCCACACTCTCACCTGCCAGGCGGAGTTGTCGTACCAATAAGGTCGCAGGTTCAAACCCCACCACCGCCGCGAAAAATTTTTATTCTCTATTGTCTTCTGGCACTTTTCTATTCACTTCATATCTTGTTGTTACCAACATAAGTGCCTGCTCCACTCACTTTTCTGAATTAAAAATTCACCCCATACACCGGAGCATACTCAATGTCTCAATCGTTTCTATGTTATATGTTTTGTGTTGAGAATATTGGCTATTAAGCTTAACTGCTGGTCAAAATTATTCGCGATGGTGGTGTACGAACGAATCGGCGGTCTCAAGAAGTGGGTGAGAGAGGGATCTAGTAATGACTTTGAGTTTGAAACGAATATTTTTGTGTTCGTGGATAGCTCACACGGTAGAGCCACACTCTCACCTGCCAGGCGGAGTTGTCGTACCAATAAGGTCGCAGGTTCAAACCCCACCACCGCCGCGAAAAATTTTTATTCTCTATTGTCTTCTGGCACTTTTCTATTCACTTCATATCTTGTTGCTAGAAAGGTTTGTGATGTTGAGAAACCTTCTGTTTTTCCCTGTCCCTGTGTCAAAAAGTAAAGGGACTTCAATTGTCTTTGCAAATGCCAAAAGCAACAAAAAGACATCAGTATCTGGTGATCTTACTACAATTTCTTCCTTGAAAGTTGAGCTGCATATGTACAGTGAACAATAATTTTGGTGTCAGCTTCTTCGTGACTGCAATCCAGCTCAGGCATTGGTCAAGAGTCTGTGGTTATTCCATTCTCACTGCTCAGCTGTACACATGTGTTTTCGATCGCAAAGAAAATGTTTCTGCCTTGGAGTTTTGATGCGTATTTGTCTGACTCCCATTCTTGTAAAATTAGCTTCCAGTCGCTTGGCACTTTTGTTAACTGTCCTCCAATAAGAAAAGTGTTATTTGAAGAATCACCCCTTCGAGATCTTTCTGTTGCTTTTATTGAATCCTCGAGGTATCTGTCTGTAATGAAAAGAAGTCTGTAGACTTTGGGAGTGTGCTGAACAGTTTCAGAGCCAGTTCACCAAATGTTTCTGGTAATGAAACCAATGCTTGGAGAACTGCATTGCCATCAACAATGTAGATGCTTTTCAGGAAATTCATTCTTGAGTCAGCAATTTCATATTTCTCCATTCTATTCATAAGTGTAGCTTTGTTTGTCTTCAAGAAAGATCCATCACTTGTTGCTAAAGCCCACGGAACTGGGCTTAGTGGATAGCACATCACTTTACGAAGATCAATGTTATGACACTGGCTTAACATGAACAACTGGCCAAACATATCTCTTTGTGCTGTAATTTTCAATGTTTTCGTTTTTTTGGAACTTATTTTACTATGACGAGCATCTTTTTGAGTCAATTTCTTCCTGCAGCTTTCATGGTACTTTGCTTCACGTGATATCAGACAATAATTTTCTGTCAACCCTATCAAGCGGCTATCTCCTCTGAAATGGGCAGCTTCACATATGGAAGATTTTGAAGACTCTGTTTGACACTTTACAAGCTTATCTTTTCTTCTGTTTACATATTTCTCTTTTCGCTGACAAATGATACATTCATCTGGAAAACAAGGTCCTGTCAGTGATTCAACACATCTTCTTTTAAGACTATTATCTTCATTACTGTTGGATTCCAGTTTTCTTTTCTTTTCAAGCCGTACATATTTCAGGCTAGTGAAACTTTTCAAACAAGGACGATGGAAGCCATGTTCTTGACCTGGGTGATCTGGAAGATTGTCACAGATGTATGCACATCTTTCATTGATGTCATCACTCTCAAGTCGAATTATCTTAACTTTTTGAACATTTTCCCATGCCTCCTCTGTAAAAGTTTTTAGGAAACCGTGATTTGCTAAATTGGGATAATGAATAACACATGTTTTCTTCACTGTCTTTGGTCGCTTATGTCTATCTTTTTTCAAAGAAACAGGCTCTTCGGAAGCCATTACACAATCAAGTTGATGAGTTAATATATTGATGTGAGCTTATAATGTCAATTTATTTTGTCATATTATTTCATTCTGAAATTTTTAAAAAAGAAAGAAAAAGGTTAGGAACAATCGACACTCTAACAATGGGGAGGATTACTGTACTCACTAGCCATTTTGAAATCAAATTTTATAAAAAGAGCTGGCTAGTCTAGTAAGACAACTAATCAATGATGAATTATTTAATTTTGGGTGAGGCATACAGAAAGAGTTCTTATCTTAGGTCATGTCTAAGGGCAGGCACACGGAAAAGGAAATATATGGAAAGGGACACATGAATGTAAACAGTGAAACACAAAGCAGAATTTTCATGTCAACACAACTTTGTTGTCATAGAAAGACAAATCGAATGATAGGGTATACTATAGATATCAGCATCTTTCACATTTTCCCATCTATTAAGCATTCTATCATTTAAAGAAAACCAACAATATGATGCTTTTCATCTTAGTTGGTGTTATCTTAATACATGTAGCAGGCTTTATGGACGTACTTATATGATGTCAGCTTTTATCAGTTATAATATGAAAACAGGCAATAGGCAAGCACAAAGACTAACCCTCATTAGTCATAGGTTTTAAAAAAATAATTGAAGCATGTGGTTTTCTTTTGGGTGTTGAAGAGGAGATACTATTTTGGTCTCTCTGACTAAACGTACATTTGGGCGCTGATATTGATATAACCTATTTGAGGTGCTAGCGCCCTAAAAAGGCCAATAAACAAACAAAGACTAACCTGAAACCGAAACTATAGAAAAATATGGGAAGGGACACATGAATGAAAACAGTGGAACACAAAGCAGAATTTTCATATTTCATGTCAACACAACTTTGTTCTCACAGAAAGACAAATTGAATGATAGGGTACATTATAGACATCAGCAGTTTAGTGTTACTTTTTTCCTTTCATAAGTACCAATGGTGAATCTAATAATTCGCATTATAATATTTTTCTATGACAAGAACTGCAAACCCTTATTTTTTAAATAGTTATTTCAGCAAAGCTGACACTGAAAAGCTGATTTCAGTGTTTACCTGGACCCTACCCTAAAAAAGTGAGTGAGCATCATGCTTACCGGACCCCCCCCCCCCCCCCAAACCAGAGTCAGACTAGATGTGACCCCCCTCCCCCCCTCCCGATCTCTCCTTGGGCTGATGTAATTAAAAAATGATCCCTAAGTACCAAATTTATCCTGTCATATTACAATAAACTGCTTTTATTTTGCTATAAACCTTTCTCTAATCCACCAAGGGGAATAACTGCTCTGTCAACAGTACAATCACAAAATATCCAATATCTTCAAAACTAGTGAATAAAAATTAACGAAATTTTAGATTTAGGTCTAGCTATACACAGGATATAACACTTTCTCTTTGATGTATATAGAAATATGTAATGCTCTAAAGTTATATAAGTGTCTGTGAAACTTTTTTGAAAATTTGAATATTTTAAAATTCATCCTTGAAGTTCATACATACTAAATAGTCTGAACCTTGAATTTAGTTATTATTTATCTAATATAGTCTATATACATCAGTGCAATCCAAATTTGTGACATGTGTGATGAAAACTAAGGAAGCTATGGCAGTTCAAAGTTTGGCAGTGGCAAGCTCATTTTAACGCACTTGATGACCTTTCAAGGGCAATAACTCTGTGAAGATGACACTTTTTTTTTTGGCAGCCGGCCAGAAATGGAAAGCCCACACATTATATTTACTTTAAAAATTGGTCTCATAAAATCCCCAGGGGGAGGGAGTGTTTCGCCCATTGGCCCTGGGTCTATGTGTTATGCACTGTATTATGTTTTCTTTATATTATATATGATTTGTAAAACATTTGAGTGTGTTCCTCTTAGTGAGGACTAGTGCTTGTGTCTGGATGAGACTTTTAGTGATCTCAAACTCTACTTTGATAGTGTGCTCTTGGAATCTACTCCTGTTTCTTATTTGAACCAATTCCCCGTTGTCTTACCTTTTCTTGGGTGCTTTAATTGTAATTCTAAAACTTTTTACTATCCCATTTTCCTTTTTACTGGCGCTGAAATGACCTTAATGTGTTGCGAGTGCGTAAAACCCTTAAAAACAAACAAAACAGTACGTAAAATCCTTCATTCATTGCTGCCACTGAGCCATTCTAATACTTTACTTTATACCTGGGTGGGGGTGGGGTTCCCTGACCTCCCATACTGGGCAGGGAGGTGCTTGCTGTGGCTGTTTTCCAAATTGCTTTGTCTTTGTCCCCACTCGTCAAGAGCTATCTAGATTTTTCAAATCCCACCAGAAGTCCAAATGATAAATGTGCAATAAATTCAAGACCTTGATGATTTTCATGATTGTTTAATGTAACTCTCAACAACACACACTATACAAATACATAAAGAATAATAAGGAAAAAATATCAGGACATTCGAATGATTTTGAGGAAACGCACTGGAGTGTAAATCACTTTCACTGTCTTATGATGTACTAGCTATGAAAGGCAGCCATTCATTACTTACAATTTAAAAAATAAAAAGAAAGATTTTTGAAAAGAAAAATAATAAAGTGAAAACATCAAAATAATTTCTGCTGCTTAAAACGTTGTAAAAAATTTAAAATTTCACTTTAACCCCCCCCCCCCCCCCCCCCCCCCCATAATAATGATAGTTGAATTCTTGAAGACACCACATTATCTCCCTTCATCCGTTGTAGCACATTTTGACGTCTGCACTTTTCAGTAGGAACTCCTATCCACCGTCAGCCAACAAGTTTTTTTCTGATTTAAGAATTGCTTTTATCAATTGGATGGTTTGGTCTCCCAGTCTCCCACTGGCAACCACGGACATAGACTCTGAATTCATTCAGTCTTGGCTTTTCCCATTCTGAACCTCCTCAATTTGATGCTGGTCTCCAAGTCTTGCCACTCGTACGGAGTTAATCAGAAGCATTGTATGGAATTCTCTGTACACTGTGAATCATAAATGAGTGGAATAATGAACCTTACATTGTATGGAATTCTCTGTACACTGTAAATCATAAATGGATAGAACAAGTCTTACATGTATAACTATGTGGCCTTGTGGTACGACACACTCTCGGATCAAAAGACACTGGGTTTGAGCCTCACTCTGAGCATAGATGAGTCCTTAGAAAGGGCTCTTTACTCATTTTCTCTCACTGTACTCAGGTTTAAAATGAGTACCTGGTCATTGACAGCGTTGTCCCTTTCTGAAAACTTATATTGCCTAACAGGTGTCATCTCCAGTTCTACATGTTAACCGGTACGTTTTCCTGTTGGTCAGGGACCCTTTGTAAAGCTACATACAAGTTCAAGATCGAGCTTTTACATTATACATAATTGTTAACAACCAATTTAAAATGCTAAACATACCATGCCATGGTTTACCCAATTCTTTCAAAATAAAATTTAACTTTGACATATCAAAATTATGTCAAAGGTCAAGGACATGAACATGTCTACTATGAGTAGATTAAAAGTTGTTTCTTAAACTTCCAAAATATTAAATTGCAATTTCAAGGGTCTCAAATTTCCACTAATTTAAGTCCTTCATTATGGAGACCACTGTTTTAGCTGAGGTAAATAGTGAAAAAATAGGCAAATCCTATTAATTTATTTGGCTCCTAAATCCTTGGGAGTGTGTATGTAACCAGTCCTTCAGAGGACCAATCATCATCATAGCTTGTCGCTCCAACACCAAACCCACTCCACAGCATCTTAGGTCATGGTCAGTGCAGCTGAGCCCATCCTGGCATTCTCTAAGGATCGTCTGCTCTGGGCATCCACATGTACACAAGCTAGTCTCAGCCAGTCCCCACATTTTCAGAGGACCGATAATGAATAGGTTACATAAAAATGGCATAACCATTTTAGTAGCAGGATTCTTAGAACTATGGGACGAAAAGAGCAAGGATAGATGATCTTTATTGACGACCAGTTTATATCTAGACTAGAAAATAAAATGCCATCACTCTTGTCTCCAGCTGATGAATTACACAAGGTATGTATCCAGTCCTTCAGTAGACTGGTTTTACACTTCCAATGAAATAGGAACCAGTATTTTGACATCACACTTTTGTTCCCTATTGTGTCTGATTGCAAAGGACTATGTGGTCTTGTGGTATGACGCTCGCTTTCGGATCAGAAGGTCCTGGGTTTGAGCCTTGTGAAAGACACAAAATGTACCCTCTTTTTGAGCGTTCTGATATGAGACAATACAGAGAGAGATAGAGATATATATAGAGAGAAGCAGCCTAGAAAGGGAAAACCGATAATGGAGATAAAAGACACAGCAAGTGATCTGTGCCCACCATGGAAGGCCAGTCAAATATCAACTGAGATCCTTGGTACATTTGGTGATTGTCAGGACAGGATGTCGTGTAACTGTGAGAAAATCTTCTCCTATTTACACAAGTGTCCACAACTTACAATGAAATCTCTTCCAGTTTTGCCTTTTCCGATAGTAAAACTTGACTCTATTGTGAGACAAGGTTTTCTCCACAACAGTTGCCTCCACAAGGACCTTGTCCCGACTGAAATAAATAAATAAATAAAGAAAGTAGCTTTAACAAATTAAAATATTATTTTTGCCAACAATTCAAAGCTTTTTCTAAGTGAAAATTACTTTAGTTTTAAGGTATTGCACGGTACAAGAGTTCTTATCATGCAGGGAAAGACCGAGAAAATTGGTGGGCAATGGTTGTTGCCTTAAGCAGCCTACTATGCAGAGAGGATTGAGTCAGTGATTCTTCCTTTGAAGATGTCAGTCAGTCGTGCAGAGTTGAATTGAAGAGAAAATTGCTGCTGAAACTCTTGGCTTGAACAGACATTTAGTAACAATTATAAAAAGGCCATAAAAATATAAAGTTGAGCTTTTATATACCGCAATATCCACCAAATGTGCTAAAAATGCTTTACAAAGGGTCCCTGACCAACAGCAACACTTAACACATACGAGAAATGACGTCTGTTAGGAGATATTACAATTTTTCTTTCCGACAGAGACAATATTGTTAATGGCCAGGTACTCATTTTACACTTGAGTAGGGTGAGAGAATGTGAGTAAAGAGCATTTTCCAAGGACTCAACTATGAGTCGAGCAAGGCTCAAACCCAGGACCTTCCCATCCCAAAGCGAGTATCATACCACTAGACCGCAAAGCCGCACAATGGGACCACTGTCAAGTGTTGACTTTAATCAAAATGGCTTCTTGCAGACAACAGTGTGTGTGTGGTGACCATTTGAAAAATTGTCTGGAATTGGCACCGTGTATATAGCCAAACTCTGGAAAGACCTGGATTCAACATGTTGACCAGAAAGTAGTCATCCTCCAAATACCAAGAAAAGTGACGTTTTATTATTATTATTATGGCTAGTTTTATCTTTACCTCAGAACTGGCTGGCCAAATAAAGTGAAGTCAGATCCACCGACAGCCAAAACCTGCAATCAGTAAAATATATTCTTTAATATCAGAGTTAAATTGTGAAAGTGGGATATATGCATAAAAGTAAGGCATGGATATTTTTGTGGTTTTACAATGCGCTTGCGACACCCTTGGTTCATTCAGTAAAAAGAAAGATGATAGGGGGAAAATGTAGATATGAAAATAAAAACACCAAAGAAAAATCAAGACAAATGGCACTGGTTCAAATAGAGAACAGAGGTCCCAGACCATTCCACCAATGTGCCTATTTCCACATGACCTACAATTGATTAAAAACTAAAGAAATAATATAATAATACATAACAGAGAAATGATTTATAAGGAAAAACACCCATACTGGGGGGTCAAAGGTCATAAGACTACACCTCTATTCAAAGTTCTCAATTTCTGTCTAAATTAAGAATATGACATGAACTTATAATTGAATGGAAGAAAAGGACAAGATTCTGAACCAGGCCTGCATCTACTCCCTGAAAATACGCGAGACATTTGGGTCCGGGTTTAGGGCGGATCCCTGGTAGGGGGTAAGGGGGACAACATGAGCAAAGATCCCCATTTCCCGGAATATTTTCTTAGAATTATACCAATAGGCTGTGAAACAAAATGAAAAATTTTAATTTCTTTTTTTTTTTTTTCCCCGGCAGCCCGAAATGGCCGGAAATGCCTGCAAATTTACAGGCCTGCTGAACGTGTGTGTGTGTGTGTCTGGGGAAGGGGGGGGGGTCGATTGATTGAAAGGACTATCATCTGGAGTTTGAATCCTGTTTTCCACACTCCATTTGTTCCTTTAGTAAGAAATTTCAACTCCGACTGCTCATTCTGTCTCTTCTCAAAATAGACCCTGAAATCAATTCCAAAGGGGAATTTCTGGTCAAGTGGTTAGAGCATTGCACTGAGACCCGCAAACCAAACTTCAGGCACTTTCATTTATTTCCTTGGGCAATATCATTGACCTCAAATTTTCTCACTTGTTTATGAAATTATCTCAGGGTTCTCACAACTTGGGCAGATCCATATCATGACCAATAAACACTACAAAAGGAGGATGGACCAGACCCATATCATGACCAATAAACACTACAAAAGGAAGAAAGACTAGACCCATATAATGACCAATAAACACTACAAAAGGAGGAAAGACTAGACCCATATCATGACCAATAAACACTACAAAAGGAGGATGGACCAGACCCATATCATGACCAATAAACACTACAAAAGGAGGAAAGACTAGATCCATGTAATGACCAATAAACACTACAAAAGGAGGAAAGACTAGACCCATGTAATGACCAATAAACACTACAAAAGGAGGAAAGACTAGATCCATATCATGACCAATAAACACTAAAAAAGGAGGAAAGACTAGATCCATATCATGACCAATAAACACTACAAAAGGAAGAAAGACTAGATCCATATCATGACCAATAAACACTACAAAAGGAAGAAAGACTAGACCCATATCATGACCAGTAAACACTACAAAAGGAGGAAAGACTAGACCCATATAATGACCAATAAACACTACAAAAGGAGGAAAGACTAGACCCATGTAATGACCAATAAACACTACAAAAGGAGGAAAGACTAGACCCATGTAATGACCAATAAACACTACAAAAGGAGGAAAGACTAGACCATAATGACCAATAAACACTACAAAAGGAGGAAAGACTAGATCCATATCATGACCAATAAACACTAAAAAAGGAGAAAGACTAGATCCATATCATGACCAATAAACACTACAAAAGGAAGAAAGACTAGATCCATATCATGACCAATAAACACTACAAAAGGAAGACAGACTAGACCCATATCATGACCAGTAAACACTACAAAAGGAAGAAAGACTAGACCCATATCATGACCAGTAAACACTACAAAAGGAGGAAAGACTAGACCCATATAATGACCAATAAACACTACAAAAGGAGGAAGGACTAGACCCATATCATGACCAGTAAACACTACAAAAGGAAGAAAGACTAGACCCATATAATGATCAATAAACACTACAAAAGGAGGAAAGACTAGACCCATTTCATGACCAATAAACACTACAAAAGGAAGAAAGACTAGACCCATGTAATGACCAATAAACACTTCAAAAGGAGGAAAGACTAGATCCATATCATGACCAATAAACAGTACAAAAGGAAGAAAGACTAGACCCATATCATGACCAATAAACACTACAAAAGGAAGAAAGACCAGACCCATACCATGACCAATAAACACTACAAAAGGAAGAAAGACTAGACCCATACCATGACCAATAAACACTACAAAAGGAAGAAAGACTAGACCCATACCATGACCAATAAACACTACAAAAGGAGAAAGGACTAGATCCACATCTTGTTCAATAAACACTACAAAAGGAGGAAAGACCAGACCCATACCATGACCAATAAACACTACAAAAGGAGGAAAGACTAGACCCATATCATGACCAATAAACACTACAAAAGGAGAAAGGACTAGATCCACATCTTGTTCAATAAACACTACAAAAGGAGGAAAGACTAGACCATACCATGACCAATAAACACTACAAAAGGAGGAAAGACTAGACCCATACCATGACCAATAAACACTACAAAAGGAGGGAAGACTAGACCCATATCATGACCAATAAACACTACAAAAGGAGAAAGGACTAGATCCACATCTTGTTCAATAAACACTACAAAAGGAGGAAAGACTAGACCCATACCATGACCAATAAACACTACAAAAGGAGGAAAGACTAGACCCATATCATGACCAATAAACACTACAAAAGAAGGAAGGACTAGACGCACGTCATGACCAATAAACACTACAAAAGGAGGAAAGACTATCATATTCCAAAAAGGCTTTCAGACATATTACAAATAGTAGGATAGTAAGGTGCATAATTGATGTGGTGAAAGAGTTATGATGATGTTGTGGGGGTTGCCGTAGTGGTGGTAGTTTTGATGATGAGATTGTTGCGGTGGTGGTAGTGATAATGATGATGATGTGGTGGTGTTGGTGGTGGTTGTTGTAGTAGTGATTGTGATGATGATGATGGTGATGTGGTGGCTATAGTAGTGGTGGTAGTGATGATGATGATGATATGTGGTGGTGGTGGTTGTAGTAGCGAGGTTGTGATGATGATAATGATGTGGTGGTGATGGTGGTTGTAGTAGTGGTGATAGTGATGATGATGATGAGATGTGGTGGTGGTGGTTGTAGTAGCGGTGGTTGTGATGATGATAATTATGTGGTGGTGGTGTGGTTGTACTATTGGTGGTAGTGATGATGGTGCTGATGATGTGGTGGTGGTAGTTGCAATTTTGTTGTTTGTTTTTTTTTAAAGGATTTTAAGGTGCTTGCAACACATTTAGGTCATATCAGCGCCAGTAAAAAGGAAGAAAATGGGATAGTAAAAAGTTTTAGAATTACAATTAAAGCACCCAAGAAAAAGTAAGACAAAGGGGAATTGGTTCAAATAAGAAACAGATGTATATTCCAAGAGCACACTATCATTGTACTTAGTTTGAGATCACCTAAATGTCTCATCCTGACACAAGCACAGGTCCCCAGTGAGAGAAATACACTCACATGATTACAAATCATATATACATGTATATATGTAGAACAAAAAACAATACAGTTCATAACAGTGAGATGATTTACAAGGAAAAAAAATATCATCTCCCAAAACTATAACTATTCATTTAACTGCTTTCCAAGGACAAAACTAAGTAATCCCATTCTAAGACAAAGACAGAAAGCAACTCGGAAACAGATTTAGGGGATAGAAAACACAGGGTGACCTCCTTCCCACCATGAGAGGTCAAAAACCCCTCCCAGTTGTAGCAATGTTGGTGGTGATAAAGATGATGTGGTGGTTGCTGTAGTGGTGTTAGTGATGAGGTGGTGGTGGTGGTGATAAAGATGTGGTGGAGGTTGCTGTAGTTGTGTTAGTGATGAAGATTATGATGACAAAGTGGTTACAGGAGTGGTGGGAATGATGATGATGTGATGGAGGAGTTATAGCAGTGGTGGAAAGGATGATGATGATGTGGTGGTAGTTGTAGTAGTAGTGGTGGTGGTGGTGTTGAAATGGACCTGAACAAATTCCCGACCATTTCCAGATTCATTTACCTATAATGAGTGAATTCCTGAACTTTTTCCCGACCCAGGAAGAAAATAATCAAATTCTTGACCTTCTCCTGATTTTCCAACCGTGTGGGAACCCCGTTATCTACATCATGGAATGTCATCTAATGATGATGCGCTGAAAGTTCTTGCTGTTTTATTTGTTTAATAATGCTATTGGCATCGCAAAATCTAGCATAAAAATTGTTTCTCTCTAAAAATAAAAAATTTAAAAATCTTTTTAAAAAATACCTTTTCAAGTCTTATTTTATCTCCAACATTGGGAGGGAAATCATTCTTGACAATGATAATATCCCCAGCAGTGACCTTGTATTGAAGAGAGCGGACATGAACAACAGCATAGAGACGTCCTTCTCTGCCATTTTCCAGAGAGTCGTTGATCTGGTAAGTGATAGCTGGTGAGTCACCAGAGAGAAAATAAATTACAAACAAAATTTAGATGTTCATCGGTTGGTGAGGAAAGAGAGAGAAAAAATGACAAAGTTTAAATGTTCATTGGTTGGTAAGGAAAGAGAAAGAAAAAAATTATGAGCAAAGTTTAGATGCTTACCACTTGGTGAGTGAAAAGAGAAATAAATTCCATGCAAAATTGGCATGCCTATCAGCCATCTCAAGTTTGTGAATAAGAAAAACTAAGCTATGATAAATTGTTTAAAGAAATGATTTAATATATATGTTGAAAATCCAAACATTTCATTTTATCTACATGAATATTAGCGTAGGAAAAAAGTGTAGAAGGAGAAAAAAATAAAACACACATGAATTTACCTTTCTGCAGCGACTCGTCGGCTAGAGGGGAATAATCTCCAATTTCTTTGATACCAGCAGCTCTGAAATGGGAAGTAGAAAATAAATCCTAGCTAAACTAAGTGAATGAGAAATAAAATAATCTATTTTTTACCCCCCCCCCAAAAAAAAAAAAGAGAAAAAAACACAAAAAACAACAACAAAAAAAGAAAGAAACAGCATAAAACAAACAAACAAAACCCATACCTCATGTTTTATGTTTTATCATCATTTGTATTTATGAACATAAGTACGCATTCCATCTAAATAGCAAGTGATGATCCTGAAATTGTCATCCATTTTTTCTCTTCAAAAATATTAAACTCCACGAGCATGGGCCATCAAGTTTTTGTCCACTCAAGGACCCACGCCACGCTAACGTTATATTCATACTCCAACCACCATTGATTACTGACGATACGAGTTATTTTGCATTTTATTTTATTTGTTTTCCACGTTAATTTGTGTAATGTTGTGCTGACGAAGGGTTTGTACCCGAAACGTCCATTGTCTGTATTGTTCCCATACGAAGCCTCTCCATTTTCACTCTTTCGATAGTATTTTCACGATCACAGGCTTCAGGCAGCCCCTACCATTTTCTAATTATCTAATAACATGCTTTTACTCTTCCACTTTAATTATTTTCACCCATTTTGTTACAAATCCTCGCTTTTGGCATTTAGCATATTGTGGTCCACCTTCCCATACTATCTTATTGTGGTCCACATTCCTGTACTATCATATTGTGGTCCACCTTCTCATACTATCATATTGTGGTCCACCTTCCCATACTATCATATTGTGGTCCACATTCCTGTACTATCATATTGTGGTCCACCTTCCTATACTATCATATTGTGGTCCACCTTCTCATACTATCATATTTTGGACCTCAAAGCGTATCAAACTATGAGAAATCTTACTGGTTGGCAAGTCTGCGTATGCGCCGAGCGAGGCTCGAGCCCAAGACCTTCCGATCCAAGCGAGTGTCATACCACAAGACCACACAGCAGCCCTACGAATTTTTCTTTTCCAGGATTGGATGAATAAAGTTAATTTTGTCTTATCTTATCTTACCCCAAGTTCCAGCTGATCTTGGAGTCCGCTGCAGTTGTTCTCTTTGTCCTACAAATAACCATGGCCGATAGGAATACAGGGCAACGATTGCCAGGTAAACTTTGAAGACTGGCCCCCAATAGTGGAGTCTGTATCTGACACTTTAGGCTAGGAGTTAAATCAAAGAGTCTGGATACAGCAGACAAACCTGAAGGACAAGAATATTGTTTAAACATTAAATTGTTTTTAAAACCACACAAACAAACAAACAAATAAGAGCTTTTATATATAATTTTACTTCAAATTATTTTGTTCTAAATGCCTTACATGGCACCATAAACAGCAAAACTGTACACAAAAGATGAGACATGCAACCATTAAAACCCATTATAATCTTCTTCTCAATAGATAGAGCTAACAGTATGGACTGTGAACTTGTCTTATCCCAGAGTATTATGAGAAAATAAAGAGTAATGAGCAAAATCATTTGGAGAGAGAGAGAGAGAGAGAGAGAGAGAGAGAGAGAGAGAGAGAGAGAGAGAGAGAGAGAGAGAGAGAGAGAGAGAGAGAGAGAGAGAGAGAGAGAGAGAGAGAGAGAGAGAGAGAGAGAGGAGAAAGAAGAGAGAGAGAGAGAAGAGAAGAGAGAGAGAGAGAGAGAGAGAGAGAGAGAGAGAGAGAGAGAGAGAGAGAGAGAGAGAGAGAGAGAGAGAAAGACAAAAAATCCATCAAAAATTTCAGGAGTTATATGAAGTTAAAATTTGGCAAATTTTCAATTGCGTGTATTTTTTAATTTACAGCATGTGTTTTTAAAATATAAACACTTGTTTTTAGAATAACATCTAAACTTTATTTGTGCCAAATTTCAGGGCTATATATATATGCGCAGACACTTTTTAACTCTGCGCCGAAATGCCATGTTTTCATTATCTTCTCATCATGGCTGCCTGACGATATAGATATTCATATCGATATATTTTAATTTAGTTATTTATTATTTTTAATTTATCCCATAATATTTTCAGTACTATTATTTACTACGTTTTCATGTTGAATAAATACTTTCCAACTTTTTTAATGGGTATTCTATAGTTTTTATTAGTTTGTATATTTCTTTACTTTGTAAAATCCGATATAATATCGATATTTAAAAATGCTAATTGCTTTAATTTTATCATCAAGTTTCTTTCCCATACATTTAGATATATTTGTTGTCACTTGTATTCACATTCTAAAGTCTAAAGGTCTTAATAATGAGGTAAGAAGTTCTATTAGTTATAAATCTTGACAACCCACACATTGAGAGAGAAGAAGGGGGGGGGGGGGGGGGATAAAATTATAATAATTGTCAGTCCAAATGATGTAATAGTAATAGCAATAAACCCAAAGTAGTTTAGCAGTATTTTCAAAACCCAAAACTTTCCTTCCAATTAAAATAGACAAACTGCCTTTGTGTGAATCCTTTTCAATTCCTTTGAACTTTTTCATTCTGCCATTTTACTTTTGCAATTAAATTGCCAGAGGTAAAAATAAACACATTACCCTGGTATGTCATTACGCAACATGTTTATATCCTGGGAGTGGCTACGTACAAAGTAACCAGGCACCTAGCCTCAGGATCTACATACACGGTAACTTCGGTAACTGCTTTGCCGCTGCAATACAAGCAATGGATGGACCTCTCTCTCTGTCTCCCTGTGTGTGCGTGCGTTATTTTTAAAAATCAAACAATACAATTTAACCCATTAAAGGCGAGATTCAATCTTAGTTTAACCTAACTCCAGATCTCAGACATAATGTTATCATTAAAAGACAAGCCATGCTTTATAGATTAATTGGTGAAAACGATTTATTCTGCATAAACAATGGGGAAACTATTAATTGGATGAAAAAAAATAATCTGTGTTACTGTTAAGAGGTTAAAATTACACAAACCACATATCATAAAGCATCTCTGTATCACCCCTTTGATCTACGTCATCAGGCGATCCATTGTTTTTTTTCATCTTCTCATATCCCCCCCCCCCCCTCTCTCTCTCTCTGTTATAGTGTCATCCCTTCCCCTTCACATCTCATGGTAAAACAAAAACTCTCTGCTCAGTTTGCAAAAACATGTAGGATTTGTCTCTCACTAGGCCTAGGCTAAGGCTAATGACAAGACATCGGGTAGTGGGTGTCCATAGATTCTCTATTTGGCCAATTTAATCAGGCATTTGGCCATCTGGCGGCCCAGCTACAGCTTACTTTCTGCCTATAACACACACACACACACACACACAAAGGGAGGGGGGAGAAGAAAGAAAAGATCAAGGTCATAAGTGACAGTGCACCAGGCTCAATGCCCCCTCGCCCCTCCCTCCTAAACCGCGGTACAAGGTTACTGTGTATGTTACCGTGTACGTAGAT
>NC_088362.1:64705352-64730352 GCF_034508935.2 Berghia stephanieae
TAAACGCATAGCATCAATATCGTAGTACGCGGATAGGATGAAGAGCTGTTATTAACAGAATAAGAAAATAAATTGTGATGTTATGATAGCTACGTATCAGTAGTTCGTTTTATCAGTCCAATAAGAGGGAAAACATTGGTTGTCAGTACTACGAGTTTATTAAAAAATATTCGTCATAAGCGTGCTATACTGTATTTATATATATATTTTAAAGCCTTATATTCATATAGGAACAAACAGGAAAGCCTAAACTTATCACATTACTGTATGTACTTAATAATAGCGAATCCACAATGTGGTAATTAAATTAACCCCGATGTACGAATCGGTCTATACAGGTGTTTTTTTCTTTGGAAAGTGGGGGCCCCAAAATTACCCCCGTTTGAACAAAGGTGGCATGTTGCGAAATCGCCAATGATCACAATGTTACTGTTTTGTCATTTTTGTAATCATTACATACTTACTTATCCAAACCAGCGACACCTAAGCTCTAGCCTTTCGGTCTTGTGCCATGACTTAGAAGTTAGACGTCTTTTTTAGTTGTTCCAGGTGACTATACAGTGTGTTACTGATGCTCGGATTTGGTGGAAGGAATGTGAATCTCATGTCTTCAAGAGGTTGACATTCAAGCAAGTGGTTAATTGGGGTGTTGACATAAGGGACAGGAAGGGGATGTGCCTTTTGTAATTTTACTTATATTATGGCTATGGAGCGGTATATGTTGTCTTCTTAGTTGAAAGATGATGCTTTGCTGGTGTCTTCTGAGCTCATTTAGGCTATCAGTCTTTAGAGGAGTGGTCATATGGGAAAACATACATCTACCCGTGGTGCTCATTGCTCAACTGTTCATCCATTCTTCTCTCTTATTTGTTTTGATTATTTGTTTCGCTGTGTCTAAGGATACTGGAATTGATGGTTGTAAAAGTGTTGATCCGAGTCTGGCTGGTCTATCTGCATTGTCATTTCCTGGTATATTTGAATGTCCCGGTATCGACTGGAGAGATAAGTCTACTCTGTGTGTTGTAAGGAATTCATCTAATTGAGATCTTAAACTATTGAAGGTTGAGGAGAGTTTATTTAAATCCAGAGCTTGGAGAACTGATTTGGAGTCTGTGAAGATGATAGTGTGTTGAAGTTTTGAAGGGTTTAGCTGGAAAACTGAAGAGAGGTGTCTCAGTGAGGCTTCTATTGCAACTGCCTCGCTCTGCCTCGTAGTTTGAGCAGGAACAGCTTCCGCAAGAATTGTGGATTTTATCACAGGTTTTATCTGGGTATTCTACTACAAACCCATACCCAGTATTTTTAGTTTCTTTGTAGGCAGATCCATCTGTGTAAACATGTATCCAGTTGTCGGGGTATTCTTGTATTGTCTTCATTGCTAATGTTTGTATATCTGATTTGTTTTTATTTCTTGTTGATTCTTCTATTAGTTAGTCTTTATTTTTGGAAGTTTTAGTTCGGTTTATGGAGGTTTATGACTGATTAAAAAATATTTTTCTCTGTTTTCTGGGAGTCTGTGTCGTTCGTTCAAGTTGTTAGCAATGTGTAGCAGGGATGTTTGCTTTAAAATTGTTCTTGGTTTCCATTTCTCTGCCAGAATTCTGTTTTCTTAAAAGCACCCCCCCCCACCAAAACCCCCCCCAAAAAACCCAAACTAAACAAGGCCTGTGGTAACAAAATTATCCCCGACGTAGGGTTAGGATTAAACCAATAAAATAAGCGACAATATTCTGCAATTGTTGAATAAATACCAAAAAAAAAAAAAATATTCATCGCGTTCAAAGCATTATTCAACGATTACATATGCACTTAAAATGAGAGGGTTTTCCAATGGGAGATCCTTGGAACAATCATATTTTACCATATTCATTATTCTTAAACTTCAATCTAAACGTTTGATTTTTCCCATTGTGTAAAAAGTAAAAAGGATGCACTTGGATGAGAAACCATGGCTGAGGTCATTGGAGGTCATACAAGTATTCTTGAAATCTTGACTTTGAAATAGACTTGTTCCCATGTCACAACTGCAAGGCGGTGCAGTGATGTTGGGAACTTATTGGAAATTCCAAAGGGAGGATTTCATGAATACTCTGGTATTCTATATATCATAAAGATGTGAACAAGGAAGACAGCCGTCTTATGAGTTGTCTTCGACGGTGAGATGGATCATCGTAATCCTACAGGTCAGCTACCGACCGCCGGGCAGCTCCCAGTCAGAAAGGTGCTGACCCACTACGATCTGCCTGCTTCAGTGGGTGCCTGGCAGAAATTGCCATGCAAGGATGGGGTTGATGAGTCACACCAGTCGCTGCTATCAACAAGACTGATGGATTGAGCCGGGATTTCCCTGCGAGATTTTAGTTGCCGACTGCACGAATGAATACCATTGTAAGTTGCCGACTACCTGCTCGTATTTATGAATACTTCTGACCAAAAGAGAAAATTAGGCAAAAAATTAACAGAATCAAATTTTCCTCTGATTTTTTCAGAGCAAGCATTTTGAAACTTGGTACTACACGAATAAGCGGGTAACTTATCTTCTTGAACAAGACTGAAAGACGGAATAATTTTACAACCAAATGTAATTTTTAAAATCCCCGTTAAAGAAAGAGTATTTTAATATAAAGCAACAGAATTGCCTCATACAATAACAAGTTAACACGTAATTAGTCAAAGAATAATTAATTAAACTTTGACTATGGGTATTTAATCTTCATCTTGTATCACAAACTATTCATTTTGTCACTGAGTGGGCTTAACTTTCGAGGTGTCTGGGCGGCGTTAAGGTTTTTCAGTTATATGGGACAGGAACTGTTCTGGTTCAGTCGTTTCAGCCGACCGCTTGCCAGATTTCACTCTGTATCATTCGTAGCCAAGTTCTAGATGGTTAGTCGGTGACTTGATGCGCGGTTGGCCGTTTGGTTTGGTCCGTCACAGGATGCAGGTTCATCCGTACCCCCGATCTGTGAAAATATTTGAGCAAATCTTTAACTAGGTTGCAACATTGTAATATTCCTATGAATAGTGGGGTCGTGAGGGATTTCAATTAATACCCTTGACATCACCACTATTTACTTGTGTTAATCAGTAATTTAATTAACGGGGCACATCGAGTTAGTGGGATGGGCAAAGATACGTATTATGAGAACATAATAATCAAAGCATATAAATACTAAATAGAACTATCGTGTATTAGCGATAGCACATTGGTAAATGTAGTTAGCGCAAAGTAATTAATTCATTTGGAAGGCATACATTATATATACATACGATAATATATACATATATGAATATATAGATAAAGATAGCGAATGAAAAATGTTTATAATAACACGAGTTATCAATTACTGTTAATAACATGAGTTATTGATTTCTGTTATTTTTCGTTGTGTCTACTTACGGCCAGGCGAACCACGATATTAAATATCACTCCTACACATACTAGTTTAATTGGCATTAATTAATGGTAACACAATGTAAGTATATTACTGATCCTCGTTCGCACATGTTTCTCGCTATACAGAACTTTCGGGTTCCCTATAAAGCAGTGAGCTCAAAGTAGATGAAATGGGGGGGGGGAGAGAGAGAGAGAGAGAGAGAGAGAGAGAGAGAGAGAGAGAGAGAGAGAGAGAGAGAGAGAGAGAGAGAGAGAGAGTGTGTGTTTTATCACTGTCCTAGTTTATATGCGTTTCTCTCGGGAGTTGGAGAATCACAAGGAGCGAACAGTATTCCAGGATTTCGCTTGCCTGGTTTACTATTGGTTGTTTTCTTTAGACAATCGTGTACTGTGCGTCGGTAATCTGGTGAATTCCTAATAGGTGGGTTATGTGCCCGTTACCATTGACGATCTAACACATTCCTAGCACCTAGGTGAGAATATGCGGTGTCAACTCCGCAGCTATAACACATGGCCTTTTTAATGGTGCCTAGGGCGATAACGATTAACACATGGCGATGCTGCGATAGAACGTATTGAGATTATGGATGGATTCATTTACAATCCTGGGAAAGTTGAGGCGATTGAAATATATCACTACAGTCATTTGTTGGTCAGTATCAGGCCACGAGTTTACGAAGGCCACGATGTGATCGAGAAAATGGTGTGATAACCAGTCACCAATTTGGTATAAAAAACCAATTACAATGATCAGATATAGAGATTTATAAACAAACAACTATGTTTGTCCGAGCACGTGTGAAGGCGTGTCACAAATTCAATGCTTTGGTAAAAAATATCTACCGGTTAATTAGGCGAAGACCGTGCAAATTCAGTTTGAAAGCATGAAAATTTGCTTACAGACTCTTAATAAAAATCTGCTATAGAACCACTCTGGCCATCAATCATAACATTTCGGTTTAAAGGCCTTAGGTTTTTCATATTACAGTTGTATTAAACAAGGGAATTAACTGAGTAAAAGCATATATTATCTTCATATTCGTTGTAGTAGGGGAAATTAGGCCACAACCGTACACATTCGGATTGAAAGCATGGACATTTGCACACAGGTAGCTAAGACCCAAATAAATGACACCTGATATAGAACCACTCTCGCAATTTAACATAACAGTGCGTTTTTAGCACTTTTATTTTTCTCTATATGAATGAATGAATATGGCTGTCTCTATGGACGCTTGCCGTGAATGTGTGTGTTACTTGGATTGTGTCAGTCTGCTTCTAGTATCGAGTTAGTAATTTGTTTCCATAAATCACTGTCAAGTGCAAGTGTTCTTAGCTTTAGAAGGTCATCATGTGTGTTAAGGTGCTGAGACAGTTGGATGTTTCCTTGTGTTGTTGAAGTCAGTTCTTCGGTTGTTGTTTCTAAATATATTTGATATTTTTGAGATCTCGATTCAATGTTGCTGGAAGTGAAGTTGGTGTACGCCCTCTGTTTTTGGCTCATTGTTTGAAGTAATCATCCACTTTTTCCTAAATAGCATTACTTTCCCAAGGCAAAAATAACCACGATAATAAGACTATGACTACAGTCACCATTATTTACTTTCCCAGGGCCGTCATTGTTGCTATCAATAGTTTCATTATTGTCATTATGTCTTGTGGAATTGAAATGCTTTTCCAACGATTTAAACTATCAAGTACTTATATAAAATCAATAATCGCTATCGTATTTTATGTACTTGAATACAAATTACTGCTGCTAGTAATGGTTTTTAAAGAAATTATTATCTTACAAAATGTTATTCTATAATTTGTAGTGATTTAAGAAATTTTAAAAAAATATTTGTCAGATTTTAACAAAATTTTAAATCTTGACAAAAATTGCTCATTTATTGAACAGAATAATTTATCAACTATATTAAACATAACGTTATTTAAGTGTCCTATAATTTTTTGTGCAATTTTGTTATCGATAAAGCATGTTTAAATTATGCATTATACTATATCAATTTTATATAATTGATTTTGAATATAAAGAAGGTAATTTGTCAAGATGAATGACTAAAATCATGTATTTATTACAAGTAACAAACACTGATAAATATAACAGCTTCAACAAGGAACAAAATACCAAACACGTAACATTTCTTCAGCCAACCACTTATTGCAAGATATTCAAGCAACCGCTTGTATTCATGCACGGTATAATATTATTATGATAATATACTCGTGTTTTAACAACGACAGTCGCAGGACTCAGTGCTGTCACAACGCAATAAATTACTTATTTTTATTCGTATAATGACCACCTTTTTGCACAATGTATTTATTATTAAGCATTTATATAGCGTGATATCTACAAAATGTACTCAACTCACTACACCCAGGGTCTCTAGCCAACAGCAACACTTAACATGTCCGCGAGACATGAAGCCTGTAAGGGGATACTACAATTTTTAACGTCAGAGCCAGTTCCTGTTAATGGCTATGTGCTCATTTTTCTCCTGGGTAGGGTGAGAGAATGACGGCAAGACTTTTCCAGCGACTCAACTATGCGCCGCTTAGAGCAGGGCTCGAATCCGGGACCTGCCGGTTCGAATGGAGTGTCAAACCACAATACTACAAAGCAGCATAGTAAGCCATCGTTATGAAAATGTTCCTTCAATATTTAAAAACTGCCATGAAGGGGAAATTCACCGCCCATTATCATTTTACTCTGGAACCAAAACGTTGATGTGAATTTTAAACCAGAAAACTGCCATAATCTGGATAACCTGTATTAAATATTTTTGGCCAGAAAATTCGTTCTCAAAAATTGATCTGGCCAGAAAATTCGTTCTCGAAAATTGATCGCAAAGTTCCTTGGTATTAGGGGAGGGCATCCGGGTCACCAAAAGGTCAACGATGCTTTAGGTTTTGAGAAGTCAGGTCATCGACGACTGAGAACTTCCCGACCTCCACTTAGTTCTCGATGCTTTTCTCGTCTCGAGAAGCTTGGTCGTCGATGAGTCTCGAGACTATACTGCGCGAGCGACGCACGCGTTACTAACAATGTGTACTATCTGCATTGTTCACCCCTCTCTCGTCGGCGATGATTCCAGCGAAGCTCGAGACTTTTTTGCGTCTCGATGCTTTTTTGAGTCTCGAGACTCAAAAAAGTCTCGAGCATCGCTCTAGTCATCGGTGCTTTCATTCAATACCTAGTCATTGGTATTGGGTATTGACGTTATATCATATTTTAAACAGCTAACAAAACACAAACGTCGTAAATAGATCAAAATGGTTATAGGTATCAATGTTTTATTATTATACAAAGTGAATTTATTTAATGTATTTTAAGTTTTAATACAAAAAAGCCATCCAAAGCTCAGTTGAAGTGCTACTTCTCGGGAATTCCCGACTTTTCCTTGGTCATCGAGTTCGGGAAGTTTTGAGTGTTGGTGGCCGATGACTTGAGGTATCATCGAGACTTCCGCTCGACACTACTTGGTATGAGAGATTTTGCCAAGATGAGGGCCATCGAAATCGATAGATCTACTCTCTCTTTGCGATTCTTTTTTCAATCAGGCGTAATTGTACCAGACTTTCTTACTGTTGGTCTTTCTCGCTCTGCTCCATGCCTTTTGTTTCCGTCTGGATAATCGTTTGACTGTAGTGTTTATCCATGGTTGGTGAAATTTCCTTGCGCTTTCCTTCGTTGGTTCATGTTTGGACATCATTTTGTTTAGGTGGTCGTTGGTGGCAATCCTAAAGACCTCAGTGCTTTCTAGTTGTTTATTATGTTTTCACTAAAAAGACCTGTTTCTCTCTGAATTTCGGCGATATTTGCCCTTTTCCAAATAGTAAAAGGGTACGATTTTTTTTGTGATTTTGTTTGCTTTGATTGTGCTTTCCGTGATGAGGATGTCATGATCATTCATGCCTGGAATGGTTGTACACTTGACAATTAAATTTGGTCGATTTGTGATAACAAGTCGAGGATATTTGTACCCGTTGTTGGATTGTTGTTTATTTGACTAAGGCCAAAATCTTGCAATCTGTTAATAAATGCACGGTTTATAGATGAAGAGTATTGGTGACGGGTTATTTGATATCAGGTATGTTCAAGTCTGCGCTTAACCAGAGTACATTTTTCGGGTCAAGGCTAACGATACAGCGTGTTATCTCAGTCATTTTTGTTCCATCGTTGAATTTGAAGGTGTCCTGCACATAGCGCCCACAGTGAGTAGGCCTTGTTCTGTTTTGATATTTACGAACACCGATTCTGATTTTGTTTCAATGTCAAGCTGTCACACTGAGAGGTTCGTTGTTGTTGAGAGGTTGTGTTCCTGAACACGTTGAAATCTGTTTGTGGTGGAAATATTTCACTGTCGTTTATTTCAGAATGTAGCCATATTTCAGTACCTATGATTATGTCCGGTTTTATGTCTAATATCAATTTCCAAAATTCAGGTAGTTTTGAAGTTATACTTTGAAAGTTTATGGTCATAGTACTAAACATGTTTCTCAGTTCACCATTTCGATCACTGTTAGTTTGCCTGGTTGCTATATTAAGCGCGTTATTATTTGTGTTGATTTGGTTATTGATTATTTTTATTTCATATGGCCTCATATTGACCCTTCTTCCCCTCTTTGTTGTTATTGTCTTATTTTCACAAGTCACGTTCTCATTATGTTTACTTAAGTCCTGCATGCCATCAAAATTATCAGCTGTTGTCATTGTGTTTTGTTGATATGTTGATGTGTCGTTTTCTATTATGTTGATGTTATAATGTTGATCAGAGACCTTCGGCATCGTTGTGTGAATCCTACTTTGAGTGCTCGATTAGAATGAAAGGGTGGTGGTCTGTGACATATTTGAATATTTATTTTTCTTCGTTTCCGCACACCACCACGACTTGGTCGCAGCCGCTAGCTATTGTTACCGTGATACCAAGACGATTCTGTGTCATTCCAAATGTTGTCGTAATACGGATCAAAATAGATATGGCACATTGTGACCAAAAATCTTAACGTAAATGTAAACAAAAATGTCTACTAAAATACTTCAAGCACTGAGATCTACACCACTAAAATGTTAATTTATCTAAAATTACACGTATGAATTTCCAAGAAATCACAATATAGAATAAAACTTTATAAAAACGACTGTATAAAAATATTCCAGACTTTTGTTTTAGGAATCATTAAAAATCACACTATTGGAGAGAGGAACACCAACATGTCTGCCGGTTAGGCGAACTACACAACATATTATACACAACATTACTACATTTTAACACGACATATTATTATTGTTATTATTATTATTATTATTATTATTATTATTATTATTATTATTATTATTATTATTATTATTATTATTATTATTATTATTATTATTATTATTATTATTATTATTATTATTATTATTAGTGTAGAACCCTCAATAAGAAACAAAGGCCATTAGGAACAGGCGTTGTCATCTTTTATACTTACTATACTATTGTATTCTACTTTTAGATTAGCCTGTAATTTTGTGCTCGATTATAAAAAGTTAACATTGGCTTTACGGAGCAATGTTGACCCCCAATCCTATTTTTCAAAGAACAGATTAGACAGATATTCATTACTTGATAGTATCAAGAGGGAGATGCAAGGTCTGGGCCGGACGTCCCGCTTGCTGAAAGGAAATAAATGTACATTTCAAACCCAACGCCTCTCATTTCCAGGTGCATTGATCGCCACGTCTGACAGAGATTATTGCATACGGCCTCTCATGTATTATTGTGTCCATAACAGCACCTTCCCGTGGTGTTCCCTGTTTCTACTGAGTTTGTTATGAGCGCGACCGAGTCCCCAGCGGTATAACTGGGTTAGGGAGTAAATAATACACAAGCATACACACACACATGCACACACACACATATACACACACACACACACACACACACACACACACACACCAGACAGACCTATCTTGCTTCTCATACCATCTACTAAAGACGAAACAGATGTTTTAAGCGAAAGTTTAAAAATAGACAAAGATTCTTTTTCACGAATGCTCTGTGGTAAGGCGTTCCAAACAGAGGGTCCGAAATGAGAAAAGGATCTCATTCCAGCATTTTTTCGTATTCAAGGGACAACTAGTTTGGTGGAATCACTGGCCGAACGTAAGGGCGGGGTTTTGAATAGCTTTCAATTAGTTCCGAAAGGTAGGAAGGGCAGCACCTTCAAGACAACGATACACTAAAACACAAACTTTGAATTTAATCCTTTTCTCAACAAGCAGCCAATGCAGGTCATGAAGCAGAGGGCTGACAGAATCGCACATACGCTTCATTAATACTAGTCTGGCAGCGCTGTTTTGGACAACCTGAAGACGTCTCAGATTATATTGCGATACGCCAAACAACAGAGCATTACAAAAATCCAACCTGGATAGTACGAGGGAGACAACCAGGTGTTTGATCACATCCTCAGATATGAACCGTCTAATGAAAGCAATCTTTTTTAGTTGGAAAAAGAGAGATCTAATCAAATTATTAACCCGATGCTCCATCGACAGTCCAGAGTCTAAGAATGTGCCAATAATATTTTTCACTTTGTCAACAATTTGAATGGAGGCATCCCCTAGCTTCAAATCTGTTTCACTTTTCAACTTCCTGTTCCCAACAACAAGCACCTCCGTCTTATCATCATTCAGTTTCAGTCTGTTCTCATTCATCCATTCCTTAACACTTTGGATACAGTTCTTACTATCGGCTGATACTTCTTGTAAATTTCTCGTATTGGAAAGCAGTACAATTGCGTATCATCAGCGTATTGGTGGTAAAACAGACCGAAACTTCTGATTATTTTAGAGGGCCAACGTACAGAACAAAAAGAACGGGTCCAAGTACTGAACCCTGGGGAACCCCACAATCAAGAATTATTTCCTCAGATCTATATTCGTCCACCGTAATAATCTGTTTACGATTAAACAATTATGACCTAAACCAATCAAGCGCTGCACCAGACACGCCATAAGTAATTTCAAGACGTTTGAGGAGAAGTTTGTGATCAATAGTATCAAAAGCAGACGATAGGTCAAGCAAATTCAGCAAAGAACATGAGCCATTGTCTATAACAAAGAGGAGATCATTAACAACCCTAACAAGTGCGGTTTCCGTCGAATGGTGTTGCCTATAAGCCGACTGAAAATTTTCTTCAAGACAATTATTTTAAAGATGAGACAGTAATTTTTTCAAAACAAGCTTTTCGAAGATTTTAGAGAGAAAAGGAATATTAGAGACAGGGCGATAGTAAGTGGGACCCTTCCTCTTAAGGTGCAGGAGACAGAACCCACCGGTGAGTGGTACACGCTCTGCTCCTCACCCACCCACCTCACACTCATTCTGTAGTATGGTGTCTTCTGCATGTCCTTACTTTACTTAATCCTTACTTTACTATAGCTTATATCCTGCTGCCTTGTAGGATGTCATTGGCTTGACAAAGGCTAGCAGAGTAAACTGTACACAAACCGGCAGTAGGCAACGGGAAACCGCTGCTGTACTTTCCCAAGAAAATCCATGATGGTCACAAACAACTCATTAACATATAACAGCGTTAAGGGGGTTCATGATGTAACTCTTGAACACCTCGCTCGGCAGGGACAGCCAGGGACAGCAAGTGGCACCCGGTCGTCATCCAGTGACTGTTCGCAAACATACAAATAGAATAAGTACATGGAATATTAGAACCTTGTTTCAAAGTGGTAAGCTAGAGAATGTTAAACAAGAAATGGACAGGATGCAATTTCATGTACTAGGATTAGCAGAAACTAGAAACCAAATAGACTTCATCCTGATCCAGAAACGTTTTCGAAATGCAGTAAAATCAGTTAAAACCTTACCTGGAGCCGATTGTGATAGCGACCATGTACCTGTCATCAGCAAAATGAGAATACATTTAAAAAGATTGAAGTAAGGATAATATCAACCAAAATATGATGTAGAATTTCTGAAAACAAATAATGATCTTAAAGAAAAGTCTGTTATTGAGGTAAAAACAAATTCCAACTGCTTGAAGTAGAAGATCTAACTGATACAGATGAATTATGGAATGGAATTAAAACCTCAATTAATGAAGCTATACAAGAAAATATACCACAAAAATCTAGAAAAGAGAATAAGAAGGGGATGACTAATGAAGTGTTAGGTCTAATGGAAGAAAGAAGGCAATATAAATCAGATGTAGAAAATCATAAAATCTTAACAAAGAAAATAAAGAAAAAATGTAATGAAGAAAAAGGGAAATGGATAAATGATCACTGTTTAGAAATAGAAATAAAACAAAACAGTGATAAAAGAGTATGTTCAAGCACAGGATGCATAAAAGCTAAGATGGCAATATTTTGATGGATAGAACAGATGTGTTGAATAGACGGTCAGAGTATATAGAGGAACATTTTTATGATGAAAGAGAAAAACTAACAATAAACAAAGAAATAGACGCGCCACCAATTTTAAAGGAAGAAGTAGATGCAGCTATTAAAAAAATGAAGTTAGGCAAAGCAACAGGCCCTGAATATCCCAATAGAAATAATCGTTACATTAGAGTTAGAGGATTTAGGTTTAAACATAGTGACAAATCTATTGAATAAGATATATGACAGGGGTAAAATTCCAGATGATTTATTAAAGTCGGTGTTTATAACACATCCAAAGTCAACAGGGGCCACGGAATGTGAGTTACACCGATCGATTAGTCTAATGAGTCACTTCACAAAAAATCTCTTAAGAGTACTAATCAGCAGAATGAGGAAAAGTCTAAAACCAGAGATATCAAGAACTCAGTTTGGATTTGTCCTAGACAAGGGAACAAGAAATGCTATTTTCACCTTATCAATATTGATGGAAAGATGTATTGAAGTTCAGAAAGACCTATTTATTTGTTTTATTGATTACTCAAAGGCATTTAATAAGGTTAGACATGGTGAACTATTAATATCATTGAAGGACTAGACACAGATGGAAAAGATCTAAGAATTATTAGAAACTTATATTGGAATCAAAGCGCACCTGTCAGGGTTGAAGGAGAATTCAATGAATATAAACAAATTAAAAGAGGTGTTACACAAGAATGTGTTTTGTCACCAGACCTTTTTAATATCTACAGCGAAAAAATTATTAGAACTTTAGGAGATAGTCCAGGCATTATGATTAGTGGTGAGAATATCAACAATAAAAGGTATGCAGATGACACAACACAAATCTCAGACTCAAACAAAAATTTACAATTACTCCTTGATAAATTGACATTAAATGTAAAAAGAAATCCAACATGTATCTTAATAAGCAAAGGAGAAACGATAAAACAAGTTCAGACATTTAAATATCTTGGATACATAATAGTTTCAGATGGCAGATGTAGCACAGAAATAAAACGAAAAATTGCAATAGCTAAAGATAGTTTTAATAAAATGAGTCTAATTTTAAAAAGATACAATATCTCAATGACAACAAAACATAGGGGTTTGAAGGCCTATGTATGGTAAGTATTATTATATGGCTGTGAAAGTTGAACAATTACAGACGACATTAGAAAGAAACTGGAGGCAGCAGAAATGCGGTTTCTTAGAAGGATGTTAAGAATCCCATAGACAGAGAAGAAAAATAATGAACAAGTATTAGAGCAAGCTAAAACTAAAAGGTTACTAAATCGTACAATAAGAAAAAGACAAATGCAATTTTAGGGCACCTAAATCAACATAAAGAGTAAAGGTTGACCAAGAAAAATATATTTGAATAGTTTGAACAGCTGGGTGACAAAAGAAAGAGAAGAGTAATATTAGTTTTCTGAAGTTATCTGATCAGAGAGATGAATGGCGTACCATGACACCGATGTCTGGCACAGACTTGGTACTTGAAGAAGAAGAAGATAGTATCAAGAAATATCTAAAATTACATCATCATTTTTTGTTCCGGATGAGATTATTATCACTTGTTAGTATAAAGAGATGTTTAAAATCACGCCATCAATTTTTGTTGTGGATTTGCTAGAATTGCGCAGAATAAATTATACTCGCAATGAAAGTCAAACGTCAAAAGGGACTGAGTGTTGCGACCTAGCACATATTCTTCGTATTAATTTTAGTCAACGGATGACAGAATTAGCCTGGAATAAAAAGAAGGTTTGCAATCTACGTACCAATACAGACTTTTATCACATCTGGTGCTCAAGAGTGTCTCTAGGTACCAATACAGACTTTTATCACATCTGGTGCTCAAGACTGTCTCTAGGTACTAATACAGACTTGTATCACATCTGGTGATCAAAAGTGTCTCTATATCCCAATGCAGACTTTTATCTCATCTGATGCTCAAGAGTGTCTCTAGGTACCAATACAGACTTTTATCACATCTGGTGCTCAAGAGTGTCTCTAGGTACCAATACAGACTTTTATCACATCTGGTGCTCAAGAGTGTCTCTAGGTACCAATACAGACTTTTGTCACATCTGGCGATCAAAATTCATATTACCAAGGTGGGTTACATTTAAACCCTCGCCTCTAGCTTTACTTATTTATGATCTTAATCCTCATAAAGTCAAGGGGCGAATAAGGCATCTACAACGGAGCTCCACCTCTTTGAGCTGCAGGGGCGCCGATGTTGGGCCAGACTCTTTCCGGTCTTTACCCAATTTGGGATATGTTTCTAGAAGATGCTCTTATTTCCAAGTATGGCTTGTAGGAAAAAGGTAGAGCATTAATATAGCGCAATGTCCACTAAACGTGCTCAAGGCGCTTACAAGGGGTCCCTTGCCAACAGCAACACGTAACATAAAGAACAATACATGAAGCCTCTTAGGAGATTACATTTGTTTAAAAGACAGACAACACTGCTAACAGCCAGGTACTTATTTAACACCTGAGTACGGCGAGAGAATGTTAGTAAAGAGCATTTTCCCAGGCCTCAAATATTCGCCAAGCGAGGCTCGAACCCATTATCTTCAGATCCGAAAGCGAGTGTCATCCCACAAGACCACACAGCCGCACCAGTAGACACAAAGCTCAATCTCTACCCGAGGATGGGTAGGTCAAATTAAGTCATGACTTCTCACTGTCGACCTGCTGGGCATGGGTGGCCCTACCGACCAGCATAGCTCGCAAGAACACTAAGAGGCACACGGCTTTCCACCACTGTAAGGTCTTGACCCATGGTATCACTTGTACTAAACTGCTTTTTTATTTTTGTTTCAGAGACGTCCTAGTTTAAAGATCAAGAGATGAATTCAAGTGTCGAGATTCGCATGTATTTTCCAACTCCAGAAGATCAAGAACAAAAAATATTAAGCGATCAATTTTTACTCACTTTTGAGAAAGTAATCCAACCTGTTGACTTAATGGTGGTCATTCTCGGCGTTATCACAAACGTCATCAATATTCTGGTGTTTCTGGAACAAGAAGTCAAAAACAGCAACACTAACATAGGTCTTCTTGGTCTCTCCGTATTCGATCTTCTAAGCTGTCTTTTCTTGGTACCTTCGTTTTCCTGTTTTGTTTTCTATTTCTTTGACGATTACAGAGGTTTTCAAATATGTCACTCGCACGGTCAATGGACAAAATATTTCTCCTTTAGCTTTGCTTCCTCTAGCACCTTGACAACCGTGTACATTTCCATAGAAAGAGCTCTTTGCATCGTGATCCCTTTAAAGGTCAAGTTAATCTTGCGACCAAGGGTTACCGTTGCCGTCATCGTCAGCATCGCCGTCTTCTTTAACGTCATGATTGGGATTTTCATTGTGTCTCATAGAATGATCTGGATATTTGACCCCAAGTTCAATAAAACCGTGTCCTACATAATCGTGGTGGGATACGGGAATACCTACAGGAATTATCTCGCCATCGCGATCAACAATATCGTTTACAGCTGTGCACTAGTCGTTGTGGCCATTAGCACTGCCATTATGATCCACAGACTCAACCAGTTCAAACAATGGCGGATAAACAACGTCAACACTTCGGGTAAAGAAAATGCAACCCAGCAAGACAAGTCTATGTCATCCAAAGATGCCCAGATGGTGAAATCTATCATAGCCGTGACCTGCATATTCCTGGTGTGCACGTCCCTCAACCATATCCCTTCTACGATGATTAACGTCATTCCTGGTTTAAAATTAAATGGAATCAACCATAAATTCATGAATATGGTGTATTACATTCAATTCTTCTTCAACCAGGTCAACGCATCGACGAATTTCTTTTTCTACATGAAAGTTTCAAGCCGTTACAAAGAAGCCTTCAATATTGTATTTCAAAGATGCTCTTCTCATCAAAAGGACATTTGATGACCATCTTAAACCTGTATAATGTTAAAGCAGGCATTGATGCAGGACAAGTTGTTATATGACCCATCCTCCCAAAATGGTTCTTTAACGGGCTGGACCATAGGATGAACAGGAATTATACAGTAAAGATCCAATTATAAACAACACATTTTCTCCGCCATGATAACGGTCTGTAGCGATGAGTGGTCTATTTCCCCACTGTGAATGAAGGAATAGTTTAACTTGTTAACTGCCGTTCTGGAAATAGACGTATTAAAATTTTTGCTGGAAAATAACATCAGTCGATTTAAATGACCTCGCGAAGTTCCAGGTTTGAGAGATTTTTCCAAGATAAGGTTTATCTAAATCGATCAATATTTGAAGAGCGAGTTTTCCGGCCAAATTTTGAAACACAAGTTTTACAGAGTATGACAGTTGACTGGTTAAATTTTTTTTTTTTAAAAAAGAGCCATCCTGGAATAAAACTTTCATACTTGGGTTTCTTGAAAGAAATGGACACACTTATACACACATATGGAAAAGTAACTTGACATTTGTTTTGAGTCAATTCTTAAGTTTTAAGAGACAACATTGGGCAAAGGTTATATCACAGAAATGAGCAAAATCTTTAAAATATGTGAACTAGATTTCATTAGCATGCATGTATAGCCATAAAAGAAACAACGACCCAAAGAACACAACTGGGTTTCTCTGCTTCGGAAAAAAAGGAAAAATTCGACGCAACAAAACCAGTGACGCATATGACCACCACGATTAAAAAAATCACTGCTCTTGCAAATGCCCGTATAAATTTTTATCAAGGGGTTATGTCATTTGCTGTGATGTCACTCCATTCTGCTACAACAATGTTCCAAAGCTCGTAAACATTCCTTGCTTGGTACTATTGTACCATAGTCGGTCTTTTTAGGAGATCTCACAGGTGCTCACTAAGATTGGGATCTGGTTTTACAACTGGTCACTTCAGCACCAAGGACTTAGCCTCATTTAATTGAGATTGCACATATGCCTTCTCGCATGAGGCCAATAGTTGCAAGTCTTCCTAACACTGTCCATCTTGAAATGTTATTTTCCACGGCGATGTCAGAGGTAAAAGGAAAGGGCTTGATGTGTGTCGAGCAACGATTATATTGTCATCGTTAATCTTTGTAACTCGGGGTTGACCTGTCCGACTTTGACCCTCACCTGTCAATTCATTGTAGAACTTCACGAATATATAAAAACAGGCAGCTTTGCTAATATTAAAAAGCTGTGCAACGTCTGCTAGTGGCGTGTATAATCGAGCGTGACTAAATAGACGGGATCTCGGTGCAATGTACAATACATTGTTTCTCATGTCTTAAAAACATTTAAGGAAGATCTGGTCTATTTTAAAGCCCAATTACTGATATGCTATGCTATGATATGCTATGATATGATATGATATGATATGATATGATATGATATGATATGATATGATATGATATGATTTGATAATATAACCGATTGATACAATGGGATTTCAACAAAACGTCTTTGTGGGCAAAACCTTGCCGTTAACAGTGTTGTCTCTGTTGGAAAAAAATTGTAATATCGCCAAACAGGCGTTATGTCCCGTCCTGAATGTTAAATGTTGCTGTTGGCCAGGCGCTTATTGTAAAGCGCTTTGAGCAAGTTTAGTATATATTGCGCTATATAAAAAAGCTCAATATAGATAATTCATCAAACATCTGATGTCAACAGGAATCACCCATGTTGTCCAAGTGAGCAAATTGGGGTGTTAATATGAAGCTCTTTCTTGACTTCAGTCTACATTTCGTTAGGTTGTGGCCAAGGAGGGGGTGCTTTGGCCCCATTTCCTGTTTATAATTCTGGGCTTTGGAAGAAGTGTGGGGAGGTGCAATGTCAACTAGCCGACGGAGGCCCTGAATTGTAGTCGGTTTTATGATACCAGTAATGATCCGTCAGGTGTTCTGTAGGTCAGAGTCAATCTGCTCTCTATGTAGTGTTTGCCAGTTTGCTCAGGGGGTTGTTTCTTGTGGCCAGCTTTTTTCTTTTGTTCTCTTTATGTACTGAGAGAAGGACAGTAATGGGGTCTATGGAGACACCGAGGTACACGAAGAATGTGTTGTTCTCCAATATGTTACCATTCAGGATACATTCAGTTTCCTGTTGGCTTGGAGTTTTTTAAAAATTGAAGGCACACACCTGAGTTTTTCCTGTGTTGGCATTTAGTGAGTTCTTTTAATACTACTCAGTTAGTGTCTCCAGGGCATCTGTTAGTCTCTCCTCAATGGCCTTGAAATCAGAGGTCTGGGACGCAAATCACAGATTGTCAAGCATATAGAAACCTCCGGATGTTCTTGAACTTAGGTTGGTCGTTGGTATAAACGTTGAAAAGAATAGGTGCAAGTAACGATCCTTGAGGGAGTCCATTCTTTTGTGATATCCATCTGCTTTTCTTACCATCCACCCTCACCCCGCAAAGATGGCTTGGCATAAAGGATTGTATTAGTGCAACTACTTTTCTGTTGCAAGTTACCCTTGCACACTTTAGGAGCAGTTTCCTGTGATTTACTGTGTCATAGGCATCTATCCGCGAATACAGCCCCTGTAATTCGTTTGTTCTCTTAGCCATCTTCAATGTATTGTGTTAAGTTTAGGATTTGGTCACAGCATGATCTTCCAAGGTTGAAACCAGTTTGGTCAGGATGTTCTTCTACTGTTTGGGAAATCCTGGCTAGTATCATGCGCTCATATACTTTGCACAATATGCAGATAAGGGATATTGGTCTGTAGCTCTTGCTGCTATTTTTAGGTCTTTTCCAGATCTAAGTAGTACTATCACTTTTGCTTTCCGCCAAAGCTTTGGTATTGTGCACGGCTCAACACAGTTGTTGATAAAAGTTAGTAGCCACCTTTTTGTTGAGGGATCGAAATGCTTTATCGTTTCTGCAGTAATGGCATCTAGACCAACCGTTTTACCGGATTTGGACTGTTAAAAGACTGATTACAATTCTTTGATACAGAAAGGGTTTACTTCCTGTTCAATTCCCTGGACGATCATTTCCATTTCCTTCAGTTTTTACTTCTCTGTGTGTGTTGGTTTTTCATTTTTTATAAGCTGGTTTGCTAAATCATTTGGTGTCACCGCTGCACCCCTGGTTTGTTTGTTAATTTCTGTATTTATTTTTTTCATAATGGACCAGACTTTTTTGCTGTTGTGGGTCATGTTTGTGCTGGTTATCATTTCCTTCCTTCTTTCTGATTTTCTTTCGGCAACGTTAATTAAAGTCTCACTAAGTTGGATAATTTCTTCAGCAAATGGATCTGTTTCGTAAGCATCCCAGTACTGTTTATAAAGTTCCTTGCTTTCTTGCTGTAGTCATGGTATGGGGAATGAGATTAGCGGAAGAGTAGCGTCCCTTCATTGGGCGTCACCGGTGGGGAAGTTATTTGTAAACAAACCAACTACAAGCCAAGCGCTTCAAATACAAAATTTATTATTCATATTTCTGTACAAAAATGCATATCATAATCAACATTATGCATTTTTTACAGAAATATGAATTATGAATTTTGTAATTCCAATCAAGAGACGCTACTCTTCCGCTAATCTCATTCCCTATATATGATTCAAGCGAGTTCCTTAATACAAATACCTTGGTGCAACGATTGATGACAGGCTCAAGTGGGATGAACACTTGAACATAATTAAACATAAGATGTGCAGACGTGCTTAATTTTTATCAAAACTTTCTCAGCTTAGAATAGAATTTAAGAAGACAATCGCCAATCTTTACTTGTATCTCGAAACTGAATGCAGTTCCAGTCCTCTATCGGCTGGCTGGCATTGCACACCCCCATATTCGAAGAACCACTGCTTTCAAAGCCCAGAAATATTAACATGAAATGGACCCAAGTCACCCCCTCCATGACCACAACCAAACGACAAGTAGACTGAAGTCGAGAAAGAGCTTCATGACGGAAGAAAGCATCAACCCTGACCAAGCAGCTGTATACAGGCTTTCCACATGGAGGGAGTGGGACAATCATACAATTGAAGCTGTTGAAGATCCGAGAGAACAGCCTAACGGAACTGAGCTCCCAAGGAATGAATGGGTAACACTGAACAGAGCACGGGCAAAACTTGGGAGAGCAGCTGGAAGCATGAAAAAGTGGGGGGCTGGCTGAGAGTAGCTTGTGTACATGTGGATGCCCAGAGCAGACGATGGAGCACATCCTTAGAGAATTCCAGGACGGGCCCAGCTGCATTGATCATCACCCAAGAGTCTGCTCCCCAGATGCTGTGGAGTGGGTTCGGTATTGGAGTGAAGACAGGGCACTTTGTTCGCCTTGAGTGAAGAGCAATTATGATGACGAGATAAAAAAAAAATATCCCAAGATAGAGAGGGATGGAGCCTGTTTGTCTGTCGCCAATACCCTGGCCAGTGTGAAAAAAGCCAATGATGGTATGATTCATAAAATGACCTGGCTAAAAGAAATAACCAAAGAGGTGAATGACGTCAACCAGGTTCTATTTATAGATTGAATGAATGAAGTTTCCGGCATCGGGCTATTGTTATTATTTCAGAACGTCAGCTGGCTATTGACTTCTCACTGAAGTCCCTATAACTACAGACTACAAACGTTAAAGGTTACACATAATTATTTTTTGTTGCTTAGTACGATTCATCTGCCAGCAAATCAGATGTCTAATGACCGTAAAATGACAAATTAACATTTCATAAATAATTAATCATTTTAGCTTCACTTTTCACATCATCCTAATATATAGATATATATGAGTGTTTGTGGGTACTCGTAGGTACGAAAGTGCTCGATAATGATGGTTAGAGCTAATATAAAATATAAATTGTCACTCACATTATATGGCCGAGACGTTCGTTTCTGGCCAAATCTTTACATACGTGTTTTTCCAGAGTACGACAGTTTACTGGCTAAAGGGCAGTCTGTTTGAATCGGAGGATGGCACGAACAATGCTGTCGTACTCTAGAAAAAAAAAACATATTTAGAATTTTGCCCAGAAAACTCGTCCTTCAAATATCGATCGATTTAAATGACCCTCAAAAAAAAAACCTTCTCGAAGTTCCAGGTTTTAAAATTTTTGCTAAGGCGAGGGTCATTTAAATCAATCGATATTTGAAAGACGAATTTTCTGGCCAAATTTCTAAATATTTGTGTTTCTAGAATTGTCAGAATGAAGCTTAATCATTCTCTTTAGCTCTAATTATTCAGGTCACCGCCAAATGGCAAAGTAATTTGTGAATGAAATGGACAACTTTATTGAAAATAAATTTTACTGTCTACACGCCATACTTCTACATGGTAGTTTTATTGTAGTTATTCACCTATCTATTTGTTATTTTTATTTATTTATTTATTCACTTATTTTTTTCATTTATTTATTTGTTTACTCGGTACTTTTATATATTTATTTATTTAATCATCAATCTAATTCAATAACTAAGGTTTCTATTTATTTCTTACATTACCTTCAAATTCAGTAGATTTAAAATGAAATAAAAACACCTTTTCACGAATTACTTTCGGTTTCAAGTTTTTAAAAAATGGAAATGTGAAGTTCTTTGTATTAGTCTATTTGGAATCACCAATTAATGCTATGTGCTTAGTTTAAAAACTCATATCATCCGCCAGCCGGATATAACATACCAAAATACAAAACTATGTATAACCTTAAACGTTTTTAGTCCTATTAATAGAATTTGGTGAGGACTCCTCATAAGAATGGCAGGCTAAGACACCACTACCACCACCACCACCAGCACCATCATCATAATCATCATTATCATCATCATCATCATCACCATTATTATTATTATTATTATTAATTTATTATTATATTATTATTATTATTATTATTATATTATTATTATTATTATTATTATTATTATTATTATTATTATTATTATTATTATATTATTATTATTATTATCATTATGGAGCACATTATTATTATTATTATTATTATTATTATTATTATTATTATTATTATTATTATTATTATTATTATATTATTATTTATTATTATTATTATATTATTATTATTATTATTATTATTATTATTATTATTATTATTATTATTAATATATTATCACTATTATATTATTAATTATTATTATTATTATTATTATTATTATTATTATTATTATTATTATTATTATTATTATTATTATTATTATTATTATTATTATTATTATTATTATTATTATTATTATTATTATTATTATTATTATTATTATTATTATTATTATATTATTATTATTATTATTATTATTATTATTATTTATTAATTAATTATTATTATTATTATTATTATTATTATATATCGTCATTGTCATTATAATAACATTTGTACCAATGACGCCCATTCCGTTTCAAGTCGACTGGTCCCAAATGATGATCCAATTAATGTCAACAATTTCACCAATTTGAAGATAGTTATGAAGTTGTCTATTATAAAAACCAACGTTTTACGAAGTGTATCAGACCCATTCGACAGTAACGCCCAGAGCTGTTACTGCCATTGTGAGAGGTGAGTTGAATATTATTCTCTCTCTCTCTCTCCCTCTCTCTCTCTCCCACTCTCTCTCCCTCTCTTTTTCACTTTCTCTCTCTCTATCTCTCTCTTTCATCCTTGTCTCTCTTACAGTCTCTTTATCTCTCTGTCAACTTTCACTTCCTGTCTCTAATTATCTTTATCTTTGTCTATGTCTCTCTCTCTCTCCCCCCCTCTCTCTCTCTTCTCTCTTCTCTCTCTCTCTCTCTCTCTCTCTCTCTCTGAGACTATGTCTATCAACTCTGTCTCTCTTTGTCTTTCTCTGTATCTTTCTATGAGCCCCTGTCTCCCACTCTCCCTGTCTCTCTTACAGTCTCTCTATCTCTCTGTCAACTTTTACTCCATGTCTCTCATTCTCTTTCCGTCTTTGTCTTTTTCTATATTATTTTCTCTCTTTCCCTCTACTTTTGTCTCTGTTTCTCTCTTAGCGGTCTCTCTCTCTCTCTCTCTCTCTCTCTCTCTCTCTCTCTCTCTCTCTATTTATGTCTCTGTCATAGTAGTCTCTCCCGCCCTCTTTATGTCTGTCTCTCGCTGTACCGATATATCCCTCTAGTGAATAACTCGACGAATTCTTACTTTCAGTCGCTTCAATGTCTATTTGTACATGTTACTCCATCAAGAGAATTTCTTCTATCAGATCTCACCAATGCTTCTGTCGTTATTAGATTCACTGAGTTGACGCGGCTTGGACAGCGACTATCACAAGATTTGTCAGTTAAAGACATGTTGTTGTTGTTTTTGTTTTTTTTTTTGGGGGGGGGGGGGGGGGGGGGGGGGGGGTTCAGCTTAGGTGTTGAATTGCATCTCATTTTCTTGTAAATGGCGAGATACACGTTCAACTCACCTATCTACTAACACTGCCTCTACAAAATAAAGAAGTTTTATCAACTTTCCCAAGGCGTTTAAAATGTTGACTCGAGGTTCTTAATATAAAACAAGAAATTCAATGATAGCTTCCTGTCGCTGACAGACATCCGTGGGGCAGACATTTTGAAATACCATAACTTTGTCGAAATTTAACAGGATTAAAATTTTTAACTTTTAAATTAGAGAGTACATGTGTACGTTTAATTGAACCAAATATGACGTCGCATGAATAAGGACTGAACTCAGTAGGACATTTGTCCTTTTACTCTTTGACTCTCCCTCGTTCTTGGTTTGTCCCCGCCGCATGGCCGGAATCTTTGTTTGGAAGGGAAACAGTTAGGTCAGTATTGGTATAGATTTAGGGAAATTGTATTTTCCCTTGTAAATCATATATCGGTTCTATACTTATATGTTTTGTTATGAGTATATAACGATTTGTTAACTTATGAGTATATTCTTCTTCGTAGGATCCTTTGTTTGTGTCTGGATGAGACTTTTAGTAGTCTCAAACTAAGTACACCGATAATGTGCTCTTGGAATCTACATCTGTTCTCCTTTTGACCCACTTAGTCTTACTTTTTCTAGTGTGCTTTTTATTGTAATTGTAAAATATTTGATCATCATTTTTGTGCTGGAATGTCTTAAATGTGTCACAAGCGCCGAAAAACTCTTAAAATAAAAACAAACAAGTCCAATGACATTTCTACAACTATCGGTTTTCTGCATTCAGCAACCTAACCGAGGTAGCTTGGCTCAGGGATATGGTCATTGCTTCATATCCAAATGGTTTTCTGTATCCAGCAACCTAACCGAGGCAGCATAGTTCCTGGATATAGTCATTGGTTCAAATCCAAAAGGTACAAAGTTCGACCGCCCACCGCGTTGTGTGGCCATGGCAATTCACCTAGTCTTATCTTTCTTCTACAAATAATTTATTATTGGTGTGGATCTGATTAAACTAATCAGGTTCTGGGTGGGGTCACTTGATATGTCTTTTTTAAGCCTATATCTGTCATCCGAGTTACTGTCTATCTTTGTTTTGGAATGAGATTACTAGATTTGTCCTAAGCTTTGTTAGAGTCCTTGGCTGAGAAGTCAAATGTATAATATTCGTTTAAAGAGTTGATATTATTTTCCTAGTAAATCGTCTATCTGTTAAGTCCTGATATATTTTTGTACTAAATATATAATATTTGTAAACATTCGAGTGTGTTCCTCTTTGTAGGATCTTGTGCGTCTGTTTTGTTAAGAATTGTGTGTGCTCTCCAAATAAGAACATTGAAACTATATCTGCTCCCTATTGAAACCATTATCCTTTGTCTTACGTTTTCTCGTCTGCTTTTGATTGTAAATCTAGGGTCTTTTGACTATCACGTTTCTTCCTCTTTACTGACGCCGAAATGACCTAAATGCGTTGCAAGAGCCACAAAACTCGTAAAAAGACTTTTAAGACAGTAAGTAGTTTTTGTTGATTTTAATCAATTCACACATTCACTTTCTCTCCATCTCTCTCTTTCTATAGAATAGAGATACAATACAATGGGATTTTGGTATCTTGTTACCCCACCCCTCCTTTTCGCCAGCATAGCTGGAACACAAGGCGATTGCATTCAACTTTCGTCCACTTGTCGGATAGATCTCTTTGCACCTCTGCAAACCAGACATCCAAATATTGATGATATCTGCGCAGATGATAGGAGGTCACGTGACTGTGTTGGATTTTGCGTCCGTTATTATCAGGAAACACCAAGGGATTATGCCCTTTTCAGAGGCCTGAACTATATCTGTGACGAAGCAAATAAGGAAAACGTCAAAGCAATCGTCCAATCAGACTGCTACACCACAGTGC
>NC_088362.1:64732852-64747852 GCF_034508935.2 Berghia stephanieae
TTGGGTTGCTCACTCATTAATGGGTTGCTGCCCCATTAAAGGGTTACCCACTCATTGATATGTCACGCACTTATTAACGTATAGCTGGAATTGTAATGGGTTGCTCACTCACCGATGGGTCGCTTTATAAGTATAGGTTTGCTGACTCTTTACAAGATTGTTGACTCATTAATAGGTTGCTCATTCATTGATGGGTCACTTCCTAATTATAGGGTTGCCGACTCTTTAATGGGTTGCTCACTCATTGATGGGTCGCTTTCTAATTAACTGTTTGCTTATTTGTGTCGGGATTGCTGATTTTTGGGTTGCTGACTCACTGGTGGGTCGCTTACTAATTAATTAATTAATTAATTGATTACTAATTAATTAATTAATTAGTGGCTGACTCCTTCGATAAAGAGTTACTGAAATGTTCGTGTTTAAATCCCTATTGTTGTGTTGCTCTTATAGAGTAGATGAATCAGCAGAGTTATCAACCCTTTTTTTTTTTACAAGTTATTCTTAATAACACGACATAGCCAAAATGCACCACAGACTTTACAAGAGTCTCCCTATTTCCTGCGGCTATGTGGTCTAATGGTATGACACTCGCTTTCGGAACGGAAGATCCTGGATTCTAGTTTCGCTCGGCGCATAATTAAGTCCTTGAAGAAGACTCGTTACTCGCATTCTCTCATCGTACTCAGGTGTAAAAAGAGTACCTGCCCGTTAACAGCGTTGTCTCTGTCCAAAAAATTGTAACATCGCCTAACAGGCGTCATATCCCGTCCTAAATATTAAATGTTGCTATTGGCCAGGAACCCCTTGTAAAGCGTTATGAGAACATTTAGTGGGTGTCAATTCTTGTCATTTTAAACAAATGTCTTTTGTCAGGCTTGATCCTTCAGTGGCTGAATTGGCTCCGGCGTCTTTATGGGGTGGAAATCAAAGTTCATCAAAATATCCACAAAGTCCCTAAAGATAAAAATCTTTATATATATATATATATATATATATATATATATATATTATGAGCCAAGGTCAAAAGGTGCCAATTTTTTTTCTCAAAATAAAAGTGACATAATAGTCCATTTATGTTTCTATATGTGTAGCAAAAACCCTGTACTTCATGAATCAAAGGCCCTTTAGATAACTTTAAGGTCTAACGCAGCATAATATCGTCAACAATGCCTATAGGTTGCTGGTGTCACCTGTGACCGGTGACACCAAAATGAGACAAAAAACTCAATAACCAAATGATTTTTGTTGAGTATCAAACTTTATTTAGTAAGTTATAGACAAAACGACACAATCAACAACAATCATAGTACAATACTTTTACCAACTATTGGAGAAAATGTTGCTTTTTGGTGTCATTGGTCACAAGCAACATAGAATGCAAATATATTATTTCATAAAAATGTTTGTACATTAACAACAACAACAATATTGCATATTCTTATTACCAGCAATGTTCAGAAACTTTTGGAATAAAATGTTGGCACAAAATGTGACCAAAGCATATCCTTTTTTAGCGACATTGTGTCACTTGTGACATTAGACCGATGACACCATTACTTATGTCACAAGCAATACCAAATTGCAATTTCGACAATATATCATTAATTTCAGTCAAACCAGTTTAATAACCACAGTTAAATATGGAATTTAATAATATTTCAGAAAGCAAAGGCTTCAAAAATAAAAATATACATGGAAATTAAAGCATCTGAATGTGACTTGTGACATAACACCGGTGACACCATTACTTATGTCACAAGCAACACCAAATCACACTTTCTTCCATAATATATCATTATTTTCGGTCAATAAAGCACAATAACCTACTCTAAAATGAAATTCAATAATATTTTAAGAAACTAAATACCTCTAAATCGGAAATATACTTAGAAATTAGTTATACCATTGTTGCTATTACTTTGCTCAAAATCGGCACTAGAACGCAATTTTGCCTCAATAAATCAAGAATCGCAACTGAACACATGTAATATAGCCTGTTAAAATGTAATTCAATGACATTTCAAGCTTTGAAGAACATGAAAACAGAAATACACTAGAAACTTCAAACTTAAGTATCACCTGTGACATTTTAAGCAATGACACCAATGGTCACAAAAAGTACCAGAAGTCAGACAAACACTAGATAAATATCAGCCATGGTAATGAATTCATGTAACCATACGGTAACATCCACCCTACTGCTCAAATCTGCTAGTTTGTAGTAATTTAGTGTGTTAATAGTAAATCAAATCAAATTTCTTGACAACCCTTCTATTTATCTGGATTCGTCAAAAGCTTGAGTTTTGTCTTTTTCTTGATTGATACAACCCTGAAACATAAAAAAATTAGAATTACAAGGAAATAATTAATTGTGTCAAAATCACAGTCTTATGTGAGATGTCATAATATCATATTTGTAAATAGAATAACAGCTGAAAACATAATTTTTTGGTGGCACTTTGTGATATCCAATATAAAGTGTTGCTTGTGACAATGTAAAATAGCGATGACACCAAAGTTCAACTTACCTTTTCTCCCTGGAGCCACGCTGGAAAGGCAAATGAAAGTGCTGCACTTCAAAGACTGGTAAGAAGGGTGGATCAAAATTGCGAATCGCCATTTAACGAAACAAACTTCCACGTGTTCACGCATGTCGTGTTGCTTGTGACAAATGACACCAAAACCAATAAACCTCAATATCGGTAAAACGGTATACATTTACTCCAAGATTTGAGTTCAGATAGTAAATCTATGCTTTTTTCTCATAATAAAACGTTTTATAAACATTAAACATGAGCTTTAAAGTTTCGTGTTGAGTCTTAGTATTGTGCTGTGTTTGATGACACCAAAGGTCACAAGCAACACCAACTTTTTAAGAACTCTATATGAAACTTATTCAGATATGTAATATACTGCAATTGCGTTTAAATGTAAATTTTGACTTTATACTATCAGTCAAATTTCAATCACGTGAGCTAAAACATCACATTTAATTTCTAGATGATTTCTAAAAAGGTGATGCGTTGACCTCGTTTTAAGCACATGCCAAACAGCATTCAAATTTCACTTTCAAGTTGTTTATTTCATATTCTGTTGAACAGAGTATGTTGAGCTATTTCATTTTATCTCTTCTTCATATTATTAATTGATTATATGCATTAACCCAATGAAAAAAGCCCCTAATTAAGTAAAAATCAAATTTTCTTAACACTGGTATCAGGCGGGCACCTTTTGACCTTGGCTCATATATATATATATATATATATATATATATATATATATATTTATATATATATAAATATATTTATATATATATAAATATATATATATATATATATATATATATATATATATATATATATATATATATATATATATATATATATATATATACCTTCATTGGAGGTGTACAAAAACGCACCATTTTTATGCACCTCCGTTGACGGTGTAAAAAATGCATCGTTTTTATGCACCTCCGTTGGCGGTGATGGTTGATTAATGAAAATAAAAATGTTGCTGCATACGTCCATGAGGTTTAAATAGTTTTAGATTGTAGTTTAGCACGCTGTTTAGTGATTACCGATGTACGTTTATACAATGATAATAAATTAAAGAATAATAACAATAATTCTAAAAATCAAAGGTAAAAAGAAACATGGCAGACAAATACTGATCTCAAATAAATAAATAATTTTAGAAAAATAAGATCAAAGTTTTTTTAAAAACATGATTAAAAAGTTTTTGAAAAACAACAACAACAAAAAACAAGAAAAAACCCAAAACAAACATAAATGATATCTCTCTCATTAAAGTAAATTTAAAAAAAATGTCTGCAATGGGAATAGAACCCAATACTTTCAAGGTTAAAGTCTGACAGCTTGTCCACGGCGCTACGGAGCCACGTGACTGTTCATCGCATTCAACAATGTGTTTCTAAAACATTATTTTACCTTAAATACAAATCATATTTTCTGGTTTTATATTTGGATTTTTTAGATTATTATTTTTTTAATATAAATTTATTAACAAAAACATCCTACAGATGGCAATATAACTTTCGCCATTTGCCAAAGACAGAAACACAATATCGCTGATGAAATTGGGTGGAATGCGCATGCGTGCGTGACGGAGGTGTATAAAAACGATCCGTTAAGATACACCGTCAACGGAGGTGCATAAAAACACTACGATAAATTATAGAGAGAAGTGAGTGAGGAAGATTAGATCGGTCAGCTTTTATAACACGTGGCTACGTGACAGAAGGTAGAACGAAAAGTATTGACTAATTTGAAATTAATTCGAGGGAAGGCCATTAAAGGAGAGATGATCTAATATTAGAAGGTAAAGCTTTTCTAAGCCTACCGAAATATAACTGGAGTGAGATGAATTCAGTTCTTACTAAAATAAAACTGTAATAAAATAAATGTGAATAATCTTTACTGTGACAGTCTGGATGCCTCCTCTTGCCTCTTGTCAGACAATCAAGCAATGAATGAGTAACAGCGATCATGGACATTTCTGGTCCCGACAGTGTTCCCGTATTTTGGTTTACGGAAGTGTAGTTATCGATTGCATGCGGGCACAATGAATGATTATTGATCTAACCCAAAAGGCAGGTACATTAGCAGGCTATATTGTTTAAAGGCCTATTATAGTGTTGATGTCACCAATCAGTTATCTGCATACACAGAGCTGCCAACTTGAAATTTCAAAAATTCGTGGTTTCCAAAGGAAAAAGAAGAAGAAGAGAAAAAAATCACTTTAAATAGCTTAATAGAGACAAATTACTTTGCAGTCAGCATGATCCAAAAATGGTCCGAAGTCCTGAATACAGGCTTTAAGGATCTAAAAGAATTATTTCCAACAAGATTCATCGAATCAATGCTGAGAATTCATTCCTATAGCGGAAGCCAATTTTTCCTAATTCTACGAATAATTCGTAGTACCAAGCAGTTCTGCATCCTTGATCAGGTCCAGCAATAGTTCCGGTCAAATCTATGGGCTAAACTTATTTTGATAACATAATCAAATAAAGTGGGTAGAAACGATCTTGTTTTATAAGTTTGGCCCTTGTTGGAATAGGGTATTTAATGAATGCATTTTCTGTCTAATTCAGTCCTTTGATTTGGGACAAGGTGATGATTACAAAATGACGGAAACACACGGGACTGTCATCTAAGCGTTGTGGTGTGTGCACATGTGTTGGTGTGGTTGGTGATTAGTGCTGTTCGTGCACTTGTGGGCACCATCAAACATTGAGAAATATTGTTTACAAGTTGTGCATCTATAGTATTCAGCTATGTGTTCTTGTTGTATGACACTCACCTCCGGATCGGAAAGTCCTGGGTTCGAGTCCTGCTCTGGACGGCGCGTAGCTGAGTCCTTGTAAAAGGCTCTTTACTCACATTGTCTCACCATACTCGGGTGTAAAATGAATACCTGAATGTTAACAGCGTTGTCTGTGCGAAAAAAGCAATATCGTCTGTAAAGCGTCATGTCTTGTCCTATACGTTATGTGATGCTGTTGGGTTGGGACCTCTTGTAAAGGGCTTTGAAGGCTTTAAGCGGATATTGCGCTATATAAAGAGCTCAATCTTATTTTTTAAATATAGTATTCACTGTGCCGAGCACAATTAACCAATAAACTGCCTACTCTAGAAAGGCACGAATTTAAAAACTTTTGGCTAGAAATTATGTCCTTCAAATAAAACTATTTACAATGAACCTCATTTGGCAAAACCTCTCAAACCTGGGACCTCGTTGGATCTTCTTTTGGTCCCAGATTTGAAAGTTTTTACCAAGATGATGAAGAACATTCAATTCGATCGATACTTGAAAGCCAAAATTTTAAATACGTTTATTTCCAAAGTACGACTGTTAACTAAATAATGGACAGAATCGACTACAACAACAACAACAACAACAACAATGATGATGATGATAATAATAATAATAATATTAATAATAATAATAATAATAATAATAAAAATAATAATAATAAAAATAAATAATATAATAATAATAATAATAATAATAATAATATAATAATAATAATAATAATAATAATAATAATAATAATAATAATAATAATAATAATAATAATAATAATGATAACAATCATAATAAATAACATTTCTACAGCGAAGAACCACGACGATGCCGTGCTCTATCCGCTAGCAAATGCCTAAAATAAATGTCTGTGAACCAACGGAGTTAGTAAAACATTTAGCGATGTTGAAATGTGTTTGTATTTTCCTTGTCGTCAGATGGAGTAAAATGTGTTTGTAACGTGACATTTGTATGGTTAAAAAAACTATACGAAATTTGTTGATGGAGTATACGACGTAATTGTAACGTGACATTTGTATGGTTAAAAAACAATACGAAATTTGTTGATGGAGTATACGACGTAATTGTAACGTGACATTTGTATGGTTAAAAAAACAATACGAAATTTGTTGATGGAGTATACGACGTAATTGTAACGTGACATTTGTCTGCCTTCAGGGATATGTCGTTGTTGCAAAATAAATCATTTTTATATTATTCATGATACAATAATAATAATCACTTAATAGCAAGTGATTCAAGAAGACTAAAAATTTACAAGACAAAAAATATTCACCCGTTGCCCTGGAAATTGAAATTGTTTTGTGGGCACATTAGATTATCATTACTTTTTAAAAAGACAAAGGGTCAAATTCTAATGGAGTAATAGCCGACGTGCACCTAATTGGAGGTCTGTAACCAAATTTGGGCTAATTGTTGTCATGGAAGTGACGCAAAATATTGTCTAATATAACAATGTTAAAATAGGCCCACTGGTGGGTTCGAATGTCAGGCTTGCATACATGTTTCCGTCGACTAATAGCATTAAAATAAGCATTTTGATAGATCGATGAATGATGAAAAAAAAAATCAAAGAGAAATCAAACAAGCTTTTTGAGATGCAGGGCTTTATTTTTACTTTATGAACGTTTAACTCAAGAAATGTGAAAAAGCATAAAAATGACAAATTTTACGAAAAAAAAAATCCAAAACAGAACAACTTTTTAAAATATTAAAACTGCCTGTGTGTGTTTTTTTGAAAAATTGCTTTGTCTATAATCTGTGAATGTTTTAAGGCTTTATAGTAAAAACTGTAGAAGTGATAAGTAACAGGGGTAAGGCGGTATATAATAACCGTATTTGACTGACTTGACTTAGATGCCTTTCGCGTCTCGACCGAAAGATCGGGTCGCCTTGGCTGTTTCCAGTATTTCCTGTGTGGGGTTTCTCCAATATTGCCGGTCCTCTGCTAGGGTTCTCAGATTTTCAAGGTCCCCTGCCGTGATGAGACTAATGCTTTGTCCAAGTGTTGTGAGGTTTTTGTTTAGGATCACAGGGAGTGTTGTGATCGGTCTTCCTCTGAAAAGGTTCCCGTGTTTTTGGAAGTATCCCGACATGGCTTGGTTAGCTGGTATGTTTTTGTCCCTGCGTAGTATGTGACCGAAAAGTTGCCATCGTTGTTGTAAAATGTCAAGGGAGATTGGTCTTTCTTTTGTGATCTTATAGAGTGATTCATTTGAGATCTTTTTTGGGTATTTGATGTCCAGTACCCTTCTTAGCTGTGTGCGATGGAAGGCATCCAGATGTTCTTCTTCGGATTTTGTCAACGCCCAGGTGCCGCAGTTATACAGAAGTACCGGTTTTACAAGAGCACGGTACAGTTTCAGTTTGGTTTTTCTCTTTATTTTGTCACCTCTAAGTGCGGCGTTTGATAGCTGTTTTCTTCTTTGTACATCCTCGGTGTCTCCAATTAGTGAGCCGACTTTCTTTGTTCTTTTCCATTCCTCTTTGTTCCTCGATATTGTTGTAAATTCGGTTTTATTGGCATTGACTTGGAGGTTATATTTCATGAGGGTATTTTGTATGATGTCTATATTTGCTGGTGTTGATCCAATAAAATCGACATCATCTGCATAGGCGATTTCTCTAGGGATTGCATTCTCAATATGAGTCGTTGGTTTTGGAATAACTTTTCGAACTTCTTTCAGAGCGTGTTCTAAGTATATTGTGAACAGAATCGGGCTCAGACTATCTCCTTGGGGGGTCCCGATGTTACTTTCGAACTGCGTCTGTTTTGTGGCCCCGTATATCCTTGGTTGTATCTTTGTGTTGCTGAGGAGAAATCGGATTATTCGGAGCTCGTCTTCGTCAACTATGTCTGTTAATATCTCCAAAAGTTTTCCTCTGTCGATCGTATCAAAGGCTGCGGACATATCGATTCCGGTTATTGTTATGGATATGTTTTCTTTGAGTGCCTTTGCTGCCAACCATTTATGTGTCCATACAACGTCCGATGTGCTTCGGTCTTGGCGAAACCCGCTTTGGCTATGTGATAGATATTTTTCTATTTTCGGTCTAATTCTGTTGAGGACAATAGTTGACAGTGTTTTTCTTATGGTATTCAGTAATGTTATTGGGCGCAGGTTGTTTACGGGTCCTTTCGTTTTTCCTGGTTTTTGTATTGTAATCAGGACACCGCTGTTTATGTCCCAGTCTTTGTGTGTTGAGAATGTTTTGTTCATTATGTTTGCAATGCTCAGATCCAGGGAGAGGGTACCGCATTTCAGCACTTCAGCGGGAATTTCATCTTCGCCTGGGGATCTGTTATTGTTTAGGCACTTTATGCTATTTCTAACTTCAGTTGTTGTGATGCGGTTGTTTAGGTCTCTAGGGTTTCCTGAGAAGGGCGATATTTGTGAGACTTGTTTGTGAAATTTCTGCTGGAAGTGGTCAGTTACAATGTCAAGGATATCGTTGGGATTTGTTGTCTGTTTGCCAAATTTATCCTGTAGTTTTGGGTTCTCGAATGGTTTTCGGTTCAGAGATTTCGTCGCTTTGAACATAGACGATGCGTTATTTTTGGACTTTTCTATGTCTTCCACTTTTTTGTCTAATTCCTCGTTTCTGTGTTTTATTGTAAGTGATCGAATTGAATGCAGTATTTTGTTTCGTTCCGTTTTCAGGTTTATTATTAAGCAAAACAGCAATCCAAACAATGAATGGAAAGAGACGCAAGCGGCAATGAAATATGCGGGGGAAGAAAGTGCAGGCTCTATTAATACAACTAAGAACAAACCAAATCGAACGCCTAACATCGCTATTAACGATCTATCGCGGCAACAAAAAGAACTTAGGATCAGGATACAAAACACGAAAGACTCGGAAGAAATAATAAACCTGAAAACGGAACGAAACAAAATACCGTATTTTACTATTATTATTATTATTATTATTATTATTATTATTATTATTATTATTATTATTATTATTATTATTATTATATTATTATTATTATTATTATTATTATTATTATTATTATTATTATTATTATTATTATTATTATTTATTATTATTATTATTATTATTATTATTATTATTATTATTATTACTCGTATTATTATTATTATTATTATTATTATTATTATTATTATTATTATTATTATTATTATTATTATTATTATTATTATTATTAGTAGTAGTAGTAGTAGTAGTAGTAGTAGTAGTTTGAAAAAAATATATATAATATATATATATATATATATATATATATATATATATATATATAATATAGTGATGTTTTATATTATCTTTTGGAGCTTAACCTAAACTTTCCAATGATGTATGACATAAAAGTGCCGATTTCATAGTGATAATGTTACTAAAAAAATAACATTTGATATTGGAAGATTTTTTTCGATGAGCCTGGACCGAACCCATTATTAGACATGTCACAAAATTAAACAAATTTAAACATTTTTTCACGTTAACCGTCATAGCTTGTATAAATTAAGTATTCGAAGTTTGAAGCATGTAAAAGAGAAATATATAAATTTTGATATTTGGTGCCAAAATTTAAAGTCACCTTCGATATCAAAAGAAAGTTGGCACTGTCGATCAACGCATACACATGTCACGTTACAAAAACATCATATTATTTATAGTCCTATTTGATATACACGATCACTCATTTCGATTTGTTTCTCTCAAACTGTGGTATGTATTGTCACGAATCATTGCATGCAGTCATAGATTTTACTAGACCAAAATGAATCCTATTAATGAAAAATTTATATTTTATGTTTGTCACCCAATCGATAATTCTTTGATGTTTTGCGGTGTATTCATTTTTACCACCCAGAACATTAGCATTTTACAGTAGCACACACAACATAACGTAATGAGGACCACTTTTAAGAAGGGGCGTCGTGAGGACACAGAGTAGATTTCTTGACCATTATTAACCCCACCACCTCAATTGGCTTCAACAGTCATGATGTCACTTCCCTCGTAATGATGCATAGTAACTTAGTAACTGGCTCTCATCCATCGGAACAACGGCGGACGCCCTTATGAAATATAAAAGTGTATCCAGAGGAGAAAAACATTATAGATACAATCATGTTTTTACTTTTATACATTCTGATCACATGAAATATGAAAAACTCTAGCCAGCATGAATAATAAAAAGTACCAATCAATTTTCTTCGTTTAGAACCACGCTGCTCGCCGTTGCTGGACGGCGTGACATCAGACTATTGAATCCAATTTCCAAACAAAACAAACCAACATACACCATTCCAACCCCTGAATTACTCGCACAATATTGTGAGTGATTTTTAGTCAAAAGGGGAAGAATACGAATATAATATGTCCAACACGCTGCATATACCCTTTTTGTTGTTAGGAATATTTCTTATGAAATGTGTGTTGCTCAACGATATGAAACACGTTGTTTGAAAATATATGGTAAATCTACTAATTCGTGATTTAAGGCAGGCAGATTCTTGGTTTTTTATAGGCCTTTAACAAGCAAGCTTTTGAACCATTTGTTTCTCCATGAGCAAAAATAATTAGTAAGGTCTAAGCCATCATGTCAAATTATAACGAAATTTATCAGACGGTTTCAAAGATATGAACCAAAGAGTGTAATTATGAATTTTGAAACTGACTATACCAAAACAATTTATTATTGTTTATTAAAGCATACCAGTGTCATGCTATGACATTTCCCAGGTTGATATCCCAACTGGACGTAGAATGATGATAAGAGTAACGTCAAATAAACACAACATGCGTGGGTTGTTTGTATTTCTTCTATTTATAACAAGCGTGCCTGGCATCCGACCTAACATCCCTACAGACTCGGCCAATCTACATGATTCCAATGAAAGAAACCTTACGTCTACACGCAACACATCAAATCTACATGATTCTTATGGAATAAACCTTACGACTACACACATTACATCCAATCTACGCGATTATTATGGAAGAATCCTTCAGTCTCCACACAACACATCCAATCTACTCGATTCTTATGGAATAAACTTTACGTCTACATACAACATATCTAATCACGTTTACGACCTGGAATATTTAAATACAGAAAAAGCTGACAATAAAAATGGATATGGAAAAGTTGGAGATTTATACAAAAGGCTTTTCGACCCCAAACGATATGACCCCAGGGTTCGTCCTGTCTATAACCAAAGCAAAGCAATTCTAGTGGAAATACGACTGAGGCTTTTTGAGCTAATATCTATCGATGACGTGGCCCAGTGTATGGTCATTAATTGTGTCATTGATATAAATTGGAGGGATGAGGTGTGTATACTATAACCGGTTCAAAAAAGAACAAAATACAAAATACAGAACGTTTCGGGTTAAAACACTTCTTCAGGCATCAATTGACAAATTAAAAAATATATACATCATTTTAAATCTAGATAGATGGCAGAGATATATTTCACATTTAATTAATGTATGTTTATATTGTTTTTTTGTTGTTGTTGACTGAAGAAGGGGTTTGAGCCCGAAACGTTCAGTGTCTGGATTATGTGTTGTTTTTCTTTGGAAGCTGTTATATTCTTCTCTTTATGGTTGCCATTATTGGGCGGTATGGTCGAATATTTTTTCTCATTATTCGGCCTTACGGTAAGATAATCTTTCTCATTATTCGACCGTTCGCTGAGACAATTAATTTTCTCATTATTCGACCGTACGGTGCAATGATTTATCTCATTATTAATATATTGCGATGATATATAAAAATTAATCGCCCGTGCGCCACACCATTATATAATTCGACCAATCAATTGTTTTAGAGATTCGGTATTTGTAAGATTGCTGTAATTGTAATTGTAATCTTATCTAATATTATGCTGCTATGTGGTATGATACTCGCTTTCCGATCGGAGGTCTTGGGTTCGAGTCCCGCTCGGGGCATAGTTGAGTCCTTGGAACATGCGCTTCACTCGCATTCTCTCACTGCACTCAGGTGTAAAATGAATAACTGGCCGTAAACAACATTGTCTCTGTTAGAAAGACTGTAATATCGTCTAACGGGCGTCATGTCACGTCCCACGTGTTACGCACGTGATGCTGTCTGTGAGGGACCCTTTGTAAAGCGCTTTGAGCACGCTAAGTGGATATTGCTCTATATAAAAGATCATGTTCTTTTGTTTTGGTTTTAATCTGCAACTAGATGTTGATTAATAGAGATAATCATTTTAATTCCCCCTATTATCTCTTTTTCAACTACTACTACTACTACTACTACTACTACTACTACTACTACATACTACTACTACTACTACTACTACTACTACTACTACTACTATACTATACTATACTACTACTATACTACTACTACTACTATACTACTACTACTACTACTACTACTACTACTACTACTACTACTACTACTACTACTAATAATAATAATGATGATAATAATAATAATAATAATAATAATAATAATAATAATAATAATAATAATAATGATAATAATAATAATAATAATAATGATGATGATAATAATAATAATAATAATAATAATAATAATAATAATAATAATAATAATAATAATAATAATAATAATAATAATAATAATAATAATAATAATAATAATAATAATAATAATAATAATAATTGCCCCAAAAAATGGAAATCTTTCAGACGTCAGCTAAGGCCAACATAACCTTAGAATTTTTGTTTTTGTAATCAAGGGTTTTACGGCGCTTGCAACGCATTTAGGTCATATCGGCGCCAGTAAAAAAATAGAAAATGGAATAATAAAAGATTCTAGAATTACAGTAAAAGCACCCGAGAATAAGTAAGACAAAATGGGAATTAGTTCAAATAGGGACAGGTATAGATTCCAAGAACACACTATCAGTGTTCCCAGTACTTCCCTTCTCCATCGCCATTTTGTGTCTCTCGTCCCCACATCACCTTTCCGCCAGATGACTTCCGCTTTCTTTTTCTGGTGATCTAAAAATAGTAATGATACGGTCGGATAATTTTTCTCATTATTCGGCCGTACGGCCGAATAATCACTTCGTTTCTTTATTACTTTTTACAGTCTACGCTAAGTGGATATTGCTCTATATAAAAGATCATGTTCTTTTGTTTTGGTTTTAATCTGCAACTAGATGATTAATAGAGATAATCATTTTAATTCCCTCTATTATCTCTTTTTCAACTACTACTACTACTACTACTACTACTACTACTACTACTACTACTACTACTACTACTACTACTACTACTACTACTACTACTACTACTACTACTACTACTACTACTACTACTACTACTACTACTACTACTACTACTATACTACTACTATATAATAATAATGATAATAATAATAATAATAATAATGATAATAATAATAATAATAATAATGATAATAATAATAATAATAATAATAATAATAATAATAATAATAATAATAATAATAATAATAATAATAATAATAATAATTGCCAGGGGCAGTTGATTGTGAACAACACAGAACTATTAGCCTAATGAGCCACCTCAAAAAATTTCTTTTGAAGATAATTTTACTAAGAATAAGAAATAAACTACGACCTGAAATTGGGGAGATGCAATTTGGTTTTGTTGAGGACAAGGGTACCAGAAATGGAATATTCACATTATCAATGCTGATGGAAAGATGTATTGAAGTAAATAAAGATCTGTATATGTGTTTCATCGACTATTCAAAAGCCTTTGATAAAGTACAACACGAAAAACTATTCAAAATTCTATCATCCTTGGACATTGATGGTAAAGATTTAAGAATATTACGGAATTTGTACTGGGAACAAGAAGCAGCAATGCGTGTTGACAACGAGCTAAGCAGTTTTACACCTATTAGAAGAGGAGTTAGGCAGGGGTGTGTTTTGTCTCCAGATTTATTCAACCTCTATAGTGAAATGATATTAAGAGATATCGAACATAAGAAGGGGGTGTGTATTGGAGGAAAGAATGTAACAAATCTGAGGTATGCAGATGATACGGTTCTACTGGCAGAATCTGAACATGAACTACAAGAATTACTGGATGTTGTAGTCAGGAGTAGTGAAAATATGGGACTGGAACTGAATATATCTAAAACAGAATGCATGACGGTATCTAAAAATAATAACCCACCAGCCTGTGTAATAACAAGCAGAGGACAAACAATACAAGAAGTTGAATGTTTCAAATATTTAGGCTTCAATGTAACATCCAATGGAAAATCAGATTGTGAAATAAAGAAAAGAATAGGTATGGCGAAGAATGCATTCAACCAGCTGCATACAATTGTGAAAAACAGGAATATTAGCATGAAAACAAAAATCAAAGTCCTGGATTGCTATGTACTGTCTGTGCTGCTATATGGTTGTGAGAGCTGGACCATAAACAAGACCATGGTTAAAAGACTGGAGGCAGCGGAAATGTGGTTCTACAGAAGAATGATGAGGGTGTCATGGGTGGAAAGGAAAAGAAATGAAGAAATTTTAGAAATGGCAAACAGAAAAAGATCACTGATAACAAAAGTCATCAAACACCAAATGGAATTTTTAGGACACATTATCCGCCACCCTGGTTTGGAAGTACTCGCCTTGACTGGAAAGATGAATGGAAAAAGAATAAGAGGAAGACAAAGAATAACTTATTTGA
>NC_088362.1:64752852-64772852 GCF_034508935.2 Berghia stephanieae
TGTATTGGGGATTTGAAGACATGTTGACGACAGCCTGTAATTTGGATATGGATAAATATCCATTTGACGAACAGACCTGCCATGTTGAGGTATTTATAGTTTTACATCTGGATACGTTTATCTTGTATTGATCTGTCAACTAGAAAATATATCCTGAAGTCACGATAACAGACAATGTTATGGGATAAATAGGATTATGTCAATAGTGCAGGACAGTCTTAACTTTACACTTTCTACTCTTCCGGTTGATTACTTCCTCCTCCCGCGCGAAAGAAGACATTCGGCATTGACATCACAAAAATAGTCATGTATGTATTTTAAAGCCAAAATTTCCCTATCAAGGCATTTGTAAATTCATTAATACATTTATCATTTTTATTTTGGAATTTTAGGATAGTCCATGTTTTGGCAGCACGGAATATAAATGTATTCTTCTTAATTGAAGTCAAATACTTTGAAATAAAGTTTTTGAATTCATCTCAACGGGTGAAGGCAGTTGGAGAGTAATCAGAAACATATCTTTCTTCAAATCCATCCTATGTACGGGTAAAGTCCAGATCTCAATTGCATTGATTATTTTGTGTACATTTTCGGGAAGAATTTATCCCCCCCCCCATGTTTTATGTTAATTACTTAAGTAATGAAGAGTTTAATATGCAAATATTTTTAAATTGAAGTTGAAGGAACTATATACAAATAATAAAATTGAATTATCGAAGCTTATATTAGATTTACGAAGGCAGATGAAGTGGAGTTTTCGGGTTTCCCATTTGTCAACATAACACGACGAATGAGATACTAATGTTTTGAACACCTTTTGAGTTACCAGAGAAAATATAAAGTTTTAAAAGCACTCAGCGTATCGTTCCATGAGATATACCAGATCATAATTTTCCTAAGTCACAAAATAAATGACGAAAAATTGTATTACCTTTGAATATCGAAAAGTCACTTCGCAGTTTTTAGTCCATCATCTTATATTATGTTGTTTCTGTAAAACAAGCATCAAACTACCGTAAAATCATAAATCAAGAGACCAAAAAAATAAAAAAAAACAACAACAAAAAAGAAGAAAAAAGATAGATCTCGTTGTACAAAGAAAGAAAAGCTTGTCAATTGTTGTTAATAAACAAAAACAAATTTATAAAAGCTTGAAAAAAGAGCAAAATACCAAACACGGAACGTTTTGGGCACAAAACTCTTTAGCCAACAACAACAAAACCAATGAAACTATAAATACCTCACTAAAAAAACATATCCTCGGCAATTCTTGTTGTTGCTACTAAAGAAGAGCTTTGAAACCGAAACGTTCAGTGTTTGGAATTGTGTTATGTTAGAAGCTGTTTTTATTTATCACTTTTTACAGTCCCCAGCTTCTAGCAGCTTTGTATTATTTCAACTGTCACTAACAACGAAACAAATCTTTATCATTTAATTTGAAATATCCACGATGTCTCAGATCGCACCAGTAGCAAACCAGAAAAAAGAGGTGGACTACGTGATGACCATGAAGACAGTGGACACAACTCATTTCGGCAAGAACTACGGCTGGCAACTCTTGCAGACTGAAGCAAGTGTAAATTATATCGACATCGATAGTATTGTACTTCCATGGACAAAGGTTAGTCATGATGTGTGGCCCAACGCCACACAAGATATACTTCTTTATGTGCGGCTATGTGGTCTAGTGGTATAACACTCGCTCGCGCTCGGCGCATAGTTGAGTCCTTGGAAAAGGCTCTTTACTCACATTCTCTCGCCATACTCAGGTGTAAAACGAGTACCTGGCCGTTAACAGCGGTGTCTTTGTCCGAAAAATTGTAATATCGCCTAACAGGCGGCATGTCCCGTCCTACATGTTAAATGTTGCTGTTGACCAGGGACAAGCGCTTTGAGCACATTTAGTGGATATTGCTCTATATAAAGCACAATTCAATTCTTTAGGCCAAGGTTAGTCATGATGTGTGGCCCAACGCCATACAAGATGTACAACTTGGGGGCAAGATTAATCATGCTGTGTGGCCCATGTGGTACTGTATTATGTTGAGTTGAACTAGAATAACCAACCAGTCTTTGAGACATGGGTTAAGTCTGTGGGGAGAGTCAGGTGAGTATTGTCTATTCATTTATTTATTTATTTATCTATTTATTTATGCCTATATAATTTATATAATTTATTTTTGCCTCCTTTGGTTTATTACTGACTTTACCGTTTTTGATTAGCTTATGGGAAATAACCTTTGAATATGAACTTAATGTATTTTCTTTGCTGTCCAGGAAACTGTTCTGTTTTTGATCATTTTAGATTTAACCAGTTAACTGACGTACTCTGGAAAGACACGTTTCAAAAAAAACAAATTGCCAGAAAACTCGTTCTTCACATTCTATGTCCTTGGGTAAGACACTTAAGAAAACTCACTTCTCTTGAAAGTGAATGGGTAAGAGTGTTAATACGAAGAGGAAGCAACTGATACTACCGTAGGAATAGAAGTATGTCTATAAATGAACCGCTGGGGAATATGAATTCCATTGTGAATCGCATTGAACATGGTAAATCAGTGGAAATGATCTACATAAACATTCATATTTATTACATTGAGTGTTTTCTTGGATGTTACATTTCACTCAATAGGTCAAATTAAACGCAATGATATCTTCCCCCCCCCCTACTTTCTACACTGTATCCAATTACCTTCTCAACTGTTTTGTTTCATCTCTTTAAAGTTTACTCTAAAAGTAAGAGCTTTTGACCGTCCTATTTAGTATTCAATGCTACAGTCAATACAGTTTCCTTATATTTTCTTAAGCGTTTTTAAAATCTCCATATACTTCACTTTACTTGAGATATTTTGGGAGAGTTTTTCTCTAGCGCAATATCTACTCGAAGTCTCAAGTTAAAGCGCTTTACAAAGGGTCCCAGCAACACTTAACGCGTCGGACGAGACATGACGCCTGTTTCGTGATAATACATTTTCCAGACAGAACAACGCTGTTAAGGGCGTGGTACTCATTTTACACCAAAGTACGGTATGAGAATGTAAGTAAAGAACCTTTTCCAAGGACTCAACTATGCGCCGAGCAAGGCTCGAACCTAGACCATTCAAATCAGAAAGCGAGTGTAATACCACAAGACCACAAGGCCATAGTCTAAATATAAAAAGTAAACCATCTTTCTTATCACTCTCACTAGGTTTCCTTGTCCTTTCTGTCATGTTTTATAAATCTCTATAAAGTTTACTCTAAAGATAAAGAGAATACAGTTTTCAATATTCAATGCTGCACTCATTTAAGTTTCCTTGTCTTTCTTTAAAATGTTTTGTTTCATCTTGTCACAGTTAACTTTATAGGTAAAGAGGATACAGTTTTTTTAGTATTCAATGCTACACTCGTTTAAGTTTCCTTGTCTTTCTTTAACTGTTTGGTTTCATCTTGTTACAGTTTACTTTAAAGGTAAAAGGATACAGCTATTTTAATATTCAATGTTACATTCATTACATGTTCCTCGTCTTTCCTTAATTGTTTTGTTTCATCTCATTACAATTTACTCTGAAGGTAAAAGGTATACCATCTTTCTTAGTATTCAATGTTACACTCAATTCAGTTACATAGTCTTTTCGTAAAGTTTATATTCTTTCATCTCATTACGGTTTACTCTAAAGGTAAAAGTTATACCATTTTTTAAGATTCAATGTTGCACTCACTACAATTGCATTGTCTTTTCGTAACTGTTTTGTTTAATCTCGTTTATAATTTACTCTCGAGGTAAAAGGAATTTTTAGTATTCAATTTTACACCCACTACAGTTACATTGTCTTTCCTTAACTGTTTTGTTTCATCTCGTTACACTAAAAGTAACGTGTTTACCACCTTTCTTAGTATTCAGTGTTACACCCACTACAGTTACATTGTCTTTCCTTAACTGTTTTGTTTCATCTCGTTACACTAAAAGTAACGTGTTTACCACCTTTCTTAGTATTTAATGTTACACTCACTACAGTTACATTGTCTTTCCTTAACTGTTATATTTCATCTCGTTACAGTTTACTCTAAAGGTAAAGAGAAGACCGTCGTACTTCGTCATCAACGACATACTCCCAATTGTGGCTTTGTCCTTTCTACATTGTTTTGTTTTCATCGTGCCGCTGGATTCAGGGGAGAAAATCAGTTTTGGTAAGATGGTTTGGACATTATTATCGTTCTTTACAAAACATTCAACAATATCATAGTGTTTCCTGTTTGGATAAATTCTTTCCTTCTAAATGATTTGTAAATCTGGCATCAAGCCAAATCTGTAAAACAAATAAATCTTTCCCTATTTAATAAGATATGTAACAGAAATCGCTATAACCAATAAATACGTTTAAAGCGTCGACTTTTGAATATATGTATATATATATATATATATATATATATATATATATATATATATATATATATGCGTGTGTGTGTGTGTGTGTGGTTACTATGGCTACCTACAAGCAAATGAATGCACCATATTTTCAAGTTCGTTCTCTGTGTTTGATAGCTTTTGTGACGTCATGTATTCAATAATAGACGAAATCGATGAACCCATAAAAATGTTTTTAAAAACAAACAAACAGATAAAGCTCAAACTTGTCCTTATATTTCGTGATCATCATCATCATCATCATCATCATCATCATCATCATCATCATCATCATCATCATCATCATCATCATATCTATTTAATTTTATATATTATATATTATTATTATTATTATTATTATTATTATATATATTATTATTATTATTATTATTATATATTATTATTATATTATTATTATATTATTATATTATTATTATATTATTATTATTATTTATTATTATTATTATTATTATTATTATTATATTATTATTATTATTATTATTATTATTATTATTATTATTATTAATTATTATTATTATATTATTATTATTATTTATTATTATTATATTATTATTATTATTATTATTATTATTATTATTATTATTATTATTATTATTATTATTATTATTATTATTATTATTATTATTATTATTATTATTTATATTATTATTATTATTTATTTATTATTATTATTATTATCATTATTATTATTATTGTCATTATTATTATTATTATCATTATTATTATTATTATTATTATTATTATTTATTATTATTATTATTATTATTATTATTATTTATTATTATTATTATTATTATTATTATTATTATTATTATTATTATTATTATTATTATTATATTTATTTATTTATTTTTCTTTTCCAACCATTTAGGTATCTCCGTGTTGCTGGCATTGGCAGTGTTTCTCAGCGACACAAGCACCAAATTACCGAATGCCGCAGATGGGATTCCTGCTGTAACGAAATACTTGGGATATCTTTATGGCAATTCTATTGCTGCTGTCCTTCTTACCATCATCAACGTTAGACTTCATAATTACGTCAAAAATGTACGCTGGTATATGTATATGTTACAGTCATGATCACTACTTTGGAGAGAAAGATAGAGTGAGTAAATGTTACTCATATCTAAGGGAACAACACAAAGCACGTTTCGGCGTTTGGCAATTTTCAAGTAAACACGATATATATATATATATATATATATATATATATATATATATATATATATATATATATTATAGATTGTCATAATAGTTGAAACATTTTAGGTAAACTGTGTGTGTTTGTGTGTGTGTGTGTTTGTTTGTTTGTGTGTATAAACATTTTTACCAATAATATTTCAACTATTATGACAATCTAATATATATATAAATATATTATATATATTTATATATATATATATAATATAATATATATTATATATATATATATATTTCGTGTTAACTTGGAAAAGGCCAAAGGTCGAAACGTCGTTTGTTTTGTGGTGTTCCCTTATATTATATATGAGTCACATTTACTCACTCTATCTTTCTCTCCACCTTTTTGGCTCATTTAGGCATCTCTAGTTTTTTTATCACTACTCTTACTGGTAGTTAATAATCAAAGGCAAACAGACGTTAATATGATGACTCATAATGATTGCATTTATGAACTTTTAATACATGCTTACGTCATAAAAGAAGTGATAAACAAAAAAGATAGGGATGCAGCTATTATATTTTAATGCGGTCCTGTAATAATAGGGGGCATAGCTGCCCATGCATAAATTTTCACATTTTATGGATATCATTTAATTCATATTTATTTCAGCATCCAAGTGAATACAACACCCAATCATTTAAAAGCTGTACGTCAGAGATCATCCAGAAATTTGACAAGAATAACGACGAAATCAGTGACAAGACCCCACCCTACACTTATGATCAAGAAATTTCAACTAAATCTTGGGATTCAATAGAAACTTTAGAAAATATTGTCAAGTATACTGATATATTAGCTTTTATTTTGATTACAGGAATTTGGGGTCTTTTAACGGCTCAGTATTTCATATACGTCAGTTGGTGATAGTTTTTATTCCAAGGAAAGTAACCCAACCAAGAAGCAACTCATTACCAGTGATAGACAATATTATCAAATAGACGCAAATACAATAGGTGTTGTCTTGGTTATGGGATATTGACGAGTTTTAACGGCACACAATGTTATATACCATAGCCGTTGATAGATTTGTATTTAAGGGAAGTAACCTATCAAGAAACAATTCAAAGGGCATGACAGAAATTATTCTCCAGTTTATGGAAATAATACATTTTGTTTTGATTACAAGAATATAGAGTGTTATATAAGTCTATTATTTTATGACGTCATTTGCTGATGATTTTTAAATCAAGCAAAATCGCACAAGAGATAATAAAAATATTCTCAACTAGATATACAAATAGAATTGCTTTTGATTCGACTACAGGACTTTGGGATTTTATTTCAGTTGAGTATTTCATGTACGTTAGTTGGTGACAGTTTGATATTCAAAAGAAAGTAAAACTTTCAGGAAAAAGTAGTCTCAAGAAGACAAATGCAGTGGGTTTTATCTTTCTCATTATCCTCATCGTCAAACCTGGGACTTAGCAAAGTCTTCCATAAAGTCTCAAGTTTGAGGGGTTTTGCCAAGACAATGGACATTTAAATCAATTGATATATGGAGAACGAGTTTTCTGGCAAAATATTTAAATACTTGTTTTTCTAGTTCACTGTTAAATGATTATGTTGGTATCACTAAAATTATTTTTCTAATTTCATTCGACACAAAGCCAAACTTTCACAGTAGGTCAGAAATGAGATTTTATGATTCGGACAGCTTCTATAAGTGTTCCTGTTTTGTCAAAACTAATGAAGTATCGTGGTCCCGTAGCTTGATAGAGCAGTCTCATTACAAGCAAAGGGGCATTAATTGATTCCAGTTCAGAAGTAAGTTGATTTAGAATAGCTATCCAATCCAAAGAATAGAAAGCAACATTTTGCTACTTTTCGTATAATAGAAATAGCAATTATAACAAATTATGGCTTCAACTGTCCGTTTGCTCTGATTAATTATTCTTTTACGAAGTGACATGGAGGAAAAACCAAATCGTTGAGTAACTCCAAAACCCAAGGATAAGGAGAAAGCTCAATATTTCTGTGAATCTCGTTTTCCGTGCAAGAACTGTCAACAATCTGCAACTGAGGGTCTCGTTCAGTTTGGGACATTTTGGTGCGTTCATCTTGTCTTGATCGGCGACGTCTGCCTCGTCAGCGTCATCGTCCTTCTTGCGCTGGACAATGTAAGTTTGTTGTTTTGTTGGTGAGACAGGGAGGATTCGATCTGGTCTTGATTGCTGGGGGTTGGAAGAAATGTTGGTAGACAGCATGGGCGATGAAAATGCTGATGGAAATATGTGGCTTACGTATCAAAACGGTGTTTTGTTTGGTGGTTTAAATACTAAATATCGAATTCATTATTTAATTTAGCATGTAATGTAACAATGAATGTATATACAGCAGAGAACTCACAAAGTGCTGTAAATCGTTACGCAAAGAAAGGCAATAATGGATATCACAGAACGCATAATACTATTAATACACAAAGGTCGATCTGAATAGGACATTTTTCAAAAGTTTCCTATACAAACTGAACCCAGGGGCGTTTTGATTTCTTTATCTCATTTGTTCCATAAAAATGAGTAAGACACGTGGCCTACCTTTCTATGGTTTATCAAAGACATGCACATCGTGGCTCGAAGCTAAATCCGACATGCCTGGCTATTTTCACTTTATAATTACATTTTTAACGTTTGGTTCATTCAAATACCATACCAGATTGAATGTGTGGGTTATGTATGTACAGTATTATCCCGGGATTAACGTTACTATAAAACTTAATTTTGAATCTAAATTTTAGAAAATAAGATAACATTCCCGTTATTCATACCCATGGTAAAATTTATCTTTAGGGTCTATTCCAAGGGAAGACTGGAATAATCCATGCGTCAGTTGCAGTGTAGAGCCGCAAAGTGAGCGAGTGCGAGGTAACTTCACGGCTGTCTGGATTTTAAGTGATACAGTTTGGACTTTATTTTAATTAATAGCTGATGAAGGATTTTGACCCCGAACCGCTTTTGATATTTTGTTCTTTTTCGAAGTTGTTATACTCATTTTTACATTACTTGTTTTACATGTTTTTTTCGTGAGTTGAAACAAAGATATCATTGTGTAATTCTACTGTTTTTCAAAACTTTGCATTCGATTTTCATCATAGCAATTATCCCGACGTAATAAAGCCTTTTCACAAATTCAATATAATTAACAAAATGCTTACAGTACATTAAAAAATCTACATCGACAACGTACCACTCACAATTCCGGTACACTTTATATCATAAGTTTTGGAAAATTTGTGCACGTAAATCTTTATAAACGGGTTTAATTTCTATAAAATTCTAAACTTACATCATTATAGTCTGACAGATACAGGTATCTAAACTTTTCCAGTTTTTCTGTTTCTCGCACACGATTGATAACAATTCAAAATGTTAGGAGTTTTTTATGAATAGAACTGTGTACCTTTTCAGCATAATAGTGAAGCCGGACATGGATAATGGTGAGGACAACGGACCCGATTGATGTAATAAGCAGGTACCCCATGTATTTGGTCACGGCAGGAATTCCCTCTGCTGAAGAAGGTAGCCTGGTGCTGGTGTTACTGATAAATAAAGCCACGGCCAAAAGAACTGATGTGCCTGGTGGATTGAATAGGAAAACGGTTTATCATGGTATCATATATTTATTGGTCACTCAATCACTCAATTCCACCCGGTATTGTTAGCTCTACTTCTTGATGTGTCAATCGCAGAAACGTCCTTGTTATCAGTGTCTAATAATGAGTTATTCTAAAGTAGACTTGCTTATATAGTGTCCCTAATTGAATTGATTGAGCTATTAAAACGATATGAATATTTAAGTACATTATTATACATAATTTATCTTACTGCATATTAGAATAATGTCATGTTTGATATATTTGATAGAACAAGAAACATAGGTAGACAGACAGGTTTTGTCACAGGTCACAGGTCACAGGTCACTAACTGGAGTGACGGGGAGACAAACATGGACATTTTGAGACAAACACAGGATAAGGAGGATTGGAAAGACATGACTGACAATTTCTGTCTCCGATCTTGACACCATTTAATGATGACTGCAAATCAAAAAAAATGTCTAAGATTAAAATCCACTGGTGTACACAGACAATTAGAATAATACCACTACCACTGCTAAGTGTTACTACTACTACTACTACTACTACAACTACTACTACTACTACTACTACTACTACTACTACTACTACTACTACTACTACTACTACTACTACTACTACTACTACTTATTACTACAACTACTACCAACACACTTCCAGTATATGAATTCATAGCCTCAACAAGGTATAAAATTCGGCGTACCCGATGTCAAATTAGACATTTAAATTCAAATTTGGCTAAAATACTGTATTCTTTGTGTTTCCTGATTCAAAACACTATACTCATCCCCCCCCCCTACCCTCAATAAAACCTATAAATTCAAACCAAATTTTACATTTTCAACTATAAATACAAGGCTATGCATCAAAATATCCCAAATTAATACCGTTTTCGGAGATGACTCACACACTATAAAAACTCACCAAAGCCAATCTTTTCTCCCGAATCAATGGGCACCAGGAACACAAAGCAGTTCAAGAGAGAAAGAGACAACGTTGGAAATATATCGTTGATCAAAATGTAACCAGGTTCCCTCTTCATAGTTATAGCAAACTGAAATAGGACCAATCAAGCCTTTAATTACAAAATGAATATATATATATATATATATATATATATATATATATATATATATATTTATATATATATATATTGACAGTTACCATTAAGGGGAGTTAGCTGGAACCACACGTAGATTGCTTGACAGTTTCCTGGAGCGAATTATTAATTTATTTGTTCGCACCTCTTTTTTTTTTTTTTACAAATTCTCCTCCAACGTTGTTTGGTCCAGAGGTCCTGGAGTCATCAGGGAGGTCGATTTGAGGTGTCTGAGAGGAATGTACAAAAGCAACAAAACACAAAAAAGAACTCAAAGAAATTATCCATTTCTGACAGGACGAGTCGCCTTTTAGGTGATCTGTTTTGAAATAACACTTACAATATCCGACACTGCCTGTAGCATGATAATAATTCAAATCTGATTTGAGTGGGGTAATATGTGTAAAGTACCTTAACTAAAGACACAACGTCGAGGAATGTCTCTGCCGTCAATCTGGTGTTTTAGTCGTGTATTTATCTTATCATTGTGTTTTTTTGTTGTCTGAAGAAATTTGCTTGTAGAGAGCCATTACACCCATGTTGAGGCACATTGAGAACACGATAATGGTAAACAATATTTATATATTCATAGTCCATTTTAAAATTATATTTGCTGTAGGTACCTTTTTTCTGGTAAAGATGTTTATCAACCAGGAAACGACTTCAGGGACACCCTGCATTACACACGAAGTGTTCATTTTATTATGAATCATCCTGTACTTACATTCACACAAGGGAAATTTCCAATGGATCTGTGATCTACCAATGCTTTGGTGTCAATAATGTTCCAACCATAGTTCTCGTTGATGAGTGACATATCAACAGGTTGCTTCGCCAAGACAAAGTCCAGGTGTTGTCTGAAGAAAGCCATGGATTGAATCTAGAATAAAAATAAAATCCAGATTATTTTAGTCACTTTGCGCGGCTATGTCTCGTCAACGTCCGTCTTGGTCAGAAGAATTAGGTGAGATGAGGTGTTCAGTTTAAAAGACTAGGATCTTTTAAAATTGAAAATACGCCAAGGAAATAGAATATCTGCTCCAGGAAGAAAATAATTTTTTATTAGAATCATACCGTTAAAGATATTGGTCAGCGTGGCTCAGCGGTATGGCCTTTGCTTCATATCCGAAAGGTACCGAGTTCGAACATCTCTTGCTGCACAGTGTGGCCTTGAGCAAGTCACCTCGCCCTATTTCAATTTGCGGCGCTGTACTGCGGTTCACGCCTGGATTATTCCAGTCTTCCCTTGGAATAAACCCTAAAGAAAAAAATTCACCTATGGGATGAATAAAGGGAATTTTATTTATTTATTTTATTTATTATTTTATGTAATGGGTCCCATACCTCAGTTGGTAGAGCACTTTATGCGCACAGGAATTGATATCGTTCCCAGACCCCCCCCCCTCCCCTCCCTCCATTCCACCCTGCATTGATTGTGTGGTTGGTCTTCTTAGAATTGACGGATCGGAAAGTACTTTACTATAAACTAGCGTTCTCTCCAATGCATAGAGAGCAATTGCTATTGTCCGTTTCACACTACAGAGACAGGGATAAACGCAGGACTGGATGGTTCTGTAAACTATACCAGAATGCAGCACGTCTGTACGTCGAAAGGATACTTATCCATATCCAACACGCAGTTTGTGGATAGAATATGATCCAGTCCATATAAGACATCGCCAGTGTTGACAATCATCGGGGGTCTGGATTAACGAGAAGAAATTATACACGTCAACGTTGCTGATTTGTCTTTAGTACAGAACAAATTCATCATCGTTACCACCATCACCATCGTTATCATCATCATCATCATCATCATCATCATCATCATCATGATCATCATCATCATCATCATCATCATCATCATCATCAATATATAACAACATCGAAAATTCTAGACATGAGTAAAATACAGTTTACAAGACGCTAGCTGAGTAAGCTAGATTTTTAGTCAGATTAAAACGTTTTCTGTACATTGTCATTATTATTTTCCCGCATCATGTCACTTTTCCTTCCAATAGTGGTGGGTGTACTCTGACAATGGAATGCCACGTAACAACCAGCGCCTTTACGAAATTATTTGTTAACCTTGTAGAACCCGTGACATGTGGCGTAGAATTTTATCAGTTTTCACATTAATGTCGGAATTAAAAAGTGTAACATTTTGTTAAGGCGCTATTGGCGGTTGAGTTGTGACAAGTTTAAATTCACGTTCATCACAGCATCGTTACAAGTACTCACATATTATTCTTTGGTTCTAATTTGTCTATAACATTGTGCAGTCTAAGATCTGGTGTCCAAATATCATCTGGGTTTACTGTCATCATGGGGATACCATAGTCATGTGCATTCCACGTAATCAGCTGGTGGAAGGGAACTCATTTCAATTATCATCATCATTCTCATCATTATCATCATCATTTTCATCATCATCATCATCATCATCATCATCATCATCATCATCATCATCATCATCATCATCATCATCATCATCACCATCATCATCATCATCATCATCATCGTCATCATCATCATCATCATCATCATCATACCCATCATCATCAACATCATCATCGCCATCACTATAATCATCAACATCATCTCCGTCATCGTCTCCATGGGGCTATGTGGTCTTGTGGTATGACACTCGCTTTCGGATCGGAAGGTCCTAGTTTCGAGTCTCGCTAGGCGCATAGTTGAATCCCTTTACTCAAATTATTTCACTGTACATAGGTGTTAAATGAGTACCTGGCCGTTAACAGCGTTGTCTCTGTATAAATCAAATTGTAATATCGCCTAACTTGTAATAACGCCTAACAGGCGTCATGTCTGGTCCTACATGTTAAGTGTTGCTGTTGGCTAAGGACCCGTTAGTAAAACGCTTTGAGCACGTTTATTGGATTTTACAATATATGAAAGCTCAAATTATTTTTTAAAATGTTGTTGTTGTTGTCTTTGTTGTTGTTGTGTGATTGTTATTATCATATGAGTCGGTATTGTTTTAATTATAGTGATGGGTGTAAAGGTGAAACCAACAGAGCAACTAGCGATGATGTAGGAGCAAAAATGTAGTCTTGTGGTATGACACTGGCTTTCGGATCTGAAGCTCCTGGGTTCGAAAAACTAGCGATGGTGTACAGATAGTGTAGAGGGTAGAAATCCCAACTCTTTCTGATATAACAGTCAATGAACGATTCTTGATTCAAAGCATCGATAGATATTGTTGTGATTTTGACGGGACCCCAGAATAAAATATTGTGGAATCACTCAACTCAGAAGTTTTTAAACCCTCAGAAGTTATGTGATTATATGAGAGAACAGTTTTATTACTGAGTATAAGATATAGTATATACACATATATGGCAACAACATTATAAGTACGAAAAACAAGTACCAAGTCTGTGCCAGACATCGGTAATCATGGTACGTCATTCATCTCTCCGATCAGATAACCTGAGAAAACTAATATTACTCTTCTCTTTCTTTGTCACCCAGCTGTTCAAACTATTCAAATATGTTTTTCTTGGTCTACCTTTACTCTTTTTATATTCTATCTTTCCAGTGAGAGCAAGATGTTCAATATATTTATGTCGATTTCGGCGCCCTAAAAATTGCATTCGTCTTTTACTTATTGTACGAATTAATAACCTTTTAGTTTAAGCTTTCTCTAATACTTCTTCATTAGTATTCTTCTCTGTCCATGCGATTCTTATCATCCTTCTAAGAAACCGCATTTGTACTGCCTCCAGTTTCTTTATAATGTCTTCTGCAATTGTCCAACTTTCACAGCTATATAATAATAATACTGACCATACATAGGCCTTCAAAACCCTATGTTTTGTTGTCATTGAGATATTGTGGTTTTAAAAAATTAGACTCATTTTATTAAAACTATCTTTAGCTATTGCAATTCTTCGTTTTATTTCTGTGCGACATCTGCTATCTGAAGTTATTATGTATCCAAGATATTTAAATATCTTAACTTGTTTTATAGTTCTCCATTGCTTATTAAGTTACATGTTGGATTTCTTTCTCTCCTTGATACAACCATGCATTCTGTCTTTTTTACATTTATGTATAACCCCCATGATGAAAAATAGTATACATAACTCAAATATGGAAAGTAAGGAACAAAAAGTGCATCCTTCTATAGGGCACTCCGATATTTGTAAGCACAAATAATATTTTAAAAAATAGACTTAATGAACAATAACTAATTAAGCTGTTACTAAAATCAATTAGCTAATAACAAAGGGGAGCAACTATTTCTTAAAGTAACTCTATCTATAAATCCATAACAGATCTAATGTCAAAAATCAGTAAACTTAGTTCTCTTCCCATTGAAACAACACTGTTTCTTGCCGGCTACTCATTTTACATCTTAGTGTGGTGAGATAAAGATGTAAAAATCCTAATACAAAGGCAACTTTGCATCACACAGACTGAGATTCGATCCTGAGATCTACAAGTACGAAGGTGAGTGTCACACCACCAGACTCACATTTAAAGTGTCATAGTACCAGACTACGAATACTCAAATTAAAGGCATTTGAAATAATGATATCTTACCTCGTCTTTCCAACGCATTGTAAGATGGCAATCAGTGACCATGACCTGATTGATGTCATCAATGGAGATCATTTTAAGAATCATTAAGCTCAGTTCGATCACCAGAGTTTTATTTTGGTCATATACAGGGCGTATTCGGGGATTGTAACGAGCAGGGCTGAACATTGTCTTGTACAATTGTTGAATCTTACCGTAGTCGTGAAGGGGAACGTGTTGATTCGAAGAATTCACAATATCGCTAGGACTTATTGTAGATCTGCTTATCATGGATTTATAACTTGTTATCATCCACTCCGTGTTTTTAAAACGCTATGTAGATGTTTTTAAATTTCCATCTAATTTAGTGGCAAATAATTTGGTAGAATTAAAAGATGTAAATGTTAAGATTGCGAATACACTGTATGGTGTAATGGTAACCATTGTCAGTGTCAGTTGAAGACTAAATAACCTTCTTTAATCCAATCATATTTACTATCAGTTCGGAACTGTGAGTTAGAAAATCCATTATGTTAAGATTAGTCATTCAATCATCATCAACTAGACAACCATCACATAATTGTATTTCGATGCTTTTGTCACAGCTTTAAAGATCTAAGAATTATTAGAAACTTATATTGGAATCAAAGTCAGGATTGAAGGAGATTCAGTGAATATATAAACAAAATAAACGAGTTGTTAGAGAAGGATATGTTTTGTCACCAGACCTTTTTAATATCTACAGTGAATAATCATTAGAACTATAGGAGATAGTCCAGGCGTTTAAATCAATGGTGAGAAAACCAACAATATAAGGTATGCAGATGACACAGCACTAATCTCAGACTCAAAAGAAAATTTACAATTACTCCTTGATAAAGTAGTTACATAGAGTGAACGTAAGGGTTTATATCTAATTGTAAAAAAGACAGAACGCATGGTTTTATCAAGGAGAGAAAGAAATCCAAAATGTAACTTAATAAGCAAAGGAGAAACTATAAAACAGGTTAAGACATTTAAATATCTTGGATACATAATAACTTCAAATGGCAGATGTAGCACAGAACTAAAACGAAAAGTTGCAATAGCTAAAGATAGTTTTAATAAAATGAGTCTAATCTTCAAAAACCACAAAATCTCAATGATAACAAAACATAGGGTTTTGAAGGCCTATGTATGGTCAGTGTTATTATATAGCTGTGAAAGTTGGACAATTGCAGAAGACATTAGAAAGAAACTGGAGGCAGCACAAATGCGGTTTCTTAGAAGGATGTTAAGAATCTCATGGACAGAGTAGAAAACTAATGAAGAAGTATTAGAGAAAGCTGAAACTAAAAAGTTACTAATTCGTACAAGGGCACCTAAATTGACATAAATGTATTGAACATCTTGCTCTCACAGGAAAGATAGAAGGTTAAAAAGAGGAAAGGTAGATCAAGAAAGACATGTTTAAATAGTTTTAACAGCTAGGTGACAAAGAAAGAGACGAGTAATATTAGTTTTCTGAGGTCATCTGATCAGAGAGATGAATGGTGTACCATGATCACCGATGTCTGGCACAGACTTGGTATTTGAAGAAGAAGAAGAAGTCACAGCTTTATTTACCGCTATTAAACAAGTTATCTGCCGTACTCTGGAAAAACTCGTATTTCAAGATTTGGCCAGAAAACTCTTTCTTCAAATCGATTGATTTAAATGACTCATGTTGTCAAAACTCTCAAACCTGGGACCTCCAAAGTACCATTTTTGAGAGTTTTACCAAGATGAGGGTCATTTAAATCGATCGATATTTGAAGGAAGATTAATATGGCCAAATTTTTTAACGAGTTTTTCCAGAGTACGTCAGTTACCTTGTTCAATATTCCTCAAAGAAAGTGTCTATTCGTAGCACCACACTAATTTCTTCGTTGACTAAGGCTAACTGCTCTGACCCATGAGTCTCCAAATTTTGCGTATTTTTCCAGACATTGTTGACAAAATTCAAATGGGTTTGGAAACAAATTTGTAATCATTATTATCGATCGCTATCTAATGCTGTGTGTTTACAAACCACTTTAATCTCTAAAAGTCCATTAACATCTTTTCCCCCATTGTCTTTTTAAGTATCCATATGCAATAATATGAACAAACCGTTTTCCTGTACTTAATGTCCCTTTGATAAAACATTGATCAATTTAGTTGAACTTTGATTTGAGCAAATTATTGTTTGAACAAATCAAATTAAAAAGTTAAGGAGCAGGCACCAGTGGAAGCTAAAGAACTGAACAATGTGTGTGAAAGGTTTCAGACAAAGCAAGAAAGAAAAATACAAGAAAAAAACCATCCCAAAAAAATCAACTCTGATTTTTTGAGATGGTTTTCTTTCTTGTATTTGTCTTTCTTGCTTTGTCTGGCACCTTTCAGACACACTTGTTCAGATCTTTATTATTTAAACTGATCGATGGCTTTACAGTGGTAATTGCAATGATACTATTTGAGGAGTAGAACAAATAGAGCCCAATGTTTTAGAGCCACATTGTGAACCGAAGAATTTCTCTTTAGACAAATAGAAGAATTCTCATGCATGTATTTCGCTATTTCTTAATACTTTAACCGTTATAGGTCTAAAATTTATGTCTAATGCAAAATGAGAAATCAAAACTCAATTATACAAAAATGAGAAAACGTGGAATTATTGTTGCTGCTAAAAGATCATCCGTCCAAAAACAAAACACTTTTTTATCATTTCCTCAAAACCTTCACGTCAAAATCTCCAAGTAAAATTGAACTACGTATATGCGGCTTAGTTGAGTCGTAGGAGGACACTTTACTCTCATTCTCTCACCGTACTCAGGTGTAAAATGCTTACCTGGCCTTTAAAAGCGTTGTATTTGTCCGAAAAATTGCAATATTGCCCGACAAGCGTCATGTTCCGTCCTACTGTTAGTGTTGCTGTTGGCCATAGACTCCTTGTAAAGCGATTAGAGCACGTTTCATTTTAAATTATTTGTGTGTGTGTATGTGTGTGTTTGTGTTTTTGAGCATGTGTATGTTTGTTGTCCCTGTCGCCGATGGATAACGATGAATAAACGCTCGTTTGAAATGTACGATTATAAGCAATAATGTTGGATTACTCCCTTACTTTTTAATGAATTAAGGAGATACATGAATGTGTCATTTAGTTGTTTATTCCTTGAATTCGTTATTTTTCTTCAGGTTTTGTACAACATGTCACGTACAACTGGCCTCGTTTCCGCTGTGATTATATACAGACGGAACTTAATATAATAAACGGTGTAATTCTCAGACACACTGGCTATAAAAACGGTGATTATACACAGACGCTTTTTTGATAATACGAATCATAATTCCTCAATTATTTTTCTTGAAACCATGTCTTTCCAATCCTGAAGATCATGACAATGCATCACGAGTGGAATATCTCGTCATACACGACATTATGTTATGTTGCAATTGGATTCAATAGTCTGATCTCATGTGCGCCCAGAAGGGAGCAGCTTGGTTCTAAACAAAGAAAATCGGTACTTTTTTCTTCATGCTGGCTAGAACTTTTTAACATGTCGTGTGATCAGAATATATAAAAGTCAAATCATGATCAGATTTATAATGTTTTTCTCCTCTGGGTCCACTTTTATTTATCCCCGTCGGAGAAGTATTCCATAAGGGCGTCCGCCATTGTTTCGATAGTTTAGAACCAGTAACTAAGTTACTATGCGTCATTACGAGGGAAGTGACGTCACGACTGTTGAGACATATTGGCTGGGACCTACTTGAAAAGCGCTATGAAGAAAATTGGTGGATGTTCTGTCAGTGAAAGATCCAGGTCAGTGTCTAAAACATTTCCCTCTACAAACTTCGACATTGGGCGGAATCACACAACTCAAGGAATGAGAGGGACTAGTTTAAACTTTATTAACAAGTTAAGAAAGCAGTTCAGGTATGTGGTCTTGTGGTTTGACACTCGCCTTTGGATTGGAAAGTCTTGGTTTCAATACCCGCTCTGAGTGGCGCATTGTTCAGTCCTTGAAAAAAAGTGTCTTTGCTCACATTCTCTCACCATACACAGGTGAAAATTGAGCACCTGGCTTTTACCAATGTTGTCTCTGTCGGAAAATCTAATAATTCCTCAGTAAATACGTAATCGCTGAATAATGCTTCAAACGCTTTGAGTAAAAATTGTATTAAATGATTGCAGAATATTTTCGCACATTTTATTGGTTTAAAATAAGTTGTAAAAGACAGCTATAGCTTGCCAACTAAAATAATATTTTGGTGAGCATTATTTAAAACATCCAACGTTTTTATTTATTAGATATCATCTAGGTCAAATTAGATAGATATAATACCATACATTTTAGTCACGAAATATCTAATAATCTTACTTGTAGGGGCGGAATAAACGTATTTTTTCATTTCTTTGTATTTATTAAACTCGTTATGATTTTATCGTGCAGTAACACATGCGCTCAAGCTTGTAGTGTTGTTGGGCACGATAAAAATAACTTGTTTAATAAATACAAAGAAATGAAAGAATCATCTAGGCCTACGTAAAAACTGTTGATGTTGGCTAGGGACCCCTTTTAAAATGCTTTGAATCGTTTAGTGTATATTGCGCTATTTACATGTTCAAATGCCTAGTGCAAAAAAAAAGAAAGAAAAATGAGCATATATATATATAGCGCAATATCCACTAAATGTGCTCAAAGCGCTTTACAAGGGGTCCCTGACCAACAGCAACAGGTAACATATAGAACGAGACATGACCCTCTGCGAGGCCATAATATTACAATTTTTTTTTGACAGAGACAACGCTGTTAACGGCCAGGTACTCATTTTACACCTGAGTACGGTGAGAGAAAGTGAGTAAAGAGCCTTTTCCAAGGACTCAACTATGCGCCGAGCGAAGCTCGAACCCATGACCTTCTGATCCGAAAGCGAGTGTCATACCACATAGAACACTAGACCACATAGTAGTGCCCAATAAAAAGGGCAATATAGAGCGATAGCAGTCCATATATAAATCATTGCCTTGCATTTTGTCGTTCGAGCCCGTCGAGGCAGGCTGATTTCCATAGATAACTTATTGTTCTAGAAAAAGTGAGGAGCAGCTACTTATATCAATAATAAAGATATATATATATATATATATATATAT
>NC_088362.1:64785352-64795352 GCF_034508935.2 Berghia stephanieae
TCACAACTATGAGCCCATAAGAAATTGGTTTATCAGACCTGCAAATAAGCATACGTTTGTTCACAAATTGAGCATTTATAAAGCGCAATATCCACTAAACGTGTGGCAAAGCGGCTTCATAAAAGGACAATGCAAATGGTCAAAACACAATCTGTATACAAATATATGAGGCATGGGTTACGATACTCTAAAAAAAAAAAAAAGAAAGAAAAAACAAAAAAGAAAAAAAAGAACACTATTCTTAAATTTCTGTCCAGAAAACTCGTCCTTCAATTTAAATAACCCTCATCTTGTCAAAATCTCTGGAACCTAGGATTTTGATGAAGACCTCGCGAGCTCTCAGGTTTGAAAGGCTTTGCTAACATGAGGGTTATTTGAATTGATCGATATCCAGAGGACGAGTTTTCTGGCCACTTCTTTTTAATACATGTCTTTCAAGAATCCTGCAGGTAGATGGTTAAACTTTCATTATAATCACAGATATTAACGGAAATCATAATCCAACTGAAAGGTGTTAGATTGCTACATAACCACTTTCACACCATTTGAAGTGTGCATTTACTACTTTACACTACATCATCTTGAATCATAGCAGAAGTCAAGGCTTGGAAGCGACCGGTAAATTCGAGGCCATGAATAGCCATCTGACTTTTGAAGTATCAACGAATTAAGAAGAAAATTGACTAGTTTAAAACGATCCAAATCGTGACAAACTGTTTAACTTTGGCAAAATTGATACACAGGTTTAACCATTCAGTCAGTTACTGGTAGAGTTTTAAGCTAGTTTGTGAGATATTCCTTTAGAGGCCAAAAACATAGATGGATAGAAACAGACATACACTTTTAGATGTAGATTTCACTATCTTAAAACTCAAGTTTGTTTTGTTTTATTTTTCAACTGCCATGAATAGGCTTACCTCATCTTTCCAGTCAGTTACTGTAAGAGTTTCAAGCTAGTTTGTGAGATATTCTTTTAGACGCCAAGAACATAGATGGATAGAAACAGACATACACTTTTAGATGTAGATTTCACTATCTTAAAACTCAAGTTTGTTTTGTTTTATTTTTCAAATGCCATGAATAGGCTTACCTCATCTTTCCAGTCAGTTACTGTAAGAGTTTCAAGCTAGTTTGTGAGATATTCTTTTAGACGCCAAGAACATAGATGGATAGAAACAGACATACACTTTTAGATGTAGATTTCACTATCTTAAAACTCAAGTTTGTTTTGTTTTATTTTTCAAATGCCATGAATAGGCTTACCTCATCTTTCCAGTCAGTTACTGTAAGAGTTTCAAGCTAGTTTGTGAGATATTCTTTTAGACGCCAAGAACATAGATGGATAGAAACAGACATACACTTTTAGATGTAGATTTCACTATCTTAAAACTCAAGTTTGTTTTGTTTTATTTTTCAAATGCCATGAATAGGCTTACCTCATCTTTCCAGCCCATGGTGATGTAACAATCAGAAAGCATTCTCTGGTTGACGTCATCTATGGAAATCATGTCAAACATGAGGAGCTCTAGTGTTATCATAACGGGTTTACTTTGCCCATACACTGGGCGAATTTTAGGATTGTAGCGATTGGGGCTTAAAAGCTTTTCGTACAATTTTCGAACTTTGTCATAACTGTCAGCATCATGGGAATGAGGAATAATCGTTTCGACGTTGGGAAACTTGAACTCTGTGTTGCTTGTGTTCAAGCTGGTGATTCCGTGAGCGTCGTCGACAGTTGGTAGTTGGATGCCATCCAATTTGGTGCCAAACACGGTAATGCAGAGAGATGTAAACAATAGTGTTGTAAAATGATAATACATAAAAGGAATAGCCATTGTTTTCATGTAGATTGGACGAAATTGACGTCATTCAGCTCCTGGATATTGTTTTTAGCCAGCCATTTTATGAGTAGTTCTTAGTAAATTGTATTAATCAGACTATAAATGTTTAAGGTTACTCAGAGTTTCTGTGTGTTGGAACTTTAGATCCGGCTGACGAATGTTGTGATTACTTTGACTAAACGCACAGCATCAATAGAATAAACGAAGGTAATGTCATGTAGTCTTTGTTATTGTTTTTAGTCCTCCAGTTGGGTGATGATATCTCGAAAGCGTGGCTCAGAGGTATAGTCTTTGCTTCGTACCCGAAAGTTAAACAACCTTCCGCTTTGAACAAATCACCTCAACCCCCTAGTCCCCTTTATGGCGCTGCAATACGCTGACACCTGGGCTATTTCTGTTTTACTTTGGAATAGACCCTTTGGTTATTTTATTTATTAAGTTTATACTACAAACTTTTAACCTTCCGCTTTGGTTCGTGTGTTCAGTGCAATTGAACCTGGATGAAACAACTGGTGAGTATTTTACTTAGAGGTATAACACCTGTTTGTTCAAATACAACAGATCACTCCTATATTATTCACACTGAATACTTTTGAAGTATCCGATTCTAAGATTTGGTACTCGATTATCACTCAGTACCAAACGAGTCTTCTTGTCATATAAATTGACGTCAATGAAATTGACGTCACTCAGCTCTTTGTTATTGATTTAAACAGCTATTTTGGTGACCAGTTCTCACTAAATCACAGTAATCAGACTATAAACGCCCAGGGTCACACAGATCAAAGTGACACGAAGCTGATAGAAGCTGTGGACTGTAAAAAGTAATAAACATAAATGAATATAGCATCAGAATAGAACAAAATACCAAACAAAGAACGTTTCGGTCAATCGAGTTTCTAGTAATTTGTTTATGTTATCTAATCCAAGCATCAGTAACACACTTTATAGTCACTTGGAACAACTACAAAAGACGTCTAACATCTACGTCATGGCACAAGACCGAAGGGCTAGAGCTCAGATGGTCGCTGGTTCGGATAAGTAAGTAAGTAAGTAAGTTTATGTTATCATTGTTTGTTATTGTTGGCCTACAAAGGGTTTTGAGTCTGAAAATATCCGCGTTGGATAAAAGTTTTATGAAGCCCTAATTTTCATTTCTGTTTATTAATTTTTACAATCTACCATAACACCGTTTCACAAATTAGAAAATCTGGATAGGTGAGAATAAAACAACGTTAGACGAAGCAGAAGAAAACGCACAGCAGCCTTGACTGGGATTTGATCCTCAGACCTCCAGAGTACCGTTCAGACCTGCTAATACCCGAGGTGCGAACCATTTATTGCTAATATTCTTCACAATGCTATACGTTTCCGCTGAGAAACTTCGCCTGTATCATGGACTACGGCGGTCATCAGAAGGCCTGAAGTTCGTTCCCACTCGAGACAGGATGATCTTTTTGCCTGTTTTACTAAAAGTTTTCTGCCTGCTTTGTCCAACTCAGACCATTGCCTTCGTAAAGTTATAGCCTGACACTGACCAAAAAAATGACGTCAAAATACAAGTCTTTGGCCACAAAAGAAAACAAATCGTAAGTTGTATTCAATTGTTCAACCAATGGGATCATTTGTTTCCTTAGGCTTGACTAACGACAACTCACTAGACGCTGCACACACCTAAAACATGACATCAAACTATCAGTCCTAGAGTGTTCTTGTTTCCAGGCTGTAAGTTAACGATGGCTACGCTAGGACCATGGGATTCGTAAACTAAAAATGCCTGATACTGACCCAAAAATGACGTCACAAAATAAGATGACGATCACCAAACGAAAGTAAAAAGTGAGTTGCTAGCGCTGAAGGAAAGAAACTATTCTATTGGTTGGACTATTGATTACAACTCACAACAAAAATTTTCCTCTTCAAATTCGCCTACATTTATGTCGAACTATTTTGGGTTAGTGTCAGGCAATGAGTTGACGAAGGTCACGCTCAGACACACCTTTTCATATTTCTATCTTACAATTTTGCCTGATCCAAAATTTGTCACAAAAATATCACAGCGTTTCCCCGATGGGTCAGGGCAAAATTCGTTTATTTTGATTTCCACGGAATGTTTAGACTAAAAGATAACATTTGATACGAGGGCAATGTGGGAGACGCCAGTAAATGTATTATTTAACAGTCACACTCTGGAAATGTACGTATTTATAAATTTGGCCAGAAAGCTCGTCGTTCAAATATCGATCAATTTAGATTACCTTCATCTTGGTAAAAACTAAAATCTGGGACTTTAAGGAAGACTTCACGAAGTCACAGGTTCGAGAGTTTTTACCAAGATGAGGGTTATTTTAACTGATCGATACTTGAAGGAGAAGATCTCTGGTCAAATCTTGAAATACGTGTTTTTCCAGAGTTTGGCAGTTAATGGGATCAATAGAATTTGCAAGTTAAAATGAGTTTTGGTTTAATTGGTGTCGAGCAAATTGGGTGTTTAGATTTTAGAATGTTTGGAGGCTATCGATTTGTCTAAAAGCAAAGTCTACACATTAGAAGGTCTGATACATGAGCATAATTATGGGCTTATTTAACTGCTTTTGTGTGTGGCTTTGTGGACTTTTGATATGACATTTGTAGGTCTTTGGTTCGAATCTAGATCTGGGTGGTATAAAATTGAGTCATTGAAAATGGCTCTTTAATCACATTCGCTCACCGTACTCAGGCGTAAAATAAGTACCCAGGATCTTCTGATTTGTTCGGTTCAAAAAATAATTTTAATGTGTTAGTTAAGTACCCTTTCCATAATTGATGTCAATATTTCATAAAACCTTCCCTCATACTGAAAAAATAAACGACATAGAAAAATACCCCAAAATGCCCGACACGGTGAATTATTGAGGCATATTTTTCAAGATCTGTGGTATAAACTTTAAATCTTCTAATTTTGCAACTCTCTGCTCTCCATTCGACGTAATTTGTGTCAGTAACACAAGATATATCTGGACGTTTAAATTCTAAGATGTACATCAAATGATATTTAAAAACATTGACCCCTTCAATTTTAGGGTAATAATATCTATATAGATCACGCAGGTACGATCGCAGCCATTATAGCAAGGAGGGAATAGATTTTCTTTGCATTTGAGAAAAGTTATATTATTATTATTATTATTATTATTATTATTATTATTATTATTATTATTATTATTAATATTATTATTATTATTATTATTATTATTATTATTATTATTATTATTATTATTATTATTATTATTATTATTATTATTATTATTATTATTATTATTACTATTATTATTATTATTATTATTATTATTATTATTATTATTATTATTATTATTATTATATCATAATACATCTCCAATGTCCTCATCTATATTATTCCTTATCGAATTATATCCAGATATCCACTATAAGACCAAAGTTCTCCATTCCATACCACTTGACATGTTTCTGTGTGTGCAGAGACGGTGGGTTAACGTTTATGAAACAAAACAGTCGCTAGGATATAAATGTCCAAGGTGGTCAACTCGTACGAGGACAAAACTCAAAAACCCCAACAACTCATAGTATCTTCAGCTGTGAGGACCAGAATGACATTTGAAATGCAACTTAGAAATCATCTGGATAATAACTAATATAAGATCTATAATAACAAATGTGACCCTTTGCCTCGAAATGGTACTAAGTCGGGATTTTCAATTTTTTCTTGTACCCTATCAAAGCTTATTTTATGCCCAAAAATTTGATACCAAATTTATAAAATTTTGATTATTCATTGCCGAGATATGACCGATAGAACTAGGGAGAGTGTAAAAATCAAGTTTTGAGGAAATAGACTTTCACGTTGAGGCACCTTTTTCACGCAGTCGAATTAATGGGCAAAGATAACTCCTTGGAGACGGGCATTGAAAATTTAACAAGAGAAATAACATTTGGAATGAGCTTAGAACATAATTTAATAATACGCACACACATTTTTGCAAAAATCCAATTGTTACTTTTGTAGTTATTTATTATTATGTAAGATGCTCTTGAATTAATAAAAACACCAATAAATGCCTGCAACTTCATGAAGTTGTTCACTTGTTGACGGGTTTTTGACATTTAATTAGACAATCAATTAAATACAAATTATTAATATGACATGTTTGTTTAATTTGATAGAGGAAATACGATTTCAAAATGTCAAAAGCTAAAGAACAGCTAATATTTTCAGTACAGTTTGAAACAACGTAAAGCCGGTGTACAGAGAGAAATATCAAGAAAGAGGATGAGAGAGCAAAGAAAAGAAACTCGCGCGCGCATACACACACATAGACACACAAACACACTGGAGAGAGAGAGAGAGAGAGAGAGAGAGAGATGAGAGAGAGGGGGGGGGGGCGTATGTGCATTAAAGAGGACAGGAGGGGAAAAGTGTGTGTGTGTGTGTGTGTGTGTGTGTGTGTGTGTGTACGTTTTTGTGTTTGTATGTGTGAAAGAAACACGCGGGGGAGAGAGAGAGAGAGAGAGAGAGAGAGAGAGAGAGAGAGAGAGAGAGAGAGAGAGAGAGAGAGAGAGAGAGAGCGATTGCGATTGAGCTAGATATATAGAAAAGATAGGAGGGGAGGCGGAGCAAAGAATTGGCAGGGATAGTTATAGAAAAGACCTTTGTTTCATTAGAAGTCAAAGTCAATCAATTGGAAACATATTGACCAATGAGATTGCATTTGAATAAAATTGGACTAGTCAAATCATTTGTTACTGTTTCCATTTTGAGTCGGTTGACAGCTTGAGGAGGAGGGGCGGGGCTTATTTTGTAATGACCAGTATGAAATCTTGTAATTGAATCTTCTTCTTAGAGCTAGAACTCCCAGTTGTTTAGTACATGTCACTAGTTTTCATCTCACCTTGTGGTCAATTGTCAGCTATTTAATTCTCCTCCCCTTTTGCTTAGCGTTCGCAAACATTGTGGATTGTTTTAATCCCCACTCCCACCCCGCACCCTTCCATAATTCGATGAAAAAGAAACATCTCTCTCTCTCTCTCTCTCTCTCTCTCTCTCTCTCTCTCTCTCTTTCTCTCCCAACTATCTTTCTCTCTATAAAAATATCTTCCTCTCAACCTATCTCTTTTTCTCTGAATCTGACGTTCTCTCTCTCTCTCGCTCTCTCTCTCTGATTTTCATAAATTTATCTATCTATCTATCTATCTATCTATCTATCTATCTATCTATCTATCTATCTATCTATCTATCTATCTATCTATCTATCTATCTATCTATCTGTCTGTCTGTCTATTTCTGTCTCTCTGTCAGTTTACCTATCCATAAATTTATCGGTTTAATTTTTTGTTAGTATTTCCATCAGCAGTCAATTAATTTTGGAAGGCTTTGTTTACTTTTCTGCTTTTTTATTTTAAAGATGCTTATCGTAGGCAATCTCTAAGTCGATGAAACTGTTGTTCCTAACAAAGTATTTTAAATAACGTTAAGACTTAGCTAGTGTTAAATTTCCGAAAGAAGGGTCTTCGCCCCATTATACAATGCAGTTAGACAAAGAAATAAGAACACGTGGTGTCTATCAAAATGCGCAAACACACACACACACACACACACACACACACACACACACACAAATCGTGCACGCGTTGATCATGCCTACCTTAGTGACCATACAAAGCCCGGGAACTTCAATGGCCGAGAGGCGCATGTGATCAGTTTCGACCAATCAGAATCTCTTATTTGTAATGTTGTTAGGGAAAATGATAGTCTTGTTTACCGTTTTTAAGGTTCAATTTGGTTGAACGATGTAACTGCCGATTTAGCCATGCATTCTATGAGATAGATAAATACACGCCCTTTGCTGTGATATATAACATGTTATTGGTCGGTGAAAGCACGCGGTATTATTAAGCTTTGGAAATGGTGGTTATCCGAGAGAAAGGCAACTCTCGTGTTGAATGCGTTACTGATAGGTGTATTTTAAAACTTGAAATTACACAACTTATTGCAAATATTTATTTTGAATTAGATATCTATTATGTTATTGTGTAGAAAAAGGATAAAAAATGACTGAAATTGTTGTTGCCATTCTTTAAGACCACCATGCATTCGGTTTTCTTAACATTTAGTTTCAGGCCCATCTCTTCACTTTTGCACACCAGTATATCTATCATTTTCCGCACGTGTTATGGAGAGTATGCCATCAGAGTAACACCGTCTGCATATCTTATACTATTCATATTCTTCCCTCCAACGACGACGCCTTTCATATCTTCAATTTCTTTGAATATTATTTCACTATTTATGTTTTTCACAAGTCGAAGGTTATTAACTGTCTACACCGATCTTTTCTAAGATTTTAAATAGCGTTTCGTGCTGTACTGAATCAAAAGCTTTGGAATAATCAATGAAGCATGGATAACGTGATTTTTGTTTTTTGATTGACCGTTGCATTATACGAAAACCCGTTGTAATCATGTTAGTACCCGATACGTCGGTGATGCGGCATTGTTGTCTAGATGAATGACACTCGTCCTTAGATTGGTAAGGTTCCCGGTTCGAACCCCGCTAAACTGGCCCAAAGTTGATTCCTTGTAAAAGACATTTTACTCAAATTCTGTGTCTTACCACACTCAAAGATATTTTAGAAAAAAATCGCCTTAAAGGCGTCACGTGTGGGCCCAGATGTTCAGTGTTGCTGTTGGCTTGGGACATTTTTTTTTTGTAAACTGGCTTGAAAAAAGTAATTATCAAAGTTGAATGTAACAGCTTCAGAAAAATAATAAAAGAAAAACCCAACACAGAACGCTTCGGGCTGAAATCCCTTCTTCAGCCAACAACAAAAACAATAAAGCTATTAATAAAATTACTGGACCAGCCAGCTCAGCTCATTCCATGTCTTTAATTCTAGCATTTTCCATCTCCTCTTCAACTGACCTAATCCAGGTGCCCAATGGTCTCTCTCTCTCTCTCTCTCTCTCTCTCTCTCTCTCTCTCTCTCCCGTTGGTGACCATCTTAGTGTTGTGTATTAAGGCACTCTGGACATTTTCATTGGGAGAACGTGACCCAGCCATTTCCACTGTCTGTGCTTGACTTTATCCACTTTGAAATATGTGACGCACAATGTCCAAACAGTATCAAGTCGGAATGGATTTGAAAAAATGGAAAGAATTTTTAAAAATGTGTCATTACGAGGTAAGTGACTTTACGACTGTTGAGACCTATTGACTTGGGATCTATTTGAAAAGCCTATGAAGAAAATTTGTGGATTTTCTGTCAGTTGAAAGATCCAGGTCAAGTCCAAAACATTTCTCTCTATGACCTTCGACAATAGACGGAATGACACAACGTAAGGAATGAGAGGGACTAATGTAAACTTTATTACCAAGTTAATAAAGTAGTGCGGCTATATGGTTTTATGGTATGACACTCGCCTTTGGAATGGGAAATCTTGGTGTCCAGCCCCGCTCTGAGTGGCGCATTGTTCAGTCCTTGAAAAAAAAAGTCTCTTTGCTCATATTCTCTCACCTTACACAGGTGAAAATTAAGCACCTGGCTTTTAACAACGTTGGTCTCTGTCGGAAAACCCTATCACTCGTTAGTAAATACAAAATCGTTGAATAAGACTTAAAGGCGTTGAGTAAAAACTTTATTTAACGATTGCAAAATATTTTCGCACATTTTATGGGCTTTAAAACAATGTGTATAATACAGCTGATTGGCAATTATAAATAATAGTTTGGTGGGCATGAATACAAATCCAACGTTTTTATTTCTTGGGGTCAAATAGTCATTCACGCAAAAGGCAAATAAATAACAAATTATGGCAAATCGAAATGCTAATACCATACACTTTAGTCAAGAAATATCTAAGAATCTTACTTGCAGGCGTGGAATAAACGTATCCAACTGAGACGGCACTCGATGCCTGGCTGAGTGAGTGAGAGATAGATAGATAGATAGATAGATAGAGAGAGAGAGAGAGAGAGAGAGAGAGAGAGAGAGAGAGTGGCTAGCGTAACAGCTCGTTTCTCTCTCTTTCTCTCTTTCTCTCTCCCTCTCTTCTCTCTCTCTCTCTCTCTCTCTCTCTCTCTCTCTCTCTCTCAGCCAGGTAGCGAGTGCCGTCTCAATTGGATCACGAGCTTGTCTCTCAGACAC
>NC_088362.1:64797852-64800352 GCF_034508935.2 Berghia stephanieae
AAAACCCGGCCAATACGACATACTAGGCGGTATTGTAACTATTTACGTCTAATTCTCTCATATGCTGTCAAAATATGATATGTTATCGGATTGATGAGAGAAACATCTTTTCAATATTATTTCTATGACGGTATTGAAATTGATTTAAGGGTAATGTTCTACTATGCTGGGTAATATTCGGTACCTTTTGTATGTAATAGTAGAGCTGAACATCAACAATTGTCACAAACACCGACCCAATACAACTGATCAGGAGGTATCCAAGGTATTTGGTGACTGCAGGAAGTCCTAGTGCCGAGGAGGGTAATCGAGTACTGGTGTTACTGATGAATACCGCCACAGCCAGAAGGACCGAGATGCCTGATTGGATAACAAAAACATCGATAAAATGGGACTTGTCGTTTTATAACGGTATTAATTCCAGGTGTCTTTGCATTGTATTGAATTTATTATTCAAAACAATAATCTGACCAAACATTTCAAAACAGTACGATATCGAAAAAAAACTTCATATCATGAATTGATATTAATTATCTATGACTATTAATATCCGATTTTGGATCTTGCCCCTTTCAGAAAAAAAAAGATTTATTGTCCTCACTATAACACACAAATCAAACTTATTTTTGAAATATATTAAGATTTGATTCACTTAGCAGCTATACCACCCGAATAAACAAAAATGAATATCACCGCTTTAAAATAAAGAACAACAAAATATACAGCACGGAACGTTTTGGGCTAAAAAGTTTTTTTCAGCCAGCAACACCAAACAATGGAAATATAAATTCATTACTAAACTAATAAGACAACAGTTCTAAGTTTGCAAGTTTCTTTTTGTAATGTATTTAAGTTTTCATTTTTTTCTGTTATAGGCTGAAGAAGGGTTAAGGACCAAAATATTCAGTGTCTTGTATTTTGTCCTTGTTTTTACAAACGTTTATGTTCATTTTGTACTTTACTCTTTACAGTAGACAGCTCCTAGCAGCTTAGTATCGCCCAAAGGTAATACTGTCGTGACATGTTGGGTTACATATGATACTGTGATAAAGCATTCAGTATAGAAAAGAATAAAGGCTGCTTCTTAAGTTACAATGGACTAAAATATCAAAGTTCTGATGGTTTTAGCTTGGAATTCTGTCCAGTCGTGTTCAGCGATCGATGATGTAATGTAGAGTCTTCTTTTGAGGATCTTTATTCATGGTTGAATGTCTGTATATACTACATGTAGAAACGAGGACAATTGGCAAGGGAGTTTTATGTTTTTGAAGTTAGAATTGAATACCCCAATACTACAAATATTTAATTTACAATTTCACAATTTTTAGCCAATCAGTAATAATGTCAAAGTATAATCACGTCCGTCCACTCACCAGGTTTGGTCATGATAAACTAAATCTAAGCCTCTGCCTTACTAGTGCAATTTTATTTTTTATTTCTTCTGTATAACCTAATCAAAATTCAATCTCCATTCTAAGAAAATATTCCTGAGACTTAAGTACTTTTAGCACTAGGCTTTTCACTTCAATTTTCATCATCGGTTCCATCAAGAAAAGTTCCATTTTGACATGGGTGGTCACATTAAAAAAAAAGAAAATTTGCAACCATTAGTCTATAGCTATATCAGTAATTTATAACTACAATCAGTTATCTATAACTACAATCAGTATTCTAAAACTGCAATCAGTATTCTATAACTACAATCACTAGTCTATAACTACAACCAATAGTCTATAACTACAAGCTGTAATCTATAACTACAAGCAGTATTCTATAATTAAAACCAGTAATCTATAAGTACAACCAGAAATCTACAACTACAAGCAGCAATCTATAACTAAAACCAAAAATCTATAAACACAACCAGTAATCTATAACTACAACCAGGAATCTATATCTACAACCAGAAATCTATAACTACACCCAGTAATCTATAACTACAACCAGAAATCTATAACTACAACCAAAAACCTATAACTACAACCAGTAATCTATAACTACAACCAAAAACCTATAACTACAACCGGTAATCTATAACTACAACCAGTAATCTATAACTACAACCATAAATCTATAACTACAACCAGTAATATATAACTACAACCAGAACTCTATAACTACAGCCAGAAATATATAACTACAACCAGAAATATATGTCCAACCAATAATCTACAATTACAACCACTAATCTACAATTACTCACCTACAGCTAATACCAGCAATCTACAACTACTCACCTACAACTTACACCAGTAATGTCCAATCACAAACAGTAATCCACAACTACAACTAGTCATCATACTTACCAAAGCCAATCTTCTCTCCGGACTCCATGGGCACCAAGAAGACGAAACAGTTCAAAAAGGACAAGGACAACATTGGAAATATATCGTTGATTAAAATGAATTTGGGTCTCCTTTGCATTGTAATCGCAAACTGAAATATCAAGAAAGGTTTATTATTAACAAGAGAAAATCAATGTCCGTGCGACGCTGAAAAA
>NC_088362.1:64807852-64825352 GCF_034508935.2 Berghia stephanieae
GGTATCATTCAGGGGCAATGCAGACGGAATAAAATAGAATCTGTATACAAATATATGAGGCCCGGGTTACGAGTTTAGGAATGAATAGAACTTTTAAGTAAGTCATTATTGTATTCTGGAAAAACACGCATTTTAAAATCTGGACAGAAAACTCATCCTTCAAATATCGATCAAATTAAATGACCCTCATTTTGTCAAAAACTCTCAAAACTGAGACTTAGATGAAGACTTCGCGAGCTCTCACTTTTGAGAGGTTTTGCCAAGATGAGGTTTATTTAAATTGATTAATATCTGGAGGACGAGTTTTCTGGCCAATTTTCTTAAATTCGTGTTTTTCAAGAATATCGTGACTGCAGTTAGCTGGTTAATTTTTCATTATAATTCCAGATATAATTAATGGAAATCATAATCCAACTGTAAGGTGTTAGATTGCTACATAACCACTTTCACACCATGTGAGGTGTGCATTTACCACTATACACTGCATTAACTTGAATCAAAGCGGAAGTCAAGGCGTGAAACGACCGGGAAAATGGAGGCCATGAATAGCCATCTGACTTTTGAAGTATCGACGAATTTAGAAGAAAATTGACTAGTTTAAAACGATCCGAATCGTGACAAACTGTTTAACTTTGGCAAAATTGATACACACGTTTAACCATTCAGTCAGTTACTGTAAGAGTTTCAAGCTAGTTTGTGAGATATTCTTTTAGACGCCAAAAACATAGATGGATAAAACATACACTTTTAGATGTAGATTTCACAATCTAAAAACTCAAGTTTGTTTTGTTTTCTTTTTCAACTGCTATGAATAGGCTTACCTCATCTTTCCAGTCCATGGAGATGTAACAATCAGAAATCATTCTCTGGTTGACGTCATCTATGGAAATCATGTCAAACATGTATAGCTCTAGTGTTATCATAACGGCTTTATTTTGCCCATACACTGGGCGAATTTTAGGATTGTAGCGATTGGGGCTTAAAAGCTTTTCGTACAATTTTCGAACTTTGTCATAACTGTCAGCATCATTGGAATGAGGAATAATCGTTTCGACGTTGGGTAACTTGAACACTTTGTTGCTTGTGTTCAAGCTGGTGATTCCGTGAGCGTCGTCGACAGTTGGTAGTTGGATGCCATCCAATTTGGTGCCAAACACGGTAATGCAGAGAGATGTAAACAATAGTGTTGTAAAATGATAATGCAGGTAAGGAATAGCCATTGTTTTCATGTAGATTGGACGAAATTGACGTCATTCAGCTCCTGGATATTGTTTTTAGGCAGCCATTTTTTGAGTAGTTCTTAGTAAATTGTATTAATCAGACTATAAACGTTCAAGGGTACTCAAGAATTTTTGTGTGTTGGAACTTTAGATCCGGCTGACGGATGTTGTGGTCACTTTGGCTAAATGCACAGCATCAATAGAATAAACGAAGGGGATGTCATGTAGTCTTTGTTTTTGTTTTTAGTCCTCCAGTTGGGTGATGATATCTCACATTTTCTCAGCGAATGCGTGGCTCAGCGGTATAGTCTTTGCTTCGTACCCGAAAGTTAAACATCCTTCCGCAGTGTGTGGCCTTGAAAAAATCACCTCAACCCCCTAGTCCTCTTTATGGCGCTGCAATACGGCTGACACCTGGACTATTTCAGTTTTACTTTGGAATAGACTTTTTTAAAAGTTTATACTACAAACTTTTATACTTACGCTTAGGTTCGTGTGTTCAGTGCAATTGAACCTGGATGAAGCAACTGGTGAGTATTTTACTTAGAGTTATAACACCAATTTGTTCAAATACAACAGATCACTCCTATATTATTCCCAATAAAATCACTGAATACTTTTGAGGTATCCGATTCCAAGATGTGGTACTCGATTATCACTCAGGACCAAACCAGTCTTCTTGTCCTACAGAAGTAATGAAATTGACGTCACTCAGCACTTTGTTATTGATTTAAACAGCTATTTTGGTGACTAGTTCTCACTAAATCACACCAATCAGACTATAAACGCTCAGGGTTACACAGATCAAAGTGGTACTAAGCCGTTAGAAGCTGTGGACTGTAAAGAGTAATCCTTGCTTTAAAAAATATAGCATTGTGGAGAACATAGTGCTTATTTGAATCAATAAAAAAATTGATACGGCGCACAACTCTACTGAAAGATTTGAAAATTAGAAATGTATTTTTTACAGATAGATAAACAGATAACTTGATTTCCTTTTATAATTTAAAGTCAGTTTGAAAGTTCGTTGAGTCAAAAAGATATCATAAAATATGTACCAACGACGACACTTGACTCCCAAAATCAACTAATTTTGACACTGTAAAAAGTTGTCAATTTGCGTCATCTATTTATGACATCAAGTATTATTATTACTTCCGTTGTGTTGTTGATTTATCGGTGATCAGTGTTGTTATGTATGTTCTAATTGCGTGTATGTTTGTGTGTGTGTGTGTGTGTATGCGTGTGTGTGTTTGTGTTTGTGTGTTTGTGTGTGTTGTGTGTGGTGTATACATGTGTGTGTGGGTTGTGGCATTTTTCAGCAAATCGTGGCATTCATAGTGATATTATTCACTTGATCACATGAAGGTATTTCAGTCGCTATTTTGATTCTTTTTTTACTATTAGGGTTAGCTCGAGATCGAGGATATTTCATTTTTCTATTAAGGTTAGTCATAAGTCTTAGTAAAGGTGCTAGGATGTTTGTTTTTCCATAAGTTAAGTAAAGGGGAGACATTCCGAAAGCTCCTACATCCCCAGTATTCTTTAAATTTTTATTTTCACCGTTGATATTTTGTCAGGCATTTATTTATTCAATTTGTCATTATATCTAGAAGTATTTTAAAAACTCTAGAACAAACCTTGATAGATTTGTGAAAGTTTAAAATTTCTTAATTTGACCATTGTTTTGATTTTCAGCCGCAATTTTGATGTGTTAAATATTGAAAGGTAGTGCAAAGCAGTCCGAGAGTTGTTTTTTTTTTCTATTAGGGTTAGCTCGAGAGGTTAGTCATAAGTCTTATTAAAGGTGCTAGGAAGTTTGTTTTTCCATAAGTTAAGTAAAGGGGAGACATTCCGAAAGCTCCTACATCCCCAGTATTCTTTAAATTTGTATTTTTACCTTTGATCCTTTGTCAGGCGTTTATTTATTCAATTTGTCATGATTTTTTTCTATTAGGGTTAGCTCGAAATCGGATGATTTTTATTTCCTATTAGGGTTAGTCATAAGTATTATTAAAGTGCTAGGGTGTTTGTGTTTCCTATTGGGGTTAATTAAAGGTACTAGGTTTAATTTTTTCTTGGGGTTAGTTGAGGGAATATATTATTAAATATATTATTGGGCCAACAGAAAAATCAACCGAAGGTATACCAAATTACACAGACAACGTTGTTTACCAATCTGCCCTCATTAAATGATGGTGAGTACAGTATCGAATGAAAATAGTTCTTTCCCCGCGAAATTGCGGGCGTTTTACTAGTCCTTTCTTTAAAAAATATAGCATTGTGGAGAAGATTGTGCTTATTTGAGTCAATAAAAAATTGATACGGCGCACAGCTCTACTGAAAGATTTGAAAATTAGAAATGTATTTTTTACAGATAGATAAACAGATAACTTGATTTCCTTTTATAATTTAAAGTCAGTTTGAAAGTTCGTTGAGTCAAACAGATAATATCATAAAATATGTACCGACGACACTTGGCTCCCAAAATCAACTAATTTTGACACTGTAAAAAGTTGTCAATTTGCGTCATCTATTTATGACATCAAGTATTATTATTACTTCCGTTGTGTTGTTGATTAAGAGGTAATCAGTTTTGTTATGTAGTATTATGTTCTAATTGGGTGTATGTTTGTGTGTGTGTGTGTGTATGTTTGTGTGTGTGTTGTGTGTGGTGTATACATGTGTGTGTGTGTGTGTGTGTGTGTTGGCATTTTTCAGCAAATCGTGGCATTCATAGTGATATTATTCACTTGATCACATGAAGGTATTTCAGTCGCCATTTTGATTCTTTTTTTACTAATAGGGCTAGCTCGAGAGGTTAGTCATAAGTGTTATTAAAAGTGCTAGGGTGTTTGTTTTTCCATAAGTTAAGTAAAGGGGAGACATTCCGAAAGCTGCTACATCCCCAGTATTCTTTAAATTTGTATTTTCACCGTTGATATTTTGTCAGGCATTTATTTATTCAGTTTGTCATTATATAGAAGTATTTTAAAAACTCTAGAACAAACCTTGATAGATTTGTGAAAGTTTAACATTTCCTTATTTGACCATTGTTTTGATTTTCGGCCGCCATTGTGATTTGTTAAGTATTGAAAGGTAGTGCAAAGCAGTCCGAGAGTTGTTTTTTTTCTATTAGAGTTAGCTCGAGAGGTTAGTCATAAGTGTTATTAAAGGTGCTAGGGTGTTTGTTTTTCCATAAGTTAAGTAAAGGGGAGACATTCCAAAAGCTCCTACATCCACAGTATTCTTTAAATTTGTATTTTCACCGTTGATATTTTTTCAGGCATTTATTTATTCAGTTTGTCATACAGAAGTATTTTAAAAACTCTAGAACAAACCTTAATAGATTTGTGAAAGTTTAAAATTTCCTAATTTGACCATTGTTTTGATTTTCGGCCGCCATTGTGATTTGTTAAGTATTGAAAGGTAGCTCGAGAGGTTAGTCATAAGTTTTATTAAAGGTGCTAGGGTGTTTGTTTTTCCATAAGTTAAGTAAAAGGGAGACATTCCGAAAGCTTCTTCATCCCCAGTATTCTTTAAATTTGTATTTTCACCTTTGATCTTTTGTCAGCACGGTGGTAGAACAGCACATTCAACGTTCAAAATTCCAATTCCAATAACGGATAACAGCACCTGTAGCATCAGTCGCCAATAAGACACAGCTAAGTTACTGAAGAGTAGTTCTCTCATAATTTGGGATGAAGCACCTATGATGGATAGGCGTGTGTTTGAATGTGTGAGCAGGACATTTTGTGAAATAACAGGCAGTTCAAAACCTTTTGGGGGCAAAGTGGTTGTACTTGGATGGGATTTTCGGCAAATTCTACCTGTTGTTAACAAAGGAAATGAAGCCGATATATTAAGTGTCACACTTAACAAGTCAATTATTTGGAATTTTGTCACCATTTTTCACATGAACAAGAACATGAGGGTTACTGATGACAATAATTGTTTTGCAAATTGGCTTCTCCGCATTGGAAATGGTACAGAGCCGGTTTTCAGCGAAGTAGGAAAGTATTCTGTTAAATTAAATACAGCGCTATGCCTTCCTGAAAATGACCCAGAATGCTTGATAAATGCTGTATACAATGATTTGAATCTGAACTTTGCGGATGAACGTTATCTATCAGAGAGAGCAATTTTGACTACAACCAATGAAAATGTTGACAAAATAAATGCAGCCGTTCTGTCCAGGTTGACCTCATCAACTGAACAAATTTACCGTAGTGCTGATTCCATTCAAAGTGACTCTGACATCAACTTATACCCGATTGAATTTTTGAACGAACTTACACCTCCCGGACTTCCTCCACATGCATTACATTTGAAAACCAACACGTCAGTCATCCTGCTTAGAAATATAAATCCTAAATCAGGCCTCCTAAATGACACCCGTTTGTTAATAATTAAATTAGGTTCAAAAGTATTAGAAGCCAAGATAATTACCGGTAGTGGAGCTGGCGACATAGTGTTTATCCCTAGAATCAATCTGACGACAACAACGGATTGAGGCTTACCATTTATTCTAAATAGAAGACAGTTTCCGGTAAAATTGTCATATGCAATGACAATTAACAAGTCTCAGGGGCAGACATTAAGCAAGGTGGGGATTTTAATACCACAACCGGAATTCACACACGGACAACTGTATGTTGCTGTGTCACGGGTCAGAGGTTATAGTGGCTTACACTTCATGTTGGGCCACACAGAAAAATCGACCGAAGATATACCAAATTACACAGACAACGTTGTTTACCAATCTGCCCTCATTAAATGATGGTGAGTACAGTATTGAATGAAAATAGTTCTTTCCCCGCGAAATTGCGGGCTTTTTACTAGTAAACATAAATAAAAATAGCATCAGAATAGAACAAAATACTAAACAAAGAATATTTCGGTCAATCGAGTTTCTAGTAATTTGTTTATGTTATCATTGTTTGTTGTTGTTGGCCTACAAAGGGTTTTGAGTCTGAACAGTTCCGCGTTGGGTAAACGTTTTTTGAAGCCCTTATTTTCATTTCTGATTATTTATTTTTTACAGTCTGCCATAACACCGTTTCACGAATCAGAAAATCTGGATAGGTGAGAATAAAACAATGTTAGACGAAGCAGAAGAAAACGCACAGCAGCCTTGACTGCGATTTGATCCTCAGAACTCCAGAGTACCGTCCAGACGTGCTAATATCCGAGGTGCGAACAATTTATTGCTGATATTCTTCACAATGCGATACGTTTCGGCTGAGAAACTTCGCCTGGATCATGGACTACGTCGATCATCAGAAGGCATGAGGTTCATTCCCAGTCGAGGCAGGATCTTCTTTTTGTCTGTTTTACTTAAAATTTTATGCCTGCTTTGTCCAACTCAGACCGTTGCCTTCGTAAAGTCATAGCCTGACACTGACCAAAAAATGACGTCAAAATACAAGTACTTGGCCACAAAAGAAAACAAATCGTAAGTTGTTTTCAATTGTTCAACCAATGGGATCATTTGTTTCCTTGGGTTTGACTAACGACAACTCACTAGACGCTGCAAACACATGACGTCAAACTATAAGTCCTAGAGGGTTCTTGTGTCAGGCTGTAAGTTAACGATGGTTACGCTAAGACCATGGGCTTCGTTAACTAAAGTCCTGATACTGACCCAAATATGACGTCACAAAAGAAGACAACGATCACCAAACGAAAGTAAAAAGTGAGTTGGTGTTAGAAGTGCTCAAGGAAACACATGTTTCTATTGGCTGAGCTATTGATTAAAACTCGCAATTAACTTTTGCCCCGTCATCTTCGCCTACATTTATGTCGAACTTTTTGGGTTAGTATCAATCCATGAGTTTACGAAGGCCACGCTCCGACACACCTTTTCATATTTCTATCTTACAATATTGCCTTATCCAAAATTTGTCACAAAAACATCACTGTGTTTCCCCGATGGGGCACGGAAAAATTCTAGTTTATTTCGACTTCCACGGAATGTTTAGACTAAAAGATAACATTTGATACGAGGGCAATGTAAGAGACACCAGTAAATGTATTATTTAACAGTCACACTCTGGAAAAACACGTATTTATAAATTTGGCCAGACAGCTCTCGTTCAAATATCGATCAATTTAGATTACCTTAATCTTGGTAAAAACTCAAATCTGGGACTTTATGGAAGACTTCACGAAGTCCCAGGTTTGAGAGTTTTTACCAAGATGAGGGTCATTTTAACTGATCGATACTTGAAGGAGAAGATCTCTGGTCAAATCTTGAAATACGTGTTTTTCCAGAGTTTGGCAGTTAACGAGTTCAATACAATTGCAAGTTGAAATGAGTTTTGGTTTAATTGGTGTCGAGCAAATTGGGCGTATCGATTGTAGAATGTTTGGAGAGTATCGATTTTTTAATGACTAAAGCAAATTCTACACATTAGAAGGTCTGATACGTGAGCGTAATTATGGGCTTATTTAACACTGCTGTTGTGTGTGGCTTTGTGGACCTGTGATATGACATTTGTATTCGGACCTGTAGGTCTTTGGTTCGAATCTAGATCTGGGTGGTACAAAATTAAGTCCTTGAAAAAGGCTCTTTAATCACATTCGCTCACCGCACTCAGGTGTAAAATAAGTACCCAGGATCTTCTGATTTGTTCGGTTCAAAAACTAGTTTTAATGTGTTAGTTATGCACCATTTCCATAATTGATGTCAATATTTCATACAACTTTCCCTCAAACTGAATAAAAAACGACACAGAAAAATACCCCAAAATTCCCGACACGATGAATTATAGAGGCATCTTATTCAAGATCTGTGGTATCAACTTTAAATCTTCTAATTTTGAAACTCTCTGCTCCATTCGACGTAAGATATATCTGGACGTTAAAGTTCTAAGATGTACATCCAATAATATTTAAAAACATTGAACCCTTCAATTTTAGGATCTATATAGATCGCGCAGGTACGATCGTGGCCATTATAGCAAGGAGGGAATAGATTTTCTTTGCATTTGAGAAAAGTTCGGCATCGCAACCATCTTGAATTTAAGAGGAATAGAAGAGTCTTGAACTCATGCGTGGGAAATTTGGATCGAGTTCCCAATGTCAATGTGTGACCTTGAAAGCAGGAATTTGGAAATATTTGGATATTATTATTATTATTATTATTATTATTATTATTATTATTATTATTATTATTATTATTATTATTATTATTATTATTATTATTATATTATTACTATCATCATCATCATCATCATCCATCATCATCATCATCATCATCATCATCATCATCATCATCATCATATTATTATCATTATATATATTATTATTATTTTTATTATTATTATTATATTATATTATTATTATTATAATATTAATCATATTATTATTATTATTATTATTATTATTATTATTATTATTATTATTATTATTATTATTATTATTATTATTATTATTATTATTATATTATTATTTTATTATTATTATTATTATTATTATATATTATTATTATTATTATTATTATATTATATAATATACATCTCCAATGTCCTCACCTATATCATTCCTTATCGAATTGTATTCATATATCCACTATAAGACCAAAGTTCTCTATTCCATACCACTTCGACATGTTTCTGTGTGTGCAGAGACGGTGGGTTAACGTTTATGAAACAAAACAGACGCTAGGATATAAATGTCCAAAGTGGTCAATTCGTACGAGGACAAAACTCAAAAACTCCAACTCATAGTATTCTCAGCTGTGAGGACCAGAATGACATTTGAAATGCAACTTAGAAATCATCTGGATAAGAACTAATATAAGATCTATAATAACATATAGCAACTATTGAATAAGTACAGATTAGGGATAAATTCCCTTCTTCTGCCACCGTTCAACCAGGAGGAGTAGTGGTTACAATTTTACGGTCTTCTCGCGTACAGTTTTACTGTTGAATAAATATTTCAAAATGTGTGTTGGAAAAAAACAGTACCAGACAAAACAAGAACGTAAAATACAATAAAAATGTCTACCTTGATTGGATGCCCAGACCTGTTTGATACAGACTTTTACAGGGCGTTTTCTTACAACGGTGTTTCCCTAATATATCAAGTGTGATTACTCTTATTTAAGTTTGAAAGGATTTGAATGTTAAAAGTTGTGTGTGTGTTTGTGTGCGTGTCTTAAGTAAGTCTTTCTATTTATAAGCTGTGCTGGTTCATATTTTTCCATACATTCTATAGAATAGTAGATTGTTATTCATTTTGAGAAATCTGGAAATGGTTTAACGTCTCATCGGATACATTAGATTAAGAAGAGGAGGAGGAGGAAGAGGAAGAAAAAGAAGAAGAAGAAGAAGAAGAAGAAGAAGAAGAAGAAGAAGAAGAAGAAGAAGAAGAAGAAGAAGAAGAAGAAGAAGAAAGAAGAAGAAGAAGAAGAAGAAGAAGAAGAAGAGAAGAAGAAGAAGAAGAAGAAGAAGAAGAAAAGAAGAAGAAGAAGAAGAAGAAGAAGAAGAAGAAGAAGAAGAAGAAGAAGAAGAAGAAGAAGAAGAAGAAGAAGAAGAAGAAGAAGAAGAAGAAGAAGAAGAAGAAGAACAATGATATTTTATGCACCACCTTTCAGATTATGAATTGCAAAAACTATTCTGCGTTATGAGAACAGTTTGTCGCGGAAGAATCAATTGAACTACTGCCTCCAACAATTGACCTACTACCTCCAACAATTGACCTACTACCTCCAACAATTGACCTACTACCTCCAACAATTGACCTACTACCTCCAACAATTGACAAAATCTGTTTACCTTGTATTGATCCAATCATGGATTCCATCAGGGCCTCTAATAAATATTCATTATCATTTCCCGATCACTTTAATTTGACACCAGTTCAAAATCATTCATTCACATCCATTACGCAAAGATAACACACACACACACACACACACACCACATACACACAGATCACACACACACACACACACGTCTTTCTAGCATTTTTCATCTCCTCTTCAACTGACCTCCTCCAGGTGCCCAATGGTCTGCCTCTCTCTCTCTCTCTCTCTCTCTCTCTCTCTCTCTTTCTCTCTCTCTCTCTCTCCTGGTGGGGACATCTTAGTGCTGTGTAAGGCAGTCTGGACATTTTCATTGGGAGAACGTGACTCAGCCATTTCCACTGTCTGTGCTTGACTTTATCCACTTTGAAATATGTGACGCACAACGTCCAAACAATATCAAGTCGGAATGGATTTGAAAATAGGGAAAGAATTTTTAAAAATAAAGTTTTGAACATTTCTATAGAACAAAATCCATTAAATCTGCTCAAATCGCTTTATAAGGGGTCATTAGTCAACAGCAACCTTTAACACGACGAAACATGACACCTGTTTAGGCGATATTACAATATTTTTTCCCGACATAGACAACGTTGTTAACATCCAAGTACTCATTTTACACCCGTACGTGAAAGAATATTACTAAAAATACTTTTCAAAGGAGTCAAACTATGCGCCTCGTAGAGCTGGAATCGAACTCAAAACCTTCCAATCCGAATTCGAGTGTCAGACGACTAGACCATAATATAACCACATAGACAGTTAATCACATGAGGTTTGAGAAATTTTGTATGTGTTGATTTGGAGGATGGAACTGATTGAACGTGGTTTATTTACATTGTATTGATTCGATAATGGATGCCATTATCTCGATATCAATTGTACTCTAGAAAAACACGTATATAAGAATTTGGACAGAAAACTCGTCCTTCAAATATCGATCGGTTTAAATGACTGTCATCTAGGCAAAACATCTCATATCTGAGACTTTGGAAGACTTCGAGAAATCCCAGGTTTGGGAGTTTTTGCCAAGATGAGGGTTATTTAAATTGATGGATATTCGAAGGACGAGTTTTCTGTCCAAATTTTTTAATGCGTGTTTTCCAGGTCACGAAAGTTAAATGGTTAATAAAAATACGATTCATATCTTTTTATATCTTTTTATTCCAAAGACCAGATTTGATTTTCGGTGCGTGGAAAACTACGATTCATTACTGATTTTGGTGAGACTCATTTAACTTACATTACCGGAAAATCTGAATGCCATTGTTTTCAAATCACGTGCCCCAGGCGTATATTGAATGCGCTCTTCCTATCCCCAGGATAATGGCGTCGCTCATTGCAATATTTAGTTGCTGTCCATTGTCGTCTACTTGTCATTTGGCCATTTTTGACATGCCTCAGGCAAACACTAAATGAGGGAGATCCTGTCAAAAGCTGCTACGTCAGATTCGCAAAGAACATGAGTTTATACTCTCAACCAATTTATTTGTCATATTAAGATAATAATGAAAATAAACAATTTACAATAATTTACAAAACTCTCAGGATGTTTTTCTATGAGGCAAACAAGCACGTATTTTCTTCTTACATTTAATAAATAAGTGACAAATTGAAGGTTTTCGCTGATTGTTGAGAATGCGACATTTCATCAGATTTTCAATGTCATCATTTAGATAATTTTTTTTTAATGTTTACAAAATATGAATTTTTAGTGCTCTTAGCGACTTTTAAAAATGTAATTCGTGAACGTTGCCCATTGTCAGTAGACTTGCAATCACAATTTGTGTTTCGTGTCTCTGCTAATGGGTTATGTTATACGATTCTTTCATGTCTTCTTATTTATTAAACGACTTATTTTATTCGTGCCCATCACACAATGAGCTTGCGAGTATGTGTTATTGCACGATAAAAATGTAACGAGTTTTATTATTCAACGATTACGTATTTACTAAGAATTGATAGGGCTTTTCGATGAGAGGGATGGAATAATATTTATTATCAAAACCAAAAATTCCATTTATTATCAAACCAAAAATACCATTTATTATCAAACCAAAAGACCATTAATTACAAAACCAAAAATACCATTTATTATCCAACCAAAAATACCATTTATTCTCATCTCATGTAGTTCCATATCTGAAGCAGACGTCGGAGGTCATCTTCCGCCAAGCTGATCTATCTCTTGCCAATTCTATTAAAGCAGCGCCACCTTTCTCAGCTTCATCAGTCCAAGTTCTTATCCCTTTCAAATACGTTATTCTTTGTCTTCCTCTTATTCTTTTTCCATTCATCTTTCCAGTCAAGGCGAGTATTTCCAAACCAGGGTGGCGGATAATGTGTCCTAAAAATTCCATTTGCGTTTGATGATTTTTGTTATCAGTGATCTTTTTCTGTTTGCCATTTCTAAAATTTCTTCATTTCTTTTCCTTTCCATCCATGACACCCTCATCATTCTTCTGTAAAACCACATTTCCACTGCCTCCAGTCTTTTAACCATGGTCTTGTTTATGGTCCAACTCTCACAACCATATAGCAGCACAGACAGTACATAGCAATCCAGGACTTTGATTTTTGTTTTCATGCTAATATTCCTGTTTTTCATAATTGTATGCAGCTGGTTGAATGCATTCTTTGCCATACCTATTCTTTTCTTTATTTCACAATCTGATTTTCCATTGGATGTTACATTGAAGCCTAAATATTTGAAACATTCAACTTGTTGTATTGTTTGTCCTCTGCTTGTTATTACACAGGCTGGTGGGTTATTATTTTTAGATACCGTCATACATTCTGTTTTAGATATATTCAGTTCCAGTCCCATATTTTCACTACTCCTGACTACAACATCCAGTAATTCTTGTAGTTCATGTTCAGATTCTGCCAGTAGAACCGTATCATCTGCATACCTCAGATTTGTTACATTCTTTCCTCCAATACACACCCCCTTCTTATGTTCGATATCTCTTAATATCATTTACTATAGAGGTTGAATAAATCTGGAGACAAAACACACCCCTGCCTAACTCCTCTTCTAATAGGTGTAAAACTGCTTAGTTCGTTGTCAACACGCATTGCTGCTTCTTGTTCCCAGTACAAATTCCGTAATATTCTTAAATCTTTACCATCAATGTCCAAGGATGATAGAATTTTGAATAGTTTTTCGTGTTGTACTTTATCAAAGGCTTTTGAATAGTCGATGAAACACATATACAGATCTTTATTTACTTCAATACATCTTTCCATCAGCATTGATAATGTGAATATTCCATTTCTGGTACCCTTGTCCTCAACAAAACCAAATTGCATCTCCCCAATTTCAGGTCGTATTTTATTTCTTATTCTTAGTAAAATTATCTTCAAAAGAATTTTTGTGAGGTGGCTCATTAGGCTAATAGTTCTGTGTTGTTCACAATCAACTGCCCCTGGCTTTTTTGGTAGTGCTATAAAAATGGATCGTTTCATATCAGTTGGCATTTTTCCTGTGTCATACACTTGATTTAGAAGGTTTGTGATGAATTCAATCCCCCATTCACCCAGGCCAGTCAAGGCTTCAATTGTTATGGCATCAGGTCCTGCAGCTTTTCCATTTTTCATGCTTTTCATGACGTTCCTAACTTCATCTTTCATTATAGAAGGCCCTTCCAGTTCTTTTATCATAGGCATTTCTCCTCGATTATCAAAAAAAAGTTCTTCAATATATTCTGACCATCTGTTTAGAATGCAGTCTTTGTCCATGATGGTGTTTCCACGCTTGTCTTTGATGCATCCACTTTTAGCACCTGATTTAGTTTTGTTTGTCACTTCTTTGATTTTCTGATGGAAGAATTTGCCATTTTTTTCTTTGCAGGACATTATATGGGTGACATTGTTCATTTATCCAGTCTTCTTTAGCTTCGTTGCATTTTCTTTTTATCTGCCTGTTCAGAGTCTTGTATTTTTCTTCCTGATTTTTGGCCTTTCTTCTCTCATTCATTAATTCTAATATCTCTGGAGTAATCCATTTCTTCTTCTGCAACTTAAGTGTGGTTGGAACATTTTCTTCTAATGATGCAGCAACACTGTCTTTAAACTGCTCATATTTCTCTTCTATATCTGTTAGTTCTCCAAGCACTTCAAACTTGTTTCTTACTGATAGTTCAAATTTTTCTTGTATCTTTTGTTCCTCCCGGAGAATGTCTAGTTGGTATTTAGGTTTAGCCTTTGCTCTTTTGCAGATTTTCAATTTAACTCGTATGGGGCATAGCACAGGTATATGATCGCTGTTACAGTCAGCCCCCGGCATAGATTTGGCATACAAAACCGAGTTTCGGAAACGTTTGCTGATGAGTATGTAATCTATTTGGTTTCTCACTCCATCTCCAGGACTTTTCCATGTCCACTTCCTTCTATTGTGGTTTGTTGACCAAGTATTTGTGATTGTCAGATCATGTTGACGGCACCATTGAATAAGACGATCACCTCTGTCATTTTTGTCTCCCAGACCATGTGGGCCCACAATATCTTCTATTCTTTCTCGGCCCACCTTGGCATTAAAATCGCCCATGATGAGTTTTATGTCTGAAGACTTAAACTGATGCATTGCTTTATCTATTTGTTGATAGAAATTTTCCACTTCTTCATCATCGTGACTGGTGGTTGGGGCGTGATATTTGTAAAATATCAAAATCAAAAGGTTTTGTTTGTAGTTTGATTGCCATTACTCTGTCTGATATGGGCCAGAATCCTTTGACTGCTCGCGCCGTTTTATTATCTAGTATAATTCCAACTCCCCTTTGGTGTTCTCCTCCTCCTGAGTATATAATTTTACAGTCATCATAATTAAGTTCTCCTGCTCCTTTCCATCTAACTTCTGATAATCCTAAAACATTGATATTCAATCTCTTCATTTCCATAACTACATTTGCTAATTTTCCTTTCTGGTACAGACTTCTTACATTACTTCGTAATGTTTGGTGGTGCACAGTAGCTGGATGACGGTCGAGAGTCACCTGTTCACCTGCATGACTTTCTCTACCGGACGAGGCTGTAATCGAGTTGCTCGAAAAACATCCATTGACGTCGTTGACTAGATTCGCTTGGACGGACATCATGACGATCTTGGGATGATACGTCAGTGGTTTCCCGTTGCCTTCTGACGGATTTTTATCTGGTTTACTCCATAGCCTTTTGACCTCCCGGTCATAACCCACAAGGCAGTGGGAGCATTTGGCAGGTTTTAAGGCGCCTCCCATTACCTTGATAGTCCCTTCATAGAGTATATGAGGCATTTTGTATGTGTAGCTGTGCTGCCAGACTACCCAACCTCACTCTCCACGACTATCGCCAGTTGGTCCGCGGCTTTACAGCTAACCTATAGATCAGGATCTGTAGGCCGTTCCACGATCCGCCACCTGTGGACGCGCTGGGTTGGGGATGGTCGCCCCAACTGTACCCAGTTTATTATCAAACCAAAAATACCATTTATTATCAAACCAAAATGACCATTTGCTATCAAACCAAAATGCCATTTATATAGCGCATTTAGAAAGGCTGTTATCCCACTATATTTTATCCATTAACCAAACAGGCTGTAGTGTACCAAACTTGTCTTCCCTGCACTGCCGCCATCTTTTTATCATCCATGTTTCTACAAGTCTTGTCACAACAACCCTAGCACCGGTAGCAGACAAGCAATATACTTGGTCGGAAAGGATTTAAACCTGAACCATCCACGAACACGGTCATCCATCCCACCACTGACCCGCTTAGTAATTTTTGACTATTTTGACAAGTCCATATATCTAGCCACAAAATTTAAGGTTTAAAGGATGGAAATACCAAGCATTTTTTTTTCATTTTCAAAAGTTCTAAATATTCACCTAAATAACGCCAGATTAAAGAGACTAACCTTTTTAACTAAAATTCTAATTGTCTGGCTATATGATCTCGTGGTATGAGAATCGCCTTTAGATGTAAAGTCCTCTTGGGTTCAAGTCTCCTCTTGAGCGGCGCATAGTTACGTACTGGGAAAAAGGCTCTTTTTACATTGTTCCCTCACCTTACTCAGGTATAAAATGAGTGCCTGACCTTTAATAGCGTTGTCCCTGTCGGTAAAAAATATAATATCGCCTAACAGGCGTCGTGTCTCGACCTACATGTTAAGTTTTACTATTTGCTACGCTTTCTTTTAAAGTGCTTTGAGCACGTTTAATGGATAATGCGCTATATTCATTAAAAAAATAATACAATTTTCAGTTTACAAGTCATCCAAGCATAGTACTGTTTTCATGTGACAGGTCACATATTAGATAACCAGGCTCTCAGAGAACAATGGGTTGTCATTGTGTGAGGACAGATCCTTGATGACGGGGACAACAATCCTAATGGAGTGTTTGTATTGTGTAACACCATGACTTGATCAGACAGGGGCAGCTTTAAAAAGCATTTGATGGATTCCACTACGGTGTTGATGGCATGCGTTTGATTAACATACATGCTTATTCTGTACGTCAGATTAAACGTACAAAGCACATATTAGCAGGTTTGATAGCCCAAGGCAATTATACGCTTGATTTAACAATGTTGTAATGGACTATATTTTACGTTGGTTTCTCAGTATTTCCATTATAACATTGAGCAAATACGTACACGTTGGCACAAAGCTACACTAAAAGCTTACTTTCTGATTCAGAAAAATTAGTTAGAACTGTCGGTCTAAAATCAAAAATAAAGAGTCAGGAGACGTGAACTTTATTCATACAAGGAGTGTTTTGTAATGCGTGTATCGCCTATAAACAATGAAAAGAATATTCTTCATACCCCACATGTGTTGTATCGTGGCTATTTTATCTCTCTTTGTGACGTTACCTCAGGGTTATGCAACGAATACCTCTGTAAACGTCATGAATAAATCAGAACAAAATCAAACCTCAAAATGGGACAACATAACTACCATAGAGCCCACAACATCTCATTTTGAGATATCTACCAAGGCCAATTTCACTGTTGTCGCCAAAGATAGATACAAAAGACTACAGCAATTGTTAGAACTATTGTTTGAACCAGCCCGTTACGACGTACGTATTCGACCAGTGTTCAATCAAAGTGAAAAAGTGATGGTGAAAATACTACTTTTTGTGAACATGTTGGTGTCTATAGATGATAAAGCACAAAGTATGGTCACGGATTGTTACTTTGTCATCACTTGGAATGATGAGGTATTGGTCATGGCATGTGGAAATGTTGTCTTTTTTGTCGTGTTAATATCATTGCCGTATTCATCATCATCATCATTATCATTATCATCATCATCATCATTATCATCATCATCATCATCATCATCATCATCATCATCATCATCATCATCATCATCATCATCATCATCATAATCATCATCATCATCATCATCATCCTCATCATCATCATCATCATCATCATCATCATCATCATCATCATCATCATCATCACCATCATCATCATCATC
>NC_088362.1:64832852-64835352 GCF_034508935.2 Berghia stephanieae
CATATTCAACCCAACAGTGATAATGATAGACCAAAATTTGCCCAACTTTACATTTATGACACTGAACACGAAATTCAAAATAGGCTTTTTTGGAATAGAGGTCTTAATACTGATATTTTGACAACTATATCTACCATCATGGCTACTGTTAGTCCCTTTGTTGAATTATATAAGCATGCCGCTGCAGCTATTGAAGATGCTGGAGATCAAGGGAAGGATATTAGAATGGTGCTGCGAGCAGATTCATCAAAAGATCCCCGTAGATATAATTTACCGACTGCTTCAGAAGTTGCTGTTTTACTCCCAAATAACCCTATCAACTGTAGTAACCGAAGGGATATTGTATTATACCGCAAATCAGATGACCATCCAAACCAACAGTCAATTATGCGTATCAATGAAACACATCCTCACTTTGATCCGTTGCATTATGTGCTCTTCTTTCCAAAAGGAGAAGAAGGTTGGGTGCCCAACATTAAATTCAACAGAAAGCGAACCGGTCAGGTCAGTCCATCATTATTTTATGCTTATCGACTTATGGAGAGAGATAGTTTTAATGTAATCTTGCATGGAGGTCGTCTCCTGCAACAATATTGTGTTGATCAGTATACTAAAGTTGAAGAGCAACGCCTGCAATACATTCGATTTAATCACAGTCATTACGAGCAGAATTGTATCAAGGACTGGTGGATGCAGTGTATCGAGGTGACGCACATGGAGCAACAGTAGGGACCAAAATTGTTTTACCATCTTCATTCACAGGGGGTCCAAGAAACATGTTCCAATTATACCAAGATGCAATGTCAATTGTTCGCAGATATGGTAAACCAGACTTATTCCTTACTGTGACCTGTAATCCATGTTGATAACAAATGAACTGCATTCACGACAAACAGCTGCAGACCGACCAGATTTAGTCCCAAGGGTCTTTAAAATAAAATTAGGGTCATTGATGGAAGAGATAATTAAAAAAGAACTTTTTGGCAAAGTCTTAGCATATGTGAAGGTCATTGAATTTCAAAAGAGAGGCCTACCACATTCTCACATCCTGATTATCCTTGATCGCAGTGCCAAACCCATAACTACTCAAGATAGTGATAGGTTGGTGTGTGCAGAAATTCCACAAAACAAAACATTACAGAATTTAGTTTCAAAACACATGATGCATGGTCCCTGTGGCCTGGCCAATCCCAACAGTCCATGCATGAACGATGGCAAGTGTTCCAAGAGATTTCCAAAATCATTCAGTGAGACGCCACATACAAATGACTCCACTTATCCCCTGTATCAGAGACGTAATGATGGAAAATCAATCTTCAAAAGAGGAATTGCCCTTGACAATAGATGGGTTGTCCCGTATAACCCGTATCTCCTCAGCAGATATATGGCACATATCAATCTTGAGGTGTGCAACAGCATAAAAGCGGTGAAATACATGTATAAGTATGTGTACAAAGGACATGATAGAGTCATGGTAGAATTCCAAGGGGAACAAGATGATGAAATTAGGAGATTTGTTGATGCACGTTATGTTTCAGCAAGTGAATCTTGCTGGAGATTATTCCAATTTGACATGCAAGACCGATACCCGGCAGTCCAACGTTTAGCTTTGCACTTGGAAAACCAGCAGTCTGTAACTTACAGAGAAGGGGATGCGGAAAAAGCTGTAAGGAGACTGAAAGACACCACACTAACAGCATGGTTTAAGGAGAATGCAATAAACCGTGAGGCTAATACTCTACTGTATACTGATATGCCGGAACATTACACGTGGGATAGTAGAACGTGCATTTGGAAGAAGAGACAGAGAAACCGCCTGGCAATCGGTAGAATGTACAGCGCCCATCCAGCAGAAGGGGAGCGCTTCTTTCTTAGATTATTGCTGCAGCATGTAAGGGGAGCAAAATCATTTGAAGACCTTAAGAGATCAGAAGTAAGAACACTACACCATACTTTTCGACAGGCCGCGTCTGCTATGGGTTTATTGGAGGACGATGATGAGTGGATAAACTGCATGGCAGAATCAGCATTTGTTGCCTCAGCAAGTCAACTCCGACAGCTTTTTGTCACGATTTTGATCTTTTGCAACCCCACAGATCCTTTTTCCTTATGGAATACTTTTCAAGACCAGCTAGCTGAAGATTATTCTCATGTTGAAAGTATGACTGCTGAAGCTTGCGTTAGTAAGACACTTGAAGACGTTAACAGGCTTCTTATGATTCACAATAGATCATTAAAAGATTATCAACTGCCTGAGCCTACAGAATCATACGCAACTGCCTGTCAAGTATGGGATCCAAATGAGCAACGACAAATTGCTCACAGTCGAAAAATGAAGATGAATCATGACCAACAGTTAGCATTTACCGCCATTTTGGAAGCAATTGACGTACCTGAACAAGACCGGGTGAAAAATGTCTTCTTCATTGATGGCCCTGGTGGAACTGGCAAAACCTATGTATATAACACGCTGCTTGCAGAAATCAGAGGTCGAGGACTT
>NC_088362.1:64840352-64907852 GCF_034508935.2 Berghia stephanieae
GATGCCTTGAATAATGAGACAATCCCAGGCATTTTGAATTGACTCTTTTCACTCTGTGTGTAAAACGTTACAACAGTATTATCAGTCTAATAATAAACTCCCTTTATTCATCTAATGACCAAATTTTAATGACCAAATTCTGCTATCCATAGGATTTGAATCAGGGTACATTGGAGGCAATTTGTCTTTGATAATAAATCGAATAATATGATTTATGCCCGATCTAAAAATTATGCTGCATAGTTAGAAGCTAAAAACTTATTCCAGACATTGTCCCGATCGGTCATTTGTTTTTCAACCAGACACGACAATTTCTTACACCAGCAACACAGCACTGCTAAAACAAGACGCAAATTTGGAAACTTTCGATATGCTGGTTTTTATAAAATTTTGGTATAACCGGAATAGTTTCTTATCCAATAACGCATTTTTATTAAACTTGACAATAATTGAGCTTTTTTTCTTGTTGCTTGTAAATTTCCAAATATTTTTGGTTTCTACTGCGTACTGAAATAGCGTCGTCATTTTTTCCCGGGTTTTATTTCTCGCACCCTATAATATAATAAAAATTCTTTTGCTGGAAAATAATAAATTTTCAATTTTACTTGCTGGTTCAAATGATCAAGTAACTATCAAATAAGGTACACATATTAGCAGGTCTGATTATCAAACGGAATTATGGGCTGGATTTAACATTGTTGTAATAGACGATTTTTTACGTTGGTATGAATGTATTTCCATAAAAACAATGAGACCATGATATATTTGAGTAATCTGACCTGCAAATAAGTACACATAGGCTTGAGAGTATTTCCATTACAACGATGAGCCCATGATATTTTTGGGTAATCAGACCTGCGAATAAGTATACGTCGCTTGAAATATATTCCGTTTTTTGACGATTTGTGACAGCACAGCGGACAATATCTATCATTATCTCAAGCGAAGAAGAACAGAAAAATAAATGGATTTCCCTTCTCTATCCCTAATTCTTGCCTCATTTGTCTCCCCTTTCGTGAGTTTCTCATGCATGAAAGAAAAATGATTTCATCGACCAGTGACCTTCACCTTGGCGAGACAACATTCATTTTCTCTGTGATCCATAGAACAAATTGGACAGGAAATGAATGGCTAATTCTGATTTGGCTCTCGTATCGTCCTGATAAGGAGATGAAAAAAATATAATTCATTGCTTTAAACAGTTCACTGAAAAACTTTGGAAAAACTCGTATTGAAAAAATTGGCCAGAAATCTCGTGCTTTAAATATCGATTGATCTAATGATCCCCATCTTGGCAGAAATGATAAGACCTGAGAGTCTTCCTTAAAGTCCCAGGTTTGAGAGTTTTTGTCAAGCTTAGAGTCATCAAAATCGATCAATATTTAAAAGACAAGTTCTAGGCCAAATTTTTCAATTCGTGTCTTTCAAGAATAAGGCGGTTGACTGGTTGTAACGATCTAGGGTTGGATGTGTAAAGAATGGACAGATAGACAATGCTAAATTGTGTGGATGAGGTGAGAATGGATAAAATGCGTGGACGATTGTGATAGGATAGATGAGGTGAGAATGGACATAATGTGTGGATGATTGTGATAGGACAGATGATGTAAAATATGTGGATGATTGTGATAGGATAGATGAGGTGAGAATGGGTATAATGTGTGGATGATTGTGATAGGATAGATGAGGTGAGAATGGATAAAATGCTTGGACGATTGTAATAGGATAGATGAGGTGAGAATGGATATAATGTGTGGATGATTGTGATAGGACAGATGATGTAAAATGTGTGGATGATTGTGATAGGATAGATGAGGTGAGAATGGATATAATGTGTGGATGGTTGTGATAGGACAGATGATGTAAAATGTGTGGATGATTGTGATAGGATAGATGAGGTGAGAATGGATATAATGTGTGGATGATTGTGATAGGATAGATGAGGTGAGAATGGATATAATGTGTGGATGATTGTGATAGGATAGATGATGTAAAATGTGTGGATGATTGTGATAGGATAGATGAGGTGAGAATGGATATAATGTGTGGATGATTGTGATAGGATGGATGAGGTGAGAATGGATAACATTTGTGCATGAGTTAACTGCCCTAGAATGGAAAAACGGGTATTCAACATTTGGCCAGAAAACTCGTCCTTCAATTATCGATCGATTTAAAACATCCTCATCTTGGAAAATACTCTCAAACCTGGGACCTGGCGAGGCTATTTACATCGATCGATATTTAAAGGACGATTTTTCTGGCCAAAATTTTGACTACGTGTTTCTCAGATGTGGCAGTTATCTGGTATAACAAAAGACCCTCAGCCAATCTATAAGACATCTCACGTGTATATACAGGGCTATGTCACCAAGGGTTTTAAAGATCAAGCAATAAACTGGATTTTCAAAATCCTGGCATGTATATTTGGTTCAAGACAATGTGTACTTATTTGCAGGTGTGATAACCCAAGTTGTTCTGAGCCGACGTACACTTATTTGCAAGTCGGATATCCCAAATCATTATGGGCTCATTATTGTAATGGAAATCTCAAAAAATGACGCAAGATAATGTTCACTACATCAATGTTTAAGTGAGCCCATAAATGAGTTTGGTTTTTAGACCTGCATATATTAGTGCATGGGCCAGTGGGCGAAACCCTCCCCCCCCTGGGGGAGTTTTCGCCACATGGTTTTTCTGAAACAGCAATATATCTTGAGTATTAATCCGGGTGTTACCGTTTTTTCAAGTGTCATTTACGAGAGTCACGACCCTTGAAAGGTCATTAGGTGCAATTTTTTGTGAAATCGTTTTTGTGCATAAAATGGTTGTTTATCACCTTAAAGTTGTTTCACATACAATCAATAATGGAGTTTTATTGTAATTTCTCATTTTTTGCCTCATATCATAAAATATTTTACAAAGCCATATAGCGTTCTAAAATCTTTGATAGCCATTTTCTCTATAATTTGAAAAAAAATATATTACAGTGTACTTGTTTCCCTTCAGGATGAATAAACAAGAGGGAATTTGCACTAGCACAATTCAGGCATGCTTCAGGGACATATAGCACAAATTAATCCGGGTGTTACAGTTTTTTCAAGTATCATTTACAGGAGTTATGGCCCTTGAAAGGTCATCGGGTGCAATTTTTCGTGAACTCATTTTTGTGCATAAAATGATTGTTTATCACCCTAAAATTGCTTCAAATGCAATAAATAGTGGAATTTTATTGTCATTTCTCATTTTTTGCCTCATATCATAAAATATTTTACAAAGCCATATAGCGTTTTTAAATCTTTGATAGCCATTTTCTCTATAATTTGAAAAAAAAAATCTATTACAGTGTACTTGTTTCCCTTCAGGATGAATAAATAAGAGGGATTTTGCGCTAGCACAATTCAGGCATGCTTCAGGGACATATAACACAAATTAATCCGGGTGTTACAGTTTTTTCAAGTATCATTTACAGGAGTTATGGCCCTTGAAAGGTCATCGGGTGCAATTTTTCGTGAACTCATTTTTGTGAATAAAATGATTGTTTATCACCCTAAAATTGCTTCAAATGCAATAAATAGTGGAATTTTATTGTCATTTCTCATTTTTTGCCTCAGATCATAAAATATTTTACAAAGCTATAGAGGGTTTTTAAATCTTTGATAGCCATTTTCTCTATAATATGAAAAAAATATATATTACAGTGTATTTGCTTCCTTTCAGTGATAAATAAACAAGAGGAATTTTGTACTAGCACAATTCAGGCATGATTAATGGGCATATAACACATATACATTTGTAACATTTGACCTTGCTGTAGCAAAGAAAGCTTACGATATTGTCTGGCAAAACCCACAGCTTTACAAAACAGTCATTATTCACCTGGGTGTCTTTCACACCATAATTTCATACCTTGGTGCCCTGGGAAAGCTCCAAAGTGGATCTGGTTTTGAAGAAATTGTGACTGAAGCAGGGCTATGTGCACATGGTTCTATGGATAGGGTTATGAGTGGAAAGAACTACAACAGGGCTATACGAGTGCATGTGTCTGTTTTGGAGGCTCTAGAGAGGCTTCTGCTTGCAAAATTTGAGCAGGACACGGATTCAAAACTCAGTAAAGACCTCATGTCTTACATAAAGGAATTCACCGAAGGAATTTCAAGCCATACAGCTAATAAAATTCTCCAGTCAATTGTGTATGCTGAGTTATTTTCCCAGTATGAAGCCTTCAAAGAGAGTGTCCGCTCAGGAAAGTACGGAAAAACTGCACAATACTGGATCCAATACATGGACAGAGTTTGGCTTCTCCTCCAGTTTCTGCGAGCTACAAAGACAAACAACTTTCTTCTTCATATATCTTGTTTAAAAGAACTGTGCCCACTGCTTTTTACCATGAATCACCACAATTATGCCAAGTATCTCAGTGTATATTTTGTGTCACTAGCCAACCTGATTCATTCCCACCCAGGGGCAGAACAAATGTTACAAGATAATGGATTTAGTGTCTCCAGATCAAGGACGCCTGCTGGAAGAATAGCAGTTGATATGACCATTGGACAAACAATAAACAAACATGCAAAGACAAAAAGAGGTATTGTTGGGTTCAGCAAGAGTCTTCCAAGCTATTACCGTTGGAGTGTTTTGTTTTTTTTTGTTTTTAAGGGTTTTACCGCGCTTGCAACACATTAAGGTCATATCAGCGCCAGTAAAAAAAGAGAAATAGGATAGTAAAAAGTTATAGAATTACAATTAAAGCACAAAAGAAAAGGTAAGACAAAGGGGAACGGGTTCAAATAGGGAACAGATGTAGATTCCAAGAGCACACCGTTAAAGTACTTAGTTTGAGATCACCTAAAAGTCTCATCCAGACACAAGCACAGGTCCCAACTAAGAGGAATACACTCAAATGTTTACCAATCATATAATATAATATGTAAACTAAACATAATACAATGCATAACAGAGAGATGATTTACAAGGAAAAAAATATCATCTCCCAAAACTATAACTATACATTAGACTGTTTCCCTCCCAGTCAAGAAACTCCGGCAAGGATCAGGACAAAACTAAGTAATCTCATTCCAAGACAATGACAGGAAACAATTGGAAAACAGGTATGGGGGGATAGAAGACACAGCATGTACCTCCCTGCCCACTATGGGAGCCGTTGGAGTGTAACAAGACACAATCGAGCAGAATATGTATCAGCAACCCAAAGAATGATCAGCAACAACAACTGTATAGATATAGACACCCACAAAGAATTGAGCCTTGCAGAAAAAAAAGACAAAGTGAAAAGCGAGTGCAAAAGATCCTCCAGGCATTTTCAGCATTTATCAATCCCTTTGAAGTTGAAGATGGTCTGGTCAGTCTAGCTTCAGGAATGAAAGTGCAAGAGGATGTTGCTGATGACCTGCTAGCCGTGGAAAAAACAGGAAAAAGATTGTTTGAAAGTTTTGTTGAAAACAGACTGAAGGAAAAGACTGTAGAATTTCACAAGCCATTAGAAAGGAACAAGACCAAGACATTTGCATCATTGAGGAAAGTGGTAACAGTGAAAAAAAAGACATGAACGTGGTCAAAATCAAGGCACAGAGAAATTTATTTGGCCAGCTTCTTGTTTTGTCCCAAGAGCACAGTGTTGATCTTCAAAAAGTTCTTGTAAGGATATTGTTTTTATGTACTTACTGCATCTTGAATCAAGAATCCCTTTTGAGTATCAATTATTCTTCATGATATAACAATGGGATTTCGTTCAAAAGTCTTCGGTAATGATGCTTCACTTGGGTTGTGAACAAATTAGTCTTTTTTCATGATATATCTATTGTTTTTACCACATCTTCAACTTACTTTTAAATGTGACAACTGGACATCAATACCATGTTTAAAAAGAATGAAAATTATGATGAATTTGGCATCCCACAAAGTGGAGAAAAATTTAAGGGTTGCGTACACTTTTAGTTTTTCCTGTTACGTAGAAATATGAAGGTTGTTGTTGAGGCTTGGGCCATAGCTTTCTTCAGTGCTACATTTTTAATGAACATGCTGTTTTTGGCCATATTTAAAATAATTTTTGTGTATCTCATGTAGTTCCATATCTGAAGCAGACGTCGGAGGTCATCTTCCGCCAAGCTGATCTATCTCTTGCCAGTTCTATTAAAGCAGCGCCACCTTTCTCAGCTTCATCTGTCCAAGTTCTTATCCCTTTCAAATACGTTATTCTTTGTCTTCCTCTTATTCTTTTTCCATTCATCTTTCCAGTCAAGGCGAGTATTTCCAAACCAGGGTGGCGGATAATGTGTCCTAAAAATTCCATTTGGCGTTTGATGATTTTTGTTATCAGTGATCTTTTTCTGTTTGCCATTTCTAAAATTTCTTCATTTCTTTTCCTTTCCATCCATGACACCCTCATCATTCTTCTGTAAAACCACATTTCCACTGCCTCCAGTCTTTTAACCATGGTCTTGTTTATGGTCCAGCTCTCACAACCATATAGCAGCACAGACAGTACATAGCAATCCAGGACTTTAATTTTTGTTTTCATGCTAATATTCCTGTTTTTCATAATTGTATGCAGCTGGTTGAATGCATTCTTCGCCATACCTATTCTTTTCTTTATTTCAAATTTTTGTGTAAAACACTGAAATAGCCCATAAGTTTAGATATGACACTTCATGAGATTACTGACAAATTGTTTCAACTTTCTGTGAATCTATATAATATTTACAAATTGAAAGCTTGTGCACATAGTTTGATAGTATATTCAATTTCCTTCAGTTTGATACCCAATTTGCATATATTTGAAGTAATATTGTAGTCTCCAGAGCCTTTGAAAGAAATGTTGTCTCTTTTTTGCAAGGGGACACAACTCACTTTTTTCAAAGAGCCATAACTCTCTTAAATGACACTTATTTTTACGGTAACAGTGAAATTTGTATGGCCAATAAGCTCTATTATTTGAAAAACATAGTGGCATAAACTCCCAAAGGGGGGGGGGGGGGAGGGGGGGTCCCAGTGGCCTAAGCACTATATGTACATGTTGTTCTGGGCCCCTTGTTGTAATGGGAATATTCTCAAACCAACCCAAAATACTTTCCGTTAAAATTATGTTAAATCAAGCCCACAATTAGCTTCAACAGTCGTGACGTCACTTTCCTCATTACGACGCATAGTAACTTCGTAACTGGTTCCAAACTATTGGAACAATGGCGGACGCCATTTTGAAATACTTCTCCGACGAGCATAAAAGTGTATCCAGAGGAGAAAAACATTATAAATCTGATCATGTTTTGACTTTTAAACATTCTGATCACGTGACATGTGGAAAAGTTCTTGGCAGCATGAAGAATAAAAACTACCGATTTTCTTTGTTTAGAACCAAGCTGCTGGCTGCTGGGCGGATGTGACATCAGGCTATTGAATCCAATCGTGTTCGGTTATAAGACATGTAAATATTTGCACCTAGATTCACGACTTTAAAAATGTGACCCACCAACTCACAGTGGTTTGACGTCTGGGTGGTTTGCATACTTGATTCGTGTACTGCTCGCTTTGTGAAAACATTGTGAGCAATTGTTTCACTGCTCACTTTGAAAAAAAACGGACATATTTTTTTTTGAGGAGTGAAAGTGAACGGATGTATGCATAGATCATAACACCAACCGTAATCCACCTCAACCAGGCTGGGCGATTACAACTACAAGATATCCTTTCAAGGGATCGATACTATAACCCGTCTCTCACTCATGTACCCAGATCATACTAGTTTAGCAGCTTAGAACGACAAAACGGCTAGGCGACTACTGTAAATCCTTCCCAGTAATCGATACTTTATCCCAGCTCTCACTCTCGTACCCAGATCATGCTGGTTTAGCAGCTTAGAGTGACAAACGGCTGGGCGACGATTACCGCGTGTCCAAGACTTGCTGTCACGATATTCGAACATTGACCCGGCCCTACAATAGCATTAGATCCTACACTGATTGAATCAGTCGAGAAGATTTTATCTCCCTCAATATTTCATCGCGGCTCTTAAACCGCCATGCTGTGATTCCGAATACACTTTTAGTGACACTGTTTATGTAACATCACAATCTCTTGGCGTGTTTCCCGGTTTACACATCGCGTTTGTGTGAGATCATGTTGTGATCATTGAATTCTATGCATGAGGACAATATATGGTATTTATTATTTCCGATAAAAACATTTAGTCAAACTGGACGAAAGAAATCTTGTGTTTGATACAGACGTATAAATAAATCTGTGATATATAATTTGTATTCTAAAAGAAGGTAAGACTTAAATAATGTTATCACCATCATTTTTGTCGCTGTCATCATCCATATCATCGCGTCCACAACCACTACTACTTATATTACAGTTATCAACATAATAATGATAATAATAATAATAATAATAAATAATAATAATAATAATAATAATAATAATAATAATCATCATCATCATCATCATAATAATAATAATAAATAATAATAATCATCATCATCATCATCATCATCATCACCATCATCATCATCATCATCATTATCATCATCATCACCATCATCATCATCATCATCATCATCATCATCATCTTCAAAATAATCATCATTCTAATGTATCATTACTACCTTCCGATGTAGTTCTGGCAATCGTGTATTCATATCTCATGTCAAACACCCCTTCCCCCTTTTCTCTCTCTCCCCCCCCCCCTCTCTCTCTCTCTCTCTCTCTCTCTCTCTCTCTCAATCTTCAATCTTCAATGGCTTCTATTTACAAAAGGCCCCACGGGCCCATCGCTGTAACTGTTCAGTTACAGTCCAATCACAACAGGCAACAGTCATAGACTACTTTGACGAGCAAATGCATTCAAAACTACTTTGAAATTTTCCAAGCATTCAACGTCCGTTATAACCGGTGACAGGAAATTCCAGTCAATTATTGTTCGTGAGAAAAAATTGTGTTTGTATGTGTCTGTTGTTGTAAATGCTTATGTGGATTGTGATGCATTGTATCTACGTTTATCGTACATTTTTCTCTTTCTCTCTATTTCTCTTTCTCTTTCTATATTTCTGCCTCCTTCTTTCCATAATCTTTATCAATACCATACTATTTCTTGCTGTTTATTTATCCCATCCATTTCTGTCTTTCTAACATTTGGAATTATTTTGATGTTAGGAATACTGACAATAACCATTGTGATAATAATGGGGATAGTGGAAACCAATATATTATTATTATTATTATTATTATTATTATTATTATTATTATATTATTATTATTATATATTATTATTATTATTATTATTATTATTATTATTCATTAATATTATTAATATATTATTATTATTATTATTATTATTATTATTATTATTATTATTATTATTATTATTATTATTATTATTATTATTATTATTATTATTATTATTATTTTATTATTATTATTGCTATTGTTATTATATAATAATAATGTTATAATAATAATCTAAAATTAATAAATGATAATAATATATTGATAATAATAATAAATAATAATAATAATAATAATAAATAATAATAATAATAATAATAAAATAATAATAATAACGATGATGATGATGATGATGATGATGATGATGATGATGATGATGTAGATAACCGTGGTGATGGTGCCTTGGGGATGACGGCTGTTTGTTTCAATGACGCCTAATATCCACTTCAATGATTTGCCGGTCTCTACATAATTGTGGAGGGGGTTGGTAAGGGGGGGGGGGAGGGGGGTAGATTTGACTATCACAAATGTGACCAATCGTGTTAAACGGTATGATATCACAATAATTTAGACGCTAAAATTGATGATTTAGTCACAAACCATTAAACTTGGTACCTATTTTAGTCACCTACAAAAGACATCAGGTGTGGTTAGTTGAAGTGACAGAATCTAACATGAGACCTTTTTATCATATTCTACTATAGAACCGATTTTTTGGTACCTGGTCTTAGCCATCGTTAACTGATAGCCTGACAGTGACCAAAATATTACGTCTGAAGACAAGTCTTTGGCCACAAAAGAAAACAAATCGTGAGTTTTATTCAATAGTTCAACCAATGAGATCACATGTTTCCCTGAGCTCTATTAACGACAACTCACTAGACGCTGCACAAACCTAAAAAATTACGTCAAACTAGAAGTCCTAGAGGGTTCTAGCGCAGCCATCGTTAACATTTAGCCTGACACTAGAACCCTCTTGGACTGGCAGTTTGACGTCATTTTTAAGGTTTGTGTAGCGTCTAGTGAGTTGTCGTTAGTAGAGCTCAAGGAAATAAGCTATTTCATTGGTTGAACTATTGAATACAACCGTAGCCATCGTTATAGCCTGATACTGATATCCAAAAGGACTGGCAGTTTGACGTCATTATTTGGTTTTTGCACGCCTAGTGAGTTGTCGTTAGTAGAGCTCATGGAAACAAGTTATTTCATTGGTTGAACTATTGAATACAACTCACGATTTGTTTTCTTTTGTGGCAAAAAAACTGGCATTTTGACGTCATTTTTTAGTCAGTGTCAGGCTATAGATAGTATGCGCTTGGCTAAGAAGCTCATAACATTGCCATCCGGAAGTAAAACTGGCCAACACACAAACTGTGTGTAACCTTGAAGGTTTATAGTCTGGTTAAGTGAGAAGTACTCATAAACGCGGATGGCAAAAACAATAACAAAGACATGAGTGACGTCATCTTCGAACTATCTATAACTTTACGATGGCTACCGTTCTAGTGTCAGGCTATAAGTTAGCAATGGCTACGGTGTCAGGCTATAACTTTACGATGGCTACGGTTCTAGTGTCAGGCTATAAGTTAACGATGGCTACGACCTGGTTCACCTCCTCATAATACCGTATGGAGATAATATGTCACCAAACATGTCAGGCAAACAACATAAAAAGCAAATCAGATATGCACGTACACGTAGATACAATGCATCACAATCCATACGACCATTTACAAGAACAGAAACATACAAGGACAACTTTTTCCCACTAACTATAAATGACTGCAATGTCCTGACACCGGATATAACGAATGTTGAATGCCTGGAAACTTTTAGAACAGTTTTGCTAATTAGATCTTTCATTAGAGCTTTTATATAACGCAATATCCACTAAATGTGCTCAAAGTTCTTTACAAGGGTCCCTGAGCAACAGCAACATGTAACCTGTAGAACGAGACATGACGCCTGTTAGGCGATATTACAATTTTTTCCGACAGAGACAACGCTGTTGACGGCCATGTACTCATTATGCACCTGAGGACGGTGAGAGAATGTGAATAAGAGTCTTCTCCAAGGACTCAACTATGCACTGAGCAAGGATCGAACTTAGGACCTTCCGATCCAAAAGCGATTGTCATACCACAATACCACATTGCCGCTTTCAAAAATTTTGAATGCATTTGTTCGTCAAAGTAATCTGTGACTGTTCCCTGTTTTGATTTTGACTCTAACTGAACATTTGCTGCGATGGGCCCGTGGGGCTTATTGTAAATACAAGCCATTGAAGATTGAAGATTGGAGAGATTAAATCACAGATGTGACCGAGTGTGTCAAACCAGTGTTATGCTGTGGTGATATCAATGCTAAAATATGATGGATGATCAAAATTGAATGGTGTCTGTTTTATTAACCCTCATGGGCATCGCCTCTTTTTCATCTGTTTTGACATCTGGTTAATTCTGACATAATACCGTTTTGATACGATGGGTCAGATGAAATGGATGGAATGAAATTAACGTTTTAGACAACAGCCATTTGTATGATTAGTTCTCACTCAATTCTATCAATCAGACTATAGATAGAACGAAGTTGACGCCATTCTACTCTTTGGTATTGCTTTAAACAACAGTCATTTAATGATTAGTTCTCACTCAATTCTATCAATCAGACTAGAAACGTGTTTAAAGTTACACAACGCTTTGTGTGCTAGTAGGCCTTATTCGGCTAGTGGATGATGTAAGTATTTTTTTCTAAACGCATGGCATCAATTTATTCTAAGGCAAATTAAAACACGAAAAAACACATCTCCTTTTTCAATGTCACTGAATGTTATTATCCCACTATAACACAACATAGAAGAATATCGATTTATGAAATCGAATTGTGTCAAATATAAATCATATAAGGAAGAAAAACGGCGAGCTTGGGAAATAGAATTTTGTCTGTCACGAAAATAATGTGTCAACGCCGAGCTTTTGAACAAATGGCTAAATTTAGAAACTCGTTGGTCACGCGATCTGAGATTTCCCGCCGTAAATGATAATTTGGTGGCCTGTGTTTTTTTGTCGCTGGCTGTGTCGTCGTCTTTCCGTGAGAATTTCTGACGCCATCATGGAATTCTTGTCACAGTTTGACCAAACTGAATATAATTAACGTGCGGATATGTAGTTTAGTGGTATGAAACTTGCCTTTGGATCGGAAGTTCTGAGCGATACACAGTTGAGTCGGTAAAGGCTCTTTTCTAACATTTTCTCATCGTACTCAGGTGCAAAATAACTACCTGGAAGTTGACAACGTTGTCTTTGTAGAAACAAAATATACTATCGCCTTACAGGCGTCATGTCTCGTCCTACATGTTTAACTGTTGCTGCTAGCTAGAGACACCTTGCAAAGCGTTTTGAGTGTGTTTAGTATATATTGCGTTATATATATGCCTTGAGGTACTGACTGAAGTAAAACGGGTTGCTGGCATAGTCGACCGACGTTGCAGCCTTAGCCTTCATGATTTCTGTACAGAGGAATCTCCATTCCTGTCTGTTTGATGCCATGTCTGTGATGTTGTTGATGTTTATCCATTTCTGTCTGTTTGATGACATGTCTGTGATGTTGATGTCTATCCATTCATGTCTGTTTGATGACATATCTGTGATGTTGTTGATGTCTATCTATTCCTGTATGTTGGATTACATATCTGTGATGTTGTTGATGTCTATCCATTCCTGTCTATTTGATGCCATGTCTGTGATGTTGTTGAGGTCTATAGTTGATGTTAAGCGGAGGTTGATGTTTGTCAATCGTTTGAGATCGTTGTTGAGTGTTATTGGCAATGAGGTGGCTGGGCGTCCTTTGTGTTCGGGTCCCAAATTGGTGAATGACACAGATTTAATTGCTTGTATTTCAGGATCGGGTATTTATCTTTGACGAGATAACAACAAATAAAAAACTGATAACAACAAATAACAACGGATAACAACAAATAACAACTGATATCAACAAATAACAACTGATAACAACAAATAACAACTGATAACAACAAATAACAACTGATAACACAAATATACTTAAAATCAATATACATGTGGTCAACAAAGGCCCTAATTTTACGTAAACAACTCCCGAGCCGGTATTTATCTTTGTCGAGATAACAACACATAACAACTGAAAACAAGAAATAAGAACTGATATAAATTATAAATAAATATATTATATATACATATAGAGATAGAAATTCCGATATTCTGAATTGAACGCTGCCTCTGGTGTTTATTGACATACAGATGTGTGCGTAAGAATTCGGCCAGTAACCCTCTCGTCACCAGAAATAAGTAAAACCGTTGCAATAAAACAATCATGATTAAATCGACATCTCATGTATAGTCTTTGGGTTGGAAGGGTTTATTTTCTAAATTGAATTTTAATAATAAGATAGCCGCTACCTGAAACTCGAACAAATAACAAAGACAGATAATGTGGACGTTTCGGCTCTCCCCTTTATAAAAAAAATATACGATGGTTTGTGGATACAAGGCAAACCCAAAATGTCCACATTATTTGTCTTTGTTAAATATAATCCCAATCATCTGTTCCGTTTCTTGTTGTTATTTTTAAAAATCAAATTTCACGCATTAGTAGTAGTAGTAATAGTAGTAGTAGTAGTAGTAGTAGTAGTAGTAGTAGTAGTAGTAGTAGTAGTAGTAGTAGTAGTAGTAGTAGTAGTAGTAGTAGTAGTAGTAGTAGTAGTAGTAGTAGTAGTAGTAGGAGTAGTAGTAGTAGTGTTTGTTAAATATAATCCCAATCATCTGTTCCGTTTCTTGTTGTTATTTTTAAAAATCAAATTTCACGCATTAGTAGTAGTAGTAGTAGTAGTAGTAGTAGTAGTAGTAGTAGTAGTAGTAGTAGTAGTAGTAGTAGTAGTAGTAGTAGTAGTAGTAGGAGTAGTAGTAGTAGTAGTAGTAGTAGTAGTAGTAGTAGTAGTATAGTAGTAGTATAGTAGTAGTATAGTAGTATAGTAGTAGTAGTAGTAGTAGTAGTAGTAGTAGTTAGTAGTAGTTAGTAGTAGGTAGTATGTGTGTAGTAGTAGTAGTAGTAGTAGTAGTAGTAGTAGTAGTAGAAGTAGTAGTAGTAGTAGTAGTAGTAGTAGTAATAGTAACAGTAGTAGTAGTAGTAGTAGTAGTAGTAGTAGATAACAAAACACAGTTATCAGTTCATCTCCACAATAAAACTATAATTTTACAACAATCCAATGAACAAATAAATATGGATGAGAAAATGATTCGATTTTATATCGGTGATATCCGTCTGGACAAATTCTCCTCTTTTCCTTTTCTGTTATTGACGTCGATAATACGTTTTTATTTACAGACAAGTCCCATCTATAATGTGAATGATTCATCATCATTAGCCGTCAAAACACATCCTTGGGGAAAACACGCACTCGTTGACAAAACATTTCGCAATATTTTGTTTTGGTGCAGTCATTTTCTTGTGGTTCTCCGCTAATCTGCATGAATTCCCCAATGTTTTCCAAATGACACGATGTTGGCATCATTCGTGGTACAAGAAATGAACAAACATATCAAATATAATGTTCATAATGAACCATCAAGTAAAACAAATGTTTTTTTCCGATAAACGTAAAACAAAAAAAAAAAAAAAAAACAAAAAAAAAAAAAATGGGAGACGAGAAAAATCCATATGAATCTACGAAATAATTCTGGTCTGCTACTCACTGTGAAAACACGTATTTAAAGATTGGATCTCAAAACTCATCACGAAAATATCCGTCAACGAAAAATGACTCTCATCTTGTCAAATATTATCAAACCTGAAACTTTATGAAGTTTGTAATTAAAAAAAAAAGAAGATTGGTCACACTGGAATGCATTCATTGGAAGAATGCATAGGATACAATGTTAGAATTCCAGAACAGAGATTGGATGAAATAATTTCATTTGTTTGACAAAATGAATAGCTCGAATGATTTTTAAAAAAATAACCGCCTTATTTTACTGGTTCAATCGTTTTATGCTATTATTTTCATCTGAATGATATCGTCAAAAATAACATTGGTGACCGGAGGTCACGAGTCGGTTTTATGTCTGAATGGTTTAGTGGGGCAAATTGAATGTATGGCCTGAAGAATGAACACGTGACCACATTTTGGTTTTAATATAAAAATGAAAATAATTTTTTTATTCATCCTCCGGGAAAATTATCTTTATTGTCTTTTTCAAGGAAAAATTGGTTTAAACCAGGTATCAGGTGTATATATATATATATATATATATATATATATATATATATATATATATATATATATATATATATAATCAGCATGCAGCACTTTTTAGTCGGTAAATCCTGTTTTAGTTGACTTGGGGATCCATCATTCTGACTAAATTGCCAAACCCAATTTCTATTTGCTTGACCTGTTCCTAACATGAGTGGAGACCACATTTCGTACTTCCATTCCCCAGGCGTTGACTTCACAGGAAAACTGCTTTATCTCCAGGCAATTCTCCGGTCGAAATGTTTTCTCTCTTCGCGGAATAGAAAAAATGTTGATTAAAAATGGAATAAAATATTGGTAAAGGCAACGACATGACGGTATAAAAAATATTGAGCTTTTATATAGCGCGATATCCACTAAACGTGCTCAAAGTGCTTTACAAAGGGAAACTGACCAACAGCAACACGTAACATGTGGAACGAGACATGACGCCTGTTAGGCGATATTATAATTTTTCCGACATAGACAACGCTGTTAACCGCCAGGTACTCATTTTAATCTTAGTACGTTGAGAGAATGTTAGTAAAGAGCCTTTTCCAATGACTCAACTATGCGCCGAGCGAGGCTCGAACCAAGACCTTCAGAACCGAAAGCGAGTGTCATACCACAAGACCACATAGCCGCCATTATAAGTTTGGTTCGTGGCCACGTGCAAATATTTGCAGGTCTGATGACCCAATGCAATACGTGTTGCTGTTGGTCAGGGACCCCTTGTAAAGCGCTTTGAGCACGTTTAGTCGATATTGCGGTACATAAAACGTCAAGTATTTATCACAGTTTCTGTACATCAGTTCCCTGTGAACGTTCACAGGAATTTACAAAGAATGACAAGGATTTGTCCCGGTTAATGGCGGTTATGATATAGCAAAACCAAACTTTCCCAACAACAACAAAAAATCGGCATGATAAATATTCAGTACACTATGGTATACACTATATATATTATGTGGAATTTCCACACCTAAACTTGTGTATTTAATGATCTACCAAATGTCCACATCTAAACGTGTGTATGTAATGATATACCAAATGTCCACATCTAAACTTGTGTATTTAATGATATACCAAATGTCCACATCTAAACTTGTGTATGCAATGATATACCAAATGTTCACATCTATACTTGTGTATTTAATGATATACCAAATGTCCACGTCTAAACTTGTGTATGTAATGATATACCAAATGTCCCCCATCTATACTTGTGTATTTAATGATATACCAAATGTCCACATCTATACTTGTGTATTTAATGATATACCAAATGTCCACATCTAAACTTGTGTATGTAATGATATACCAAATGTCCCCCATCTATACTTGTGTATTTAATGATATACCAAATGTCCCCCATCTATACTTGTGTATGTAATGATATACAAAATGTCCACTTCTATACTCGTGTATTTAATGATATACCAAACGCCTACATCTATACTTGTGTATATACTAATATACAAAATGTCCACTTCTATACTTGTGTATTTAATGATATACCACACTCTCGTCTGTGATTATCCTGTTAAATGCATGAGTCTGGAAAGTCGTGTATTTAAGAATTTCGCCAGAAAAGTCGTCCTTCAATTAGCGATCATTTTAAGTGACCTCCATTTTGCCAAAACAAAACTCTCAATCCTGGTAAACTGACTATCGATATTCCTAAGGCAGACCCTGAATGCCAATCCGTGTTTAATACATCAAACATCCCGTCCTCTAGGGACCTCAAAAATCGATTGTAATTCATTTTATTTTGGCTCCTGTAGTCTGAATTATCATTTCTCTGAAACTGGAAACTTTTTAATTTGAGGTGAAATTAGTTGATTCGGCTTTCCTTTATTTTCTTTTGATTTATTTATTAATTTTTGTTTTAGTTTTTTTTTTTATTGTTCGTTCGTTTAAAAATATCTTTAGTATTTTTTGTTTCCTTTTAAAATAAGTTTCTTCACCGCATCTGTCGAAAAAAAATAAAAAAATTCCTTTATTCATCCCATAGGGGAAATCTTTCTTTCGGGACTACCCCAGAGGGAGACTGGAATAACCCAGGCGTCAGTCGCAGTGCAACGCTGCAAACTGATACCTTTCGGGTACGAAGCCAAGACCGTACCGCTGAGCCACGCTGTTTGTTTGTTTCTTTTTTTTTTTTTTTTCATTCATTCTTTTTTTTTTTGTTTTGGGAAGGGGGGGGGGGGTGGTTGTTATTGTTGTACATCCTCCAATTAAAAACAGTTATGTCCATTATTATTCAATATGTAACTTATCCATTGTTTGTCCACTGAAGGACTAGTTACATAAAACTTCCAATGAGTTTGGAACCGGTGATTGGAGAATAGAAGATATGACGTCACGAATTATCGCCCCTGTTACAAACAGTTTACGTGAGACAAACGTTTCTATTCCATGTTTTCTGCCATCGTTTTGCCAGGTCTGGCGTTTAATGGAATCGGCGTGATACTTGCCAAGAGTCACCTGATAGTGGGAATGCAACTCACCACGACAATAACCATCAATCACGAGTGAGGCGAGTCAGATTTATAGAAGGAAAAACGAGCTGCCCCTGCCGTTGTTTTTATTCTATTCATTATTGTTGTTAATATTGTATTTATTATTGTTGTTATTGTTGTATTCGTTCTTGTTTTTTTATTGTATTTATTTTTGTTGTTATTCTTGTATTTATTGTTTTTATTATTGTATTTATTATTGTTTGTTTTTGTTTTTATTCTTGTTGATTCTGATCTACTCTTTCTCTCTCTCTCTCTCTCTCTCTCTCCCTCTCTCTCTCTCTCTCTCTCCTCTCTCTCTCTCTCCCCTCCTCCCTCCTCTCTCTCCTCCCTCTCTCCTCTCTCCTCCTCCTCCTCTCTCCTCCCCCCTCCCCCTCTCCTCTCCTCCCCCTCTCCTCTCTCTCCCCCCCTCCCTCTCTCTCTCTCTCTCTCTCTCTCTCTCTCTCTCTCTCTCTCTGTCCGTCCCTCTCATTCTATGCTCTACTTACCGATTGTTGGATATAAAAACAAAAACAATATCCAATTATAAATGCTATTAGGCGTTTCTATTTATTCTGATTATGATCTTCAATATTTCTAAACTTTAATAAACGTTAAATAATTTAATCGTCTGCATGTTTGGACGTAAAACGAATTCCAGAAAGTTATAACAGTCTATTGTGATATTTTATTGTTTCTCGGCCGTCTTTCTATATCATTTGAAGTAATGTATTTATGGGTTTATTTTTACGTTTGATATTGACTGAAGAAGAGTTGGATCCCAAAACGTTCTGTGTTTGCTGTTTTGTTGTTATTTTTGTAGCTGGGGAGCAGCGTGGCTCAGCTGTACGGTCTTTGCTTCGTAACCAAAAGGTACCGAGTTCGACTACCCGCCTCGTTGTGTGGCCTTGAGCAAGTCACCTCGCCCTAGCTCACTTTGCGGCGCTGCTCTGCGGCTGACGCCTGTGTTATTCCAGTCTTCCCTTGGGATAGACCCTAAAGACAAATTTCCCCTTGGGGATGAATAAAGGGAATTTTATTTATTTATTTTATTATTTTGTTTTTATTTATTTTATCATTTCTTAATAATATTTTACTCCACAGCTTATGGCAGCTTTGTATCACAAAGTCACAACATTGAAACACAGTGTGAAAATCTCACACTTCCTATTAATTTCTTATTTGGTTAATTCTAAATTTCCATTTAGGGCCCTGATCCATTCAGGCCCCGATCTATTTAGGGCCCAATCCATTCAACGCCCCGATCCATTCGGGTCTCGAATAATTCAGACCCCGATCCATTCGGGCCTCGATTAATCCAGACCCCGATCCATTCGGGCCTCGATTAATTCAGACCCCGATCCATTCGGGCCTCGATTAATTCAGACCTCGATCCATTCGGGCCTCGATTCACTCAGACCCCGATCCATCAGACACCGATATATTCAGGCCCCTTTTCATTTAAGCAGAATACTCGTTTACTATTCTAGGCCACAATTTTTGGTTTTAAGTGAAATTTGAAATACTTTTTATTCGGTGAAAAATACGGATTGTCAAAAATGTTGACAAAACCAGAACGTGTGTGTGTGTGTGTGTGGGATTTCCCGTTGTGTGTGTAGAGAGGGGAAAGTCAACATTGTGTTAAATCTGGGTCCATATTTGTGGAATGATTTAAAATGCGTTTTGTTTGTTTTATCAAGTATTCTATTGTGGATCGAAATCGCCTTGTGGACGGCCATTGGGATCCTTAGAATTCAATCTAATTCAGTTCATATATTTCTCTCTTTCTCTTTCACACGCACACACACACACACACTCATACACATACACACATACACACACGCGCGCGCACACGCACACACACTTACACACAAATACACATACTCATACTCATAGTCTCTCTCTCTCACTCACAAACACACACACACACACGCAAACGCACACACAAATCCACATACCCATACCCATAGTCTCTCTCTCACTCACACACACACACACACACACACACACACACACATACACACGCATACTTTCTTTCTCTCAATCTCTCTATTTCATTTTCTCTCGATTTATCTTTATCTCATAATCCGCCTTTTACTTTTCCTCTCTCATTATCTCCATCTCTACTCTCTCTCTCTCTCTCTCACACACACACACACACACTCCCTCATTCTCTCTCACCATTTCTCTCACTCTCTCTCACTCTCTCTCCCACTCTTTCTCTCTCTCACCCTCTCTCACCCTCTCTCTCTCTCACTTCTCCCACTCTTTATCTCTCTCACTCTCTCACTCTTTCTCTCTTTCATCTCTCCCTCCCTCTCTCACTCTTTCTCTCTCTCACTCCCTCTCCCACTCTCTCTCACTCTCAAACTCTCTCTCACATACACTCTCTCTTTTTCTTTCCTTCCTTCACTCTCACTCCTTCTATCTCTCTCTTTATCTTTCCGTCTCTTTCTCTCTCTCTCTCTCTCGCACTCTCTCTCATTCTCTCTAACTCTATGTCTCTCTCTCTCACTCTCTCTCACTCTCATTCCCTCTCACCCTCTCTCACTCTCTCTCACTATTTCTCTCTCTCTCACTCTATCCCTCTGTCTCTCTCTCTCTCACTCTATCTCAAACACTGTCTCTTTCTTTCTCTCTCACACTCTTTCTACCTCTCTCTCTCTCTATCTCTCTCTCTTTCTCTTTCCCTTACCTCCCCACCTTTCTCTCTCACTCTCTCTCTCTATTTCTCTCTCACACTCTCTTTCTTTCTCTCTCTCTCTCTCTCTCTCTCTCTCTAACATTCACACACACACACAACATACACACTGTTATCTCTCTCTCTCTCTCTCTCTCTCTCTCTCTCTTTCTCTCTCTCTCTCTCTCCCTTGCCACCATTCGTCCCCCGTCCCCTGTCCCATCTTTCCCAATTTCCATGGCCATCACTAAATCACCGAATTTCGATCCAGAGACCCATTTTGAAGCAGTTTGAACCGACAACCGTGGCAATTACCGGAGTTTCTACTGGCTTACTTCAAAGTGCTTTTCATCAGATCTAAATTTGACCCGGCTACTTTATCACCGCTGGTGCGTGAGTTGACAAGTAGGACGGCTAGATAAAGAGGGGTGGGGGTGGAGAGGGGAGGGGGACTAGAAGTTAATGCAGATTGTAACCGTAGGTGGTTAGGCTGTAACCAGGGTTGCCAGTTTGTAATATTTCAATGTCAAAGTCCAACTAGAAAAAAGGAGTTTGGCATTTTTGTATTTTTTAAAAATATCCTAAGAACTAATATATTATATTTATTCAATGGATGCTGTGCGTTTATTTAAATTACTCACAACTCGACGGAATACCGAATTTCTCTGTCGTCGATCTGTTTTTTTTTAGTCATGTATTTATGTTTTTATTGGGGTTTTTTTGTAGTTGACTGAAGAAGGGTTTGGGACCGAAACGTACCCCTTATGTTTTTAAAAAAAAGCTGTTACATGTTATATTATTGTGTGCTAGAAATGAGCACAAAATAGGCCTTGTCTGCTTTTGTTGAGTTCCCCCCCCCCCCCCCATCTTTTCACCAAATACGTTATTTGATTGAATTGTCAAATGTATTTTATGTGACTTGTGTGTTGGTGTTTTTGATGCCTTGTTCGTGCTCTTGTTGTTTAGATATTATATTGGTAGATTTGGTCTCGCAGTGTTATTGTATTCTGGATAAACAATGTCTTGTTTTTTTTTGTTTTTTTTTTTTTTGTTTTTTTTTTTAATTTTAAGCGCTTGATGTTCGACGAAAGGTGCTATGGAAATATGCTTATTATTATTATCATTATTATTATTATAATTATTATTATTATTATTATTATTATTATTATTATTATTATTATTATTACTATCATTATTATTTTTATTATTTTATTGTATTCATTGTGTGTCGATTACTGTTTGAATAGCAAGGAGAGGATTAAAATGTCACAAGTTTGTCTCTCCGTTTCCACGACAGAAATCATCAACAAACGATGACCTTGTTTCTTTGTTCAAAACATAAAATGATCACAGATGACAATATAGAACACATTTCGACATATGATAAAGGCTCCTGGCTTTACTCACAATTCTTATATATATATATATATATAATATATATATATATATATATATAAACCAAAACCATTAAATAATAGTGTTAAACCTTGTGATAAAAGAATCTACTTATCAAATATTTCAAGTATAATGTTGTTTAAAATCTACAATATTGTTTCGACCGTTCGGTCTCTTCAGGAAGTGAAACAAAATTACACTTTAAATATTTTATATGTATTTGTGTGTGTGTGTGTGTGTGTGTGTGTGTGTTTGTATATATATATATATATATATATAATCTATGTGTGTATATGTGTGTGTGTATGTGCCTGTGTTTTTGATACATAAAAACTGATTCCATTAATGATTATGACAATAATTACAAACTGATATAATTGAATAGTTTGATAGAATTCAATTTGCCCCGATAACCCGTAGGCAGAACATGCCGTAATCGAGTTCTCTATCCATTATTTTGTATTTTCTGTTTTCCGAATACAATACCCTTCTCCTAATTCCATCGACCAAATTCTCTATTACGATTACTTGATCATTTGTGACCGATCTTTTCCTGAAGGTGTTATGTGGGAATGAACCAAAAAGTGAGTCTTGAAGAAAATGCTTAACATTTAAACTTTCAGTTCAAATAAATATAAAATATGAAATTGACGTCGCTCAGATCTTATTATTGTTTTTAGACAACCATTCTAATTATTAGTTCTCACTAAATTACATCAATCAGACTAAATATTCAAGGTTACACATAGCGTTGTGTGTTGGTTCATTATAATTGGCTAGTAGATATGGTGACCAGTTTACTTAAAGGCATAGCACGAATACTTTAAGAAGGAAGAACGAATGTTTTCTGTGACACCGCCAAAAGAGTTGACATTTTCAATTCCCGACCTTTATATGTCAATATTAACCTCAACGTTCATCATGTGTGTCATTCCGACCTCTTACCGAAACGACTTGCACGGACACATTTTACTGTGTAGACAAAAATGATCGTATCCCGATTTTATAATTAATCTGCCGGGCTTTGAAAAAATGATGTATTGGAATTATTTTCGCGAAAAATCTCGTCCTTCAAATAAACACGGATTATAATGCTCCTCATTTGGACAAAGATTATCAAACCCGAGACTGTAATGAAGAGTTGCCGAATTCCCAGGTTTGAGAGTTTTTGCCAAGATGAGGGTCGTTTTAAACAATCGATATTTAAAGGACGAATTTCTGGCCAAAATTTTAAATACGTGTTTTTATTAAACAGTAAATCAGGAATTGTCTTCAGCATTTATTTTCGAATTCATTACGTCTCGCTGAGGGACCAATCTTGGGAAACTCTTTTTTTCAATGAATTTTTCATTAATTCTGTTAATGGAATCTCGGATCCCAAATGACTGATGAATTCGCAAAGCTTTTTGGTAGACAATGGAATCAATTTATATTTAGCCGATATCTTGCTGTGCAGATAGCTGGGAAGATAGCGATAATGTTTATTGACTTGAAAAAATAGTCAATATCGTTGTGAAGTAAGGCGATTTGATGGAGGGAAATGGGAATCGCATAGGATGTGCAGGCAGACGATTGAAATCGATTAACAAAATAAACTAAAATTGCTATGGACTTTAAATTAAATGACAATACAGCATGATTGCATGATAGACAAAAAAAAAGAGGGAGAGAGTTTGAGACAGAGAACGGTGGATAGTCGTAGAGAGAGGAAAGAAGCACGGAGAGATAGATAGATAGATAGAGAGAGAGAGAGCGAGAGAAGAGAGAGAGAAGGGAACCAGGAAGAGAGAGAGAGAGAGAGAGAGTGAGAGAGAGAGTGAGAGAGAGAGAAAGAAAAGGTGAAATACAAAATAGGGTCGGGATAGAGAGAGAAGGATGGTTAGCGAACAAGAGAGAGAGAAAAGAGAGAGGGAGAGAGAACGACGATGGAGTACGAGAGAAAAAGAGATATCAAATGAGAGATAAAGAACGAAAGAAGGAAAATAAGAAAGATAGGGAGAGTAGAGACAGAGAGAGAAAAATTAGAGAGAAAAAGAGAGGCAAAGAAAAAAAAAGGTAAGAATTATAGAGAAAGAGAAGATAAAGAAAGAGTCGCCCAGACTATAGCCATTGGGTCCGTGGAGCTGGAGCTTATCCCAGTTTCGATAGCGGAAGGGGGAATCGATCTCGGTCTGATTGCGTGTGAAGCGACAGCTCTACCAATGAGCTATTGGGATCCCAAAAGAGGGAGAGTAGATAGAGAAGAATGAGGGATATGGAAAGAGAGAGAGAGAGAGAGAGAGAGAGAGAGAGAGAGAGAGAAAGATAAAGAGAAAGAGCGATAATGAAAGAGAAATGGAGTGAGAGGTAGACAGAGCGAGAAGATGGAGAAAAATGCAAAGAGAGAGAGAGAGAGAGAGAGAGAGAGAGAGAGAGAGAGAGAGAGTTAATCTTGCAGCTTAATCTTCATCGTGTATTTACGTGGCCGTCAAACCTGTTGCTCCAGTTCGAGGCCCACTAGTGGGAAGACAAAGTTGATTCCTAAGAAAAGACTCTTTACTCACATTCCCACACTTACTCAGGCGTAACATAAGTACCAAGCCTATAACAACATTGCCTATGTCAAAATAAAATGCAATACATCCTTATAGTTATCATGTTAAATGTTGTTCTTGGCTTGGGATATCTTGTAAATCTTGTTTCTTTAAGCGCAGTAAGCGTCCTTTTCCAAAGACTCAAACATGCGGCGCTTAAAGCAGGACTCGAACCCAGGACTTACTGGTCTGAAGGAGAGTGTCATATCACAAAACCATATAGCCACACAATATATTCTGCCATGTGTTGTATCGGACATCGAGTGTTATTATATGTCCCTAGAATTACCCAGGGGACGCATTAGAACACAAAATGTGTCTGTTAGAATATAAGTATGGGTAGCATGAGTACAATGTTTCCGTTGGAATACAAGTATAGGTTGCATTAGTACAGACAATGTGTCTGTTAGAATACAAGTATGGGTAGCATTAGTACAGAAAATTTGCCTCTTAAAATACAAGTATGGGTGACATTAGAACAGAAAATTTGTCTGTAACAAAACAAGTATGGGTGGCCTTAGGACAGACAATCTGGATGTTAGAATACAAGTGTGGCATTAGAACAGAAAATTTGTCACTGTAAGTCACAATTGCATGTGTGCGATTAGGAATTAGTGAAGCACTCTGTATGTAAGACGTCTTTTCCTAGGACTAAACCATACGGTGTCATCAGCTAGACTCAAACCGAGGCCTTATAGTTCAGAGGTCTACTTACTGTGGCAACAAATGTCCACACAACCACACAGAAATGGACGCAAATTTAGGAAACCACAAGTAAAATCGAAACCTAAGGTAGGAAAAGTCTGGATTCTGGCGTTTCTCCTCCTCCTCCTTCTCCTCCTCCTCCTCCCTCTCATCCTTCTTCTTCTTCTCCTCCTCCTCCTCATCATCATCATCATCCCTGTTCCAGGGGATGACGGGAAATGGTCCTCCAGTTGTCACCGTCTTGGATATGCCTTGTGTATTGGTGGAGATCCATCCCTCCCCGACCAATCCTTGATGTCAGTAATCCAAGTTCGTCTTTGTCGACCTCAAGATCATTTACCTTCTACCTTCTTATTGGGGGTCCCCATGGCTCAGTTGGTAGAGCACTGCCTTCACATGCAAAGTGACCGAGATCAATCCCGGTGCAGTCGATATTTTTTTCTGAACCCCCTGTCCACCTAGCAGCGATTAGGTAGCTGGGTCTGTTAGATCTGGCGGAAAGTACTTTGCGGTTGATTAGCGTCTTATCCAAAGGGTTTCAAGCAATTTCTATTGTCCGTTTCACCCTATAGAAAACGGGATAAACCTAGGCTCTATGGAAGGCTCTGAAGGACTACTTCCTTCTAAACAATCTTTAATAAAACTTTGGAGTCATTTATTATAGCCCCCAAAAATGATTTTCTCGATTCTGGCGATAGAAAAATATAGTATTAAGTACCCGTCTTAATCTTAGAAATTGCCACGATTGAAACGTTTTTGCCAAGATGGTGGGTATTTTGATCAATCTATATTTAAAGGACGAATATTCTGGCCAACATTTAAATTCTTTTTTTTTAATTTTTACAGAGTACGGCAGAGCTGAGGTGAGAAGGATTGACGCCCAAACAATTAGAATAATTCTTCCATGCACAATCATTATTATTAACGCCAACTTTATCATCACCATCACCATCGTCATCACCACCACCACCATCATCATCACCACTACCACCACTACCACCACCTCCACTTCCTCCACCACCACCACCACCACCACAACCACCACAAACACCATCATCATCATGATCACCACCACCATCACAACCACAAACATCATCATCATTATTCTGCCGGATTTTGAAAAAGAACTTTATGTTTTTGACCAGAAAAAGTCGTCCTTCAAATACCGTTCCATTAAAATGGCCCTCATCTCGACATCAGCTCTCAACCTCAGTACTCCATCGTAGTGGCTATCATCATTTTGTCAACACAAAAATACACAATACCAAAACAATCAACCGTTTTACACAAAAACACAAATACCTAGACAATAAACCGTTCTGCACAAGCCTACATAGCGATGTAAAGAGATAAAATCTTCCAGTCCACAATAGCCTGTGCTGTGGTCTTGATGACGAAGCGAACCCATTGGAAAACCTGACATCGATCACCCATTGGGGACCAAAACGTCAAAACCAACTCTTATTTCATTCATGAGAAAAATCAATTAGTTACAAAGGTTGGGGTGGTGGAGATAGATATTGTCTATGTGTGAAAATGGTTGGTGTAGATAACTAGTTCTATGTGTGAAAATGATTGGTATAGATATAGATATTTTTATTGGTTTGGTAGGATTGAACAAGAGGATGGAGCGACTAGACAAAATAATTAAGGCTGAAAGAGTTAAGAGATCCAGGTAGACATAAGCGAAGGAAAGTGGAGAATGACATGTAAAAACTGAGGTTGGAAAGTTAAAACCCAAACCATTTATAGCAACCTTTCTGCTTTACAAAACATTATCACCATCCCTACCATTACCATTATCACCTCCACCATCACCATTGTCATCATTGCATTATCAACACTACAATCCCTATCATCATCACCGTTATCACCTCCACCATCAACATCCCTACCATTATATTATCATTATTATTACTTTCACAAATGAATATGAAAGCTTAAAAAAAGAATGAAATACCAAACACGGAAAGTGTCTGGTTCAAAAATTGGATTACTAAATTTTAGATCGTGCCGTAATAAAATTCAAAATATAATCGACATTATTGAATACTATTTTTGTCATTTTGGAAACATGGCTTAATCATTCATATGATGACCCAGTTCTGAAAGCAATTACACCCGAAGGCTTTTGTATTAAATCATTTCCACGCATTGGTAGGAAAGGGAAGTGGAATTGCAATTATTTACAACGTGTCACTCCTTGATAAGATATCATTCCACCATGATGATTTTAGAAGTTTTGAGTACGCTAGATTTGCCATTCATGAAAATAATTTTTAAAAGTCGTTTCACTGTACTACCGCCAACCACCAAGCCAACGAAATAAAATATCAACATTTGATTTTTTCATCAGAGTTCGGAGAATTTATGTCTATTCAATCCATAAACAAAAAGCATAATATTTTTATGGGTTATTTTAACATTGATTATTTCGGAAACAAAAATGAATCCAAAGTATTCCGGAAGCTTATTGATTCAAACAATTCTATTCAACTCGTAAGCTGTCCTACGAACACCATAGTCACACAATAGATCATGTCATTACTGACATTGGACATTCTCTCTCTTCACCTGTCTTGAATATTGATAAATTAATCTCGGACCATCATTTAATTGTGTTTTGCGTTTTATTCCCAGTGAAGCTTGAAATAAAAAAAGATCTCTTAATATGAAGAATATAAACGCGAACAAGACCTTGACCATATCGTTAAAAATAAACATGATGCAAATAGTCTCCACGAGTCAATTGTTGGTACGGTGGACAAGCATGCTTCCTTAAAAACTAGAGCAGTAAGGGTTAGACGTCAAGAACCATGGTATAATACAGAAATAAAATTGACTGGATTAGCCAGAAGGCGCGCAGAAAGAAAATGGCTCAAGTCCAGAGATGCTATTGATAAGAAACTGTACATCGCGGCTAGAAATGATGCAAAAGCCGTCAATTTCAGGGCCAAAAAGAAAATCCATGAAGACAGCCTGAAAAACGTCGGGCGTTCGAGACAATTATTTGCCTTGACCAAGGAACTGCTGGGACAACAGATGCAAGCAGTTCTCCCATATTTAATCGATCGTGCAGATCTACCAACTCGCTTTGGTCAATATTTTAAAGAAAAAAAAAACGGATACCATCAGGAAAGAACTCTCATCTGAATCGATCCAAATAACATTTGACAAATTTCATGGTGATTCATTAACAAATTTTTCAAAGATCACTGAAGCTGACTTACGTGACTGCATTATGTCGTCTCCAACCAAAAGTTGCGATTTAGACCCCGTAAATACTGCCATGCTAAAAAAGTGCATTGATGTAATTTTAACACCATTTACATGTATTGTTAATAATTCGTTGCAGTCAGGTGCTGTACCAGACATTTACAAAGTTGCTTATGTCAAACCCCTTTTGAAAAAAAACCTGATCTAGATAAAGAGAACTTAAAAAACTATCGCCCTGTCTCTAATCTTCCTTTTCTCTCTAAAATCTTAGAAAAGCTTATTTTGAAACAATTACTGTCTCATCTTAAAAATAATTGTCTTGAAGAAAAATTGCAGTCGGCTTATAGGCAACATCATTAGACACACTTGTTAGGGTTGTTAATGATCTCATCTCTTTTATAGACAACGGTTCATGTTCTTTGCTGAATTTGCTTGACATATTGTCTGCTTTTGATAATATTGGTCACAATCTTCTCCTCAAACGTCTTGAAATTACTTATGGCTTGTCTGGTGCAGACTAGTTTACATGAAGCGTAGGTTCGATTCTGCCAGACCTCTGCTTCATGACCTGCATTGGCTGCCTGTTGAGAAAAGGATTAAATTCAAATTTTGTGTTTTAGTGTATCATTGTCTTGAAGGTACTGCCTCTTCCTACCTTTCGGAACTAATTGAAAGATATTGATTACCCCGCCCCTTAAGTTCGGCCAGTGATTCCACGAAACTAGTTGTCCCTCGAATACGGAAAAATGCTAGAATGAGATCCTTTTCTCATTTCGGACCCTCTGTTTGGCACGCTTTACCACAGAGCATTCGTGAAAAAGAATCCTTGTCTTTTTTTAAACGTTCGCTTAAAACATATCTGTTTCGTCTTTAGTAGATGTTATTAGAAGCAAGATAGGTCTGTCTGGTTTGTGTTGTGTGTGTGTGTATGTGTGTGTGTGTGTGTGTGTGTGTCTGTATGCTTGTGTGTGTGAATGAGTATGTTTCAGCCAAAGGAATTTGTAATTTAAGCGCTTAGAGTCTGGTGTCTCGTAGATATAGCGCTATATAAGTTTTCAGCATTATTTTCAGCATTATTATTAATGCAGTTTAGAAAGTGAAATATAAAAACAAGTAGACTATTGTTCGAAAATAAATACAATGGAATTTTAAATAAATACAAAAATTAAGAGATGTGGGTATAAGTATAATCATTAGTGGCAGAAGTAACAGTAGTAGTAGTAGTAGTAGTAGTAGTAGTAGTAGTAGTAGTAGTAGTAGTAGTAGTAGTAGTAGTAGTAGTAGTAGTAGTAGTAGTACTGATACTGATTTGTAATAAAAGGAAAAGACGATGGATGGCCGGAGGAATCGGGGGGAGGGGGAGGGGCGGGGGGGGGGGGCAAGAGACAAAGGTAGTATAATATTTAAATGAGGTCCAGTCTCGAGTTCATGCCGTGAGTTGAAAGGGTGTTCAGTTTTAGTATCAGTTCTGCCTCCCTGTATTTCCCATGCTGTTTAGTGGTGTGACAGAACTGAAGGACGGCAATTTGGATGTCGTGTAATCCTCGATGACTGGACCCATTGAAGTGGTGGGCGACAGGTTTGTCCTCGTCGTTTTCAATAGACCGCAGATGTTGTCCAAACCTGTCGCTTAGTCTCTTGCCAGTTTCTCCCATGTATGTCTTGTGGCAACGTTTGCAGATTATAGCGTAAATTAGGTTATGCGATCCGTGCAGGTGAACGCGTGTCGGATGTACCACACTTTATCCGGGAATTTGATGGAATTTTCCACGAATAAGTCCTGCATCTGCAACGTCCACAAGGCTCCGTTTTACGTTGATTATCGGCCATATCCATCATCAAGCGGCTCCTTGCTAGTATGTCCCTCAAATTGCGGTCCCGGCTGTAGAAATAAAATTTGGTGCGTAAAAGGGGGAGGAAAACGTTTCGTGTTTTGTATATTGTTCTTGTTTCAAAAGTTGATAATATATTCAATTTTTAACATTACTTTTTACAGTCCACAGCTTGTAGCAGCTTTAGTAACACCTTGAATTTTTCCCCCATTCACTTCAGTTTGTAGAGATTGGATTATCTCTATTTTGGGCGACTGTCGGACACGGTGCATAATTTGTTATTCATCGGCTGTTATTGAATTATTTGTGACAAGTGTGGATATTTGTGGCCAATCGTCTACAAACGGTATAAAGTCGGTGTGAACAAAATGCATATTTATTTCCTTCAGCCCCTCTTTCCCATCCATAGACAAATGGCCATATTCTCTGCCATTCCATTGCTTGCAAAGAGTGCACGTCTATGGCATTTCCTGGATAGTGTTAATATTTTTCTCGTTCCGATAGTTTTCATCACAGGATTTAAAGAGAATAAACAAAATAAACATAAACAAAATTCCCTTTATTCGTCCCTGAGTGGAAATTTTACTTAACGATTTATTCCAAGGGAAGACTGGAATAACCCAGGCGTCAGCCGCAGTACAGCGTCGCAAAGTGAGCTAATGTTATGTGACTTGCTCAAGACCACACAGCGTGGCGGTTAATTGAACTCGGTACCTTTCGGGTATGAAGCAAAGACCATACTACTGAGCCACGCAGTCCCATAAATTTGTTTATAGTTCAAAATTCGACATTGTTTTGTGGAATTGGTTTTGATGAACAAAATCTTGTCTGCCTTGGACTTACGTCTTTTGTATTTGAGTGAAAAAATATATTTTTGTGTTGGGTGGGGGTAACGTTTTGGGGAGTTTCCTGAAAATGATCGGGAAAATTAAAGCCTTTCACTCTCGATGGCATCAGACCTCGCAGCCTCGGTCGTCTCTCTTATTCTTGAGGTGAAGACTCCAACCGTCTCTGTCTTGTAGCTTCACCGGTGAGTCGTTATAATGTATATGTTTATAACTTTACGTGTAAATAGTCAATTGTGTGTCTGCGTTGGTAGATGGGTGGCTTTGTGGGTTGTGGCACAAGAAACGTGTTGTTGTCACCAATCGCTTTGAGCATTTATGAATTTGAAAATGCGTTAAACAAGTGTCATATATTGTTATTATTATTATCATCATCATCATCATCATCATCATCATCATCATCATCATCATCATCATCATCATCATCATCATCATCATCATCATTATATTTTTTTAAATATTATTAGTATTATCAGTTCAACTTCAAATTAAAACATCAAATTAGTTGCCGATATATTTCTGCTTACAGACGACTTTTCCATTTTACAGAGCGTATTTAGACGTTTATGAAGAAACATTCTGAAGCGCATTGTGAACACTAAATCTGTAGAAACGCGCTATATATCGATTTCATTATTTGATTGTCTAGTCGTTTACACATGCGTGTCAGGTAGACGTTCGCGCGATTAGTCATCAAAACGTGTGTTCTCTAAGACACATTTTCTGGCCTAATGGGTCTCCTGAGTATTTCTTCAATATACACATACTGACACTCTGGCTAATGGATAACACAATTAGCAAACAATTAATTATGATATCCAATTACAAAACAACTTTTTACAATTTTAAACCAAAACAATATGGAAGAAAATGATGACATCAAACCATCTATTCTTTGGTTTCTAAAACCTTTGGAGCATGTGAGTGACCAGTCGTTCGAGGTGTGGCAGCAGCTTCTAGTGATATCACTCCAGGATATTATGATGGTTTATCCAGGTGGCAGCAGCTTCTTATGGTGCTCACACTTCCATGTTATGACGATCGACCCAATCTGCAAATTCCGTACCGCACTCGTGCACCGTCGCAAACCCGCCCGGAAGCTTCGTCACAACGCACCGTTCAACTAGATGCTCTGCGGTTCCGGGCTCATTACTACAACGGATATATGTCGGACTGGTGGCAAGTCCCCACTGATGAATTGACCGTGCCAATCGGCTGCCACCCAATGTCTCCTCTTACTGGCGGAAAAGCCTGGCAAGTTCTCCCTCAGTTTCGAGGAGTCGCTGTCCCCGCCGTGTTCATGTTGGATGGGTGGAAAGTCGTGTTCATGTGGGATGGGTGAAAAGTGATGTTCATGTGGGATGGGTGGAAAGTCATGTTCATGTGGGATGGGTGAAAAGTCGTGTTCATGTGGGATGTGTGGAAATTCGTGTTCATATGGGATGGGTGAAAAGTCGTGTTCATGTGGGATGGGTGAAAAGTCATGTTCATGTGGGATGGGTGGAAAGTCATGTTCATGTGGGATGGGTGGAAAGTCGTGTTCATATGGGATGGGTGAAAAGTCGTGTTCATGTGGGATGGGTGGAAAGTCGTGTTCATGTGGGATGGGTGGAAAGTCGTGTTCATGTGGGATGGGTGGAAAGTCGTGTTCATGTGGGATGGGTGGAAAGTCGTGTTCATATGGGATGGGTGAAAAGTCGTGTTCATGTGGGATGGGTGGAAAGTCGTGTTCATGTGGGATGGGTAAAAAGTCGTGTTCATATGGGATGGGTGAAAAGTCGTGTTCATGTGGGATGGGTGAAAAGTCATGTTCGTGTGGGATAGGTGGAAAGTGATGTTCATGTGGGATGGGTGAAAAGTGATGTTCATGTGGGATGGGTGGAAAGTCGTGTTCATGTGGGATGGGTGGAAAGTCGTGTTCATGTGGGATAGGTGGAAAGTGATGTTCATGTGGGATAGGTGGAAAGTCGTGTTCATGTGGGATAGGTGGAAAGTCGTGTTCATATGGGATGGGTGGAAAGTCGTGTTCATGTGGGATGGGTGGAAAGTCGTGTTCATATGGGATGGGTGGAAAGTCGTGTTCATGTGGGATAGGTGGAAAGTCGTGTTCATATGGGATGGGTGGAAAGTCGTGTTCATGTGGGATAGGTGGAAAGTCCCCAGTGAAGAAGCTTTGCTGCGTTTGACACGTTCTTGATCTCATTCTGTTTTCTATTTGCCGTTGTAGAGCAAAAATACCATTTCTTACAATGCAAAACGATTCAAGGTTCATAATTCTTATTTTAATTCCATACTCCATTTTATTTTTGTCCCACATTCATCGTGACCGACGTCGACGTATTGGTAGATCTGATAACCGAGCCCAAATATGGCCTTAATTTAACAACGTTGTAATGGACAATATTTTCCATTGGTTTGAGAGTTTTCTCAATGCAATCATGAGCCCCTTATAATTTGTGTTATCAGACCTGTAAATGAAGTCACGTTGGTTTGGGACTTTTCAATTACAACAATGAGTCCATTACAATTTGGGTTATAAGAACTGTAAATATGAACACGTCGATCCCGACATAATACCGTTTCAAGAAGGTGGGTAACATTTTTATCCAATTGTCTGACGTGAATAAAAACCAGACAATAATAATTTGGTTAATGGAGATTAAGAGATAATCTTGTCTGAATCGATGTCCTTAGGATGGAAACTGAGTGCATTCATTTTCGTCTCCATTTGCTTTCAATCCGTAAACAACGGGTGTGCCATACCCGCTATTCATCAGGAACAGGAGACGAAATTGAATGCACTCAGTTTAGAGCCTCGGGGAATCAACGAAAACAGGATGAATGTAAATCATTTTAAAGTGTCCACATTTGCACAATTGGAATTTTTTGTTTCATTTACAAGGCTGATGTTTTGATGAAGTATTTTGGTCTGGGAACACAATGGGGTTTTATATTGTCATTCTTTGGAAATACACGTATTAAAAATTTTAGACAGAAAATTCATCTTTCAAACTGGATCGATAAAGTGACCCCCATCATGATAAAAACTTCCAAACTGGGACTTCATATGTGTCTAGGATCCGTCTGGGATTGTTGTGTTCATGAATTGAGTGATTTTGTGAGGCTTGTTCCCCCTTTCCCATCAGTGGTTTTTTTTGTTTGTTTTTGAATTGAGCTTTTATATAGCGCAATATCCAGTAAACGTCTTCAAAGCGCTTTACAAGGGGTCCCTGACCAACAGCAACACTTAACATGTAATACGTATCATGACACCTGTTAGGCGATAATATATTTTTTTTTCAGACAGAGACAACGCTGTTAACGGCCAGGTACTCATTTTACACTCGAGCACGGTGAGAGAATGTGAGTAAAGAGTCTTTTCCAAGGACTCATCTATGCGCCGAACGAAGCTTGAACCCCTTTCGATCCAAAAGCTAGTGTCAAACCACATGACCACATAGCCGCCTAGTTTAAAGGTGTACTGACATTTTGATTGTGTTCACGGTGCTAGACACAACAAAGGGACATAATCTGTAATAAACGCATTTCCTTCATAGATGTTTAACAATGAGTAAAAAGGGAGATAATAAAAGAGAGAAGACCAATTTAGTACATGGAGTATCGATTTTGGTCTTTCGTTTCTTGGTTCATTTCAAGTCAATTGCTCGAGGCAAAAACGGTCTTTAATTGATCAAGGTCTTTGAAGTGTGGATGTGCAGCCATCGGAAATTGGGGTGGATTGGGTTAAGCGCCTCGGGGTTTCATTGTTGTTTAGATTTTGAAATACGTATAAAGGTTACTGCCCAAAACATGTTTTTAAGACTTAGGCTGGTTGCAGTGTTTTTAGATAGATTTAAAGACAAAGATGTTTCATTTCCCAGTTTGTTCCTATTGCTGTGTGTTTGGTTGTTTACGTTATTCTCTTTTTTCTGTAGTATAGTTTTTTTCTTTTCTTTTCTTTTGTTTGAATTTGAGCTATTATTTAGAGCAATATCCACGAACCGTGAACAAAGAGCTTTACAAATGGCCCCTAATCAACAGCAACGCGTAACATGTAGGCATGACGTCTTTTAAGCGCTTGTGCAATTTTTTTTTCAGATATAGACAACGCTGATATCGTCCAGGTACTCATTTTACACGACCTGAGTACGGGGAGAAAATGTGAGTTAAGATCCGTTTAAAGGACTCGTATATATATATATATATATATATATATATATATATATATATATATATATATATATATATATATATAAACAAAAACCATGAAATAATAGTGCTCAACTTTTTTTTATAAAAGGAGCTATTTATAAAATGTTATTTCAAGTATAATTATGATCAACTTCTACAATATTGTTTCGAGCATTCGCTCCCATCAGGAAATGAAAGTAAAAGTAGATTGTTGTGTTTATCGTACTTTTTCGGGTTCGAGGTTATGATGGTTTGTAATCAAATAAATGGTGTATGGTGTTTGATTCTATGTCTACATGAAGATGTTAGTTTGTTTCTTATGTTTAGTGTTGTCATGTTTGGTTTTGTGATGATGTAGAATTTTTCTTCCAAGCAGAGGTTGCAAAACTTAGAAGAGCGGGCGTACGACTGTGCTCTGGAGATGATTTTCCATGTATTGCTGTGTTGTATGTTTTTTCTTTGAGGTTCCAAATGTGTTCGTTTAGTGTAGTAGAATGTCTTTTGTGTATGTTTCTTTGGTGTGTCTGGGTGTGTAACTGTGGCTTGATGAATAATGTTTTGAGTCAGGCAGTTGCCGTTTAATGGGCATCTTGCCTGGGTCCTGCTGTTGCGTTTTTTTTCACTATGTTGTTGTTGGACTGAGCTGGCTGTGATAGTTTTTGTTTGTTGTTGGAAGAAATAATGTTTTGAATTATTGGCATGCAAGTGTATCCTATTTTGATGGTGTTTTTGGTCGTGACGGGGTTAGGATATGACCCGGAGGAAAGCATATTTTTAGTAAATTGAAGAATTTGTTACCGATTGAGGTTGTCACATTCTTGCTGTAACCATGTTATATGTCGTTTTCTTTGACGTTTTTTTTTCGTTGGGTTGGTAATGGTCTCTTCTTCATATTTTAGTTTGTAGTCATGGTCTCTTCTTCATATTTTAGTTTGTAGTCATAGCTACTTTTTTGTAGTGCTCCTGTGTATGGTGGGATTGCATCGTTGAATTTGTTGATGTTTGTATAGAATTGTTAGATAGTAGTTTGTTAATGTTTTCTAGGATGTATTTTATTATAGATGGCGGGCAGTTGCTTTTTATTGTAGAAGTTGATCATAATTATACTTGAAATATTATATTATATATGCCAATATTATATTATTATATATATATAATGATGCCTTTTCATCTAATTCTCGATCCGATAAAATGGAATGGAATTCCTAGCTAAGCACTCCAATGCTTCATTAACGCGTAAACGCGTACATTATAACGGTCAGGGTAATTGGGCGTAAAGCAAAATGGATAAAATGACCCTCTTGATAATATGAGGTTCTTTCACCTTATTGAATCCACAGCATTCAAGGACGTGACCATTAGGAATGGCGTTAGTCTCTGATGGAATTAGGCTGGACAAGGGACTGCCATGCTGCATTAGACCCAATAACATTACTCCGTGGTTCCAAAGACTCTTTACATGCTTTTCTCTAAATGGACTATGGGATAAAAATTATCCAACGATAAACGCTTTCAACATGGTAGTGTATTAATTCAAGTCCTCGGCGTTATATATGACGTATTCACACAGAATAAGCTGTGATTCTTTTTTACGAAACCCGACGAAACCCGACAAAGTTAAGGGTAGTAGGCAGCAGTGGGGAGTGAACTGGGGATTCAAGGAAGTGTACACCAGTGGGGAGTGAACCTGGGACTATGGGAAGAGGAGGGTGTTTCTTTTTTACTAAACCCGCCAAAACCGACGAATCCCGACGAGATCCGACAAAGTTATGGGAGGTAGGCAGCAGTGGGGAGTGAACCTGGGACTATGGGTTTCGGTGGGTTTCGTAACAAAGAAACACTCAAAATAAGCAGGAGTGTTTTTTTTTTCTCCAGACAACGTTTTAGTCTCGAACGCCTTTTTCACAATAAATACGTTGGAGGGAATAACGAGGAGAGGGACTTTTTTCACACGGCACGGACAGGAAGTCGTAATCCCTGACCGGAAGTCAAGACAATTTCGACTCATGACTAGAACTGTTGTGGAGTGTAAAATGTGTTTAGTTAGTTGATGAGGCCAGCCATCTGTGCGTGACGTAATCTGATTGTGGTGGTTGTTGACTGGTGTTTTTCTTTGTTTTTGTTTTAAAAATAAGATAAGAATAATGAATTTCTGAAAATAATTAAGCAAGTAAATTATAATGAAAAGGAAATACCACAAAACTGAACACATCTCTCATACCTCACAAATTCTCTCTCTCTCTCTCTCTCTCTCTCTCTCTCTCTCTCTCTCTGCGTGTGTATGTGTGTGTATATGCATGTTTGTTTCGGTTTCGGTTTGTTTGTTATTTTTTGAATTATTTTTACTTTTTTTTTTTGGTGGTAAGGGGAGGGGGGGGGGGGGGGAAGGCTCTGGGAGGCTTTCATGAGTCTAAAGATAGGGTTATCTTTTTAGTTGGAATAATGAAAGTGTCTATTGTACCGATTGACGGATGGGTTGCGTGTTTGAGGATTTAAGTATGAATTCATTTGACCCTTTAAATGGGGACAAAAAATTGTGTGCTTGATATCCCAGTCTCTCTCTCTCTCTCTCTCTCTCTCTCTCTCTCTCTCTCTCTCTCTATATATATATATATATATATATATATATATATATATATATATATATATATTATATATATATATATATATATATATATATATATATATATATATATATATTATATATAAATCTTTCTCTCTGCGTTTGCGTTTACATTTCTTCTATTTCAGTGTATCTCTCTCTCTCTCTCTCTCTCTCTCTCTCTCTTTTTTTCTGTATATATCTCAGTCTATCTCTCTCTCCCTTTCTCTTATATATATATATATGCGTGAACTTGAACGTTTATAACATTTTTGGTGCAATTTAGAGAGAACCAATCATCAATACTGCCGTCTAAACATAATAGCAAATAGCTGAGTGACGTTAATGTGGCTCCCTCTATAGTGTCTTAGAATGAACAAAACAATAAAAGTTCAAATTTCCGTTCATTTCTACTTCCAATTTAATAATAATAATGATGATGATAATAATAATAATAATAATAATAATAATAATAATAATAATAATAATAATAATATAATAATAATAATAATAATAATAATAATAATAATAATAATAATAATAATAATAATAATAATAATAATAATAATAATAATAATAATAATAATAATAATAATAATAATAATAATAATAATAATAATAATAATAATAATAATAATAATAATAATAATAATATGCATATTTCTAAGGGCCTTTCATGAAAACCTCAAAGCGCTTATCCAACTAGGTCACCCAAGACAGAATATCGAGTGACGTGTAGAAAGATACTCGACTTCAAACTGATATGACTTTGGTTCGAGTCCAGATTTGTGGGGCGCAAAGTTGAATCCTCTGAAAAATTGAGCTTTTTTATAACGCAATATCGACTAAATGTTCTCAAAGCTCTCTACATGGGGTTCCTAGCCAACAGCAACACTTAACATGTAGAGAGAACGCTGTTAAAGGCCAGGTACTCATTTTACACCTACGTACGGTGAGAGAATTTGAGTGAAGAGCCTTTTCCAAGGACTTTTGTTTTTTTTTTTGGAGGTTTTTTTGTTTTGTTTGTTTGTTTATTAATTTTATTTTGTTTGTTTTTCTTTTTGTTTTCTTTTGTTGTTTTTTATAATTTTTTTGTTTGTTTTCTTTTATTAATAATGTTATTTTTCTTTTGAATTAAATAAAAAAAAATATTGGATTAGAATTTTTTCTGACTAAAATGAAAACGTTGCGTTTTGTGAGACCACGTGATCTAGGCTGTAAGAGGGTGATCCGAGACTAAGATGAAAATATGGAGGCGTGAAACTTCGGAGATCCTTTATTTGTGGGTGTCGATGTCAAGTCGGTAAACATGGCATTTGAATATTGATGGTATGTGTTTAAATGAAATAAACACCATTTCTGTCCGCTATAGATAGTTCGAAGATGACGTCACTCAAGCCTTTGTTATTGTATTTTGCCATCCGCGTTTGTGAGTGATACTCACTAAACTGTATTACCCCGACTGTAAAAGTTCATTGTTACACAGAGTTTTGTGTGTTGGTCCGTCATACGTCCGGATGGCAATGTTATGAGCTTCTCAGCCAAGGCATACTATCTATATCTTACAAATACACAAACGTTTTTTGATGCCATGCGGCTGGCCAAAAAAGCCCACAACATTTCGCCAGCCGGTTATAACGTTCCAACATACATAACTGTTTATAGTCAGATTGATACAATTTGGTGCGAACTATTCTTAAAATGTGTCTGGCTAAAATAATAATAAAGACCTGAGTGACGTAAATTTCAATCGGAGCGATCTATATTCATGTTTTCGTCAAACCTGGTCATCGATCACATGATTTGTTGCTGTACAACGATTGGACATTTCTCAATGTATCTAAACACGATGCTTTGTTTATGAAATTTGTAAACATACCCATGAGTCATGCTGAGCAAAATGACCAATTGTCACGTTGGATGTTTATCAAACTGTGAACACTTTTTGTCATTTTGAGCACACTTTGCAATGTGACCAATGACCTCGAGCACATAGAAATGTAATATAGATCATCCCCATTTATCTATCGCCTGAGAGAATTTAGTGAGATGAATATAGAACGCTGCGAAAACCGGTGCCAAACTTCAATTGTATTACATATAAACATTATGAGTGAGAGAATGTTTACCGACTTGACACGACCTGGCATAGATACGCATCGTCTACTATTAAAACCCGATTGCCACGTCAAAAGTTTCGCGTCTATGTGCTCTTGTGTATGACACTCGCGTTCGGATCGGAAGGTCCTGGGTTCGAGCCTCGCTCGGCGCATAGTTGAGTCCTTGGAAAAGATTCTGTACTCACATTCTCTCACCGTACTCAGGTGTAAAATGAGGACCTGGCCGTTTACAGCGTTGTCTGTCCGATATATATATATATATATATATATATATATATATATATATATATATATATATATATACTTGCATAATATGTGTAGACCTGTCGCTTATATTTGTATATCATGTTTTCATGTTTCTTTTTGTTATCGAGATTTTATTGTAAAGCGCACAGAGCCCTCCAACTGGAATATGCTCTCTCTCTCCCTCTCTCTCTCTCTCTCTCTCTCTCTCTCTCTCTCTCTCTCTCTCTAAATATATATATATATATATATATATATATATATATATATATATATATATATATTTCGCTGTTTCCGCTGTAATGAAAGGAACGATTTTGACGTCACTCAGCCGTTTGTTATTGTTTGGAGCCAGCCAGTTTTATGAGTAGTTCTCACTAAATTGTATTTATCAGACTATAAACGTTTAAGGTTTCACGTTGTTTTATGTGTCGGCACGTTATATCCGGATGGCCGATGTTACGAGAATTTTTTTAAAGCGCATAGCATCAATTGAAATAGATACAAATGTCTCCAGACGTGGTCCCATTATCCTAAGTATGTTTTTATCCAATAACCCAAGTTACCAGACCTTTCTGGCAGACAACACACACACACACACACACACACACACACACACACACACACATATATATACAGAGAGAAATTTAATACTAATAACGTAACGTTAGGCCAATCAACTAAAGTACAGATTGATTCATTCCAATATAAAGCATCATCCTTATCCATTCTGTCTTCCTAAACAAATTATTACAATTTGTTACATTAAAAACTTAAGCTTATATATAGAGCAGTATCCACTCATCGTGCTCAAAGCGCTTTACAATGGGTCCTAGATCAACAGCAGCATGTAACGTGTAGAATGAGACATGACGTCTTGTTCGGCGATATTACTTTTTTTTCGGACAGAGACAACGATGTTAAATGTCAAATGCTCATTTTACAAATGAGTACGGGGAGAGAATGTGAATAAAGAGCATTTTCCAAGGACTCAACTATGCGTCACTCGGTATTGGAACCCAGGACCTTCCAATCCAAAGACGAATGCCATACCACTAGACCACATGGCATTACTTTTTGTCCCATAGACTGAAATTAGTTGAAGACTAAAGGGGAAGAAGAGATGGCGGCACATTTTTATTTTATCAATTTTTATCTTGTTAAAATTTCCAGATCAATCCATGTCTTATGGCCGATTTAGACGTGCAGACTTCTTGCACACGGTCCGACGGTTGTAGATTGGACGCGGTGGATGCGGGTCACCGTCTTTTCGACGCATGTCGACGAGATAAGTTCCGTTAAGACGTACAGATAATGGGAGTGATCTATATTCATGTTTTCGTTCAACCAGGTCATCAATCACATGATTTGTTACTGTTATAATGGGAGCGATCTATATTCATGTTTTCGTTCAACCAGGTCATCAATCACATGATTTGTTACTGTCCAACTATTGGATTCTTAACACATGTAAACACGCTGCTTTTTAAAAAAATGAAGTTGTAAACATACCCATTTGTCAAGCTAACTAAAAAGACCAATCGTGATGCTGGATATTTAAAAAGTTGTGAACACGTTTCAATATGTGGGTCACTTTGAGCACATTTTTGCAACGTGACCAATAAACTCGAGCACGTGGAAAGTTAATATAGATCATGCCCATGCTCCGCGTCTGATCTGGGGCATCGTACTTCTGTTGTCAATCCTGGGAAACGGTGTGTGTGTGTGTATGTTTGTATATCCTTTCTTTAAAAAATATAGCCTTGTGGAGAACATTGTGCTTATTTGAGTCAATAAAAAAATTGATACGGCGCACAACTCTACTGAAAGATTTGAAAAAAAAATGTATTTTTTACAGATAGATAAACAGATAACTTGATTTCCTTTTATAATTTAAAATCATTTGAAAGTTCATTAAGTCAAACAGATATCATCAAAAAATTTACCGAAGACACTAACACTCTCATGGCCACACCCTCAACTCTATCTGTCCAGTAAAGTCCTTACTTCCGTTGTGTTGATTTAGCGGTGATCAGTGTTATGTAGTAGTGTGTTCTCATTGCGTGTATGTTTATGTGTGTGCGTGTGTGTGTGTGTGTGTGTGTGGTGTATACATTTGTGTGTGTGTGTGTGTTTTGGAATGTGGTTGCGTGGAAGAAAAAAAAAGGGGGGGTGTCCATCAAGTAGAGAAATTCCTGAGCAGGGGGGGGGGGGGGGGGGGGGGTTGGCATTTTTCAGCAAATCGTGGCATTCATAGTTATGTAATTCACTTGATCACATGACGGTATTCGGATTTACAGAAATTTTAAACAAGTTTCACCGATGAACAACATCAACTAATATTATTGCTGATATTACTGTCGTTTTTATGCCATCGATGTGATAATTATTGCCCTGGGAAATATTTAGTTAAACGTTGTCGGCAAACTGTCAATTGGTTCTGTCTAGCTTCTAGCCCGAACAAACCAAAAGTAGACAGATTCGGGGACTTGATATTTTTCGCGTCTGCTTCAGATTTTCATTTGACCTCACATAAGTTAAGTAAAGGAGAAACATTCCGAAAGCTCCTTAATCTCCAGTATTCATTCAATTTGTATTTTCACCGTTGATCTTTTGTCAGGCGTTCATTTATTCAATTTGTCATCATATAGATAGTATGCAGATGACGTCACTCAGGCCTTTGTTATTGTTTTTGCCATCCGCGTTTGTGAGTTGTTCTCACTAAACTGTATTAACCAGACTATAAAAGTTCATGGTTACACAGAGTTTGTGTGTTGGTCCGTTATACTTCCGGATGGCAATGTTGTGAACTCCTTGGCCAAGCGCATTCTATCTATAAAAGCGTTTTAAAAACTCTAGAACAAACCTTGATAGATTTGTGAAAGTTTAAAATTTCCTAATTTGACCATTGTTTTGATTCTCGGCCGCCATTTTAATTTGTGAAGTATTGAAGGTAGTGCAAAGCACTGCCAAGTACAGCGTGGTAAAGACTTGCGACTTATTGATATTGATATCTACTGACTGATAAACTAAAATCATGCCGAATAAAGCATGGCAGCGCCGACAAACACATCGATTAAAATGTGCATCTAATCGTAATCAAGCTAATCAAGAAAATGATTCTGGCAATATCGAACGAAAATAGTTCTTTCCTCGCGAAATTGCGGCTTTTTACTAGTATATATATATATATATATATATATATATATATATATATATATATATATATATATATATATATATTGTGTGTGTATGTGTGTGTATGTGTGTGTGTGTGTTTCCTCCCCTTTTCCATTGTGCCGTAAACTTCACTCACTCAATAGAGAGAGAGGCTCCCTTCCGTAGTTTGAAGTAAAATGGACTTCGGTGAAAACTAATCACCCTCTAGACCTCGATGATCCGTCAACTCGAAGACAGGAAAATATCAGGCGGCTCCTGATATAAGGAGCTTGGGCGGATATCCGTGGGACAGGATTGAAATTCCTGGTTTACACGCTCAGTTTTCGTGAGCTTTGGTCCATTATCCACAATTTTGTGGATATCCGTCGGACCGTGTGCGAAAAGTCTGTACGTCTAAATGGGCCACTAAAGTGACTTTGCCGATTTTTTTTCATACAATAAAAACGAGTAAGAAAAAGATTATGATGATGATGAAGAAGAAGAAGAAGAAGAAGAAGAAGAAGAAGAAGAAGAAGAAGAAGAAGAAGAAGAAGAAGAAGAAGAAGTTATGAGCATTTTCTTCATCTATAATCACAATCATTCCCACCTAACCAGATATTTGATATTTACTTTTTCAAAATAAGGAAACCATTTCACTACACCTTTTATTTTTGTTAAATGAGAACGTTCTTATTGGAAACATCATATCGATCAAGGAACAGACACTTCAGGATTAAGATATTAAACCAGCGTCTAGACCAATCAATCGCTTTGATCTCGTCACGTGTTCTTTCTGAAAGGGTCCAAATATGGATGAAAATATTTGAGGAAAAAATGACTTGCATGTTTAAAATGTATTTCTTCTTCTCAAGAAGATTCAGTTTGTTGTTTTGTTTTTTTTTTCTTTGTTTTTCTCTCACCTCAATTTTATTGACAATAAAGTGTTTTTAGTCACCTTTTAATTTTACCGTTGCGAGATAACCTAAAGTATTGTCTTGTTCTGAACAACCGCCATTAAAGAACTAAATGATGTACCGGAAACGGAAGTGACACCATTAAGTAGCGTGGCTAACCGTGTTGGCTTTGATGAATTATTTTCTTCTTTTTTTTATTTGAGAACAATTGGAAAATTTGTTTTATCGTATTTTTAACTTTAAGGAAAAAGTAGTGAGTCATTTTTATGTCAGTTGTTGAGCGGTCAAAGTAAATACTTTGCTGATAGAAGTTGTGGAATGTAAAACGTTGTGGACAAAATGAATATAACAGATGAAAACAAAATACAAATCACAGTGTCATCACGATGGAGCTAGGTATGAAGAAATAGATGAATAGGAGGACGAGGAGTGGAGGAGGAAGAGGAGGAGGAGGAGGAGGAGAGGGAAGAGGAGGAAGAAGAATTTAAGTTCTGCTAATTTAAATCACCTAAAGGAACCCCCAAAATCTTTATTTTTTTTATGAGAAATCCTTTTGACCACCATGCTACCCGATTGTACAACTCCATCTGTATTGAACCAAAAAATAGTGATAGTGATTTTAGAAAGCGGTTAAAAAATGAACTTTTCTGTAGGGCATATAATTTAGACTCTTAGTATATATTTTATTATAATATATTTTATTATCATATCAATGTGGTTTTTAACATGTCATTGTTATAAATGTGCATGATATCTGATGTGTTGATTAAAGCGCCAGTGAGCAATTTTGATTGGCACTAGGCTTTATATAAATTCATTTTTTTATTTTATCATATATTGGGACAGCGTGGCTAAGCGGTATGGTCTTTGCTTCGTAATTGAAAGGTACCGAGTTCAACTACCAGCCGCGCTGTGTGGCATTGAGCACGTCACCTAGCCTTAGCTCACTTTGCGGTGCTGCACTGCGGCTGATGCCTGGGTTATTCCAGTCTTCCCTTGGAATAGACCCTAAAGAAATATTTCCCCTTAGGGATGAATAAAGGTAATTTATTTATTATTATTTTTTAAAATTATTTTAATTTTGTTTTTAAGATGAAGAAGAATAAGAAGCCGGATATCGTTATAAACAGAGAAATGTTTTTTAGCTACAGAAATATATAAAATTTTGTTTCCATTTCAGAATATTTGCCTCAGGAACATTCAATATGCCACACGTTTCTTATGAAAATTGAATGCATTTCACGAGCCAGTTACTTTAAAAGGTTTTCATGAGATTTATTGAATGTGATAGAGTTGTCACCCCTTGTATTCAAATATGGGAGATAACTCCAACCACACTGTGCTTGACCTAGAATCGAACTGGGGGGAAAATGGGCTTTAGTGGTCCCTGGAGATATCTGGGTTTTGAAAAATGCAAGAAAGATTGGAAGGGGAAGGAGATGAAACTGGGCCTGATGTGTTTTCATCTATTCCTGCCGGGTAAACCTATTGTTTACAACTTAGTTTTAATCTTACGTATGACTATATTACAATTACGCCATTTTGCGCGGCATCGTTAGATGTCGTGGCCTAGACATTTCATGTAGGAATACAAACACTCCATCAAACAAACGTCTGATGTCAACTGGAATCGTCCATGTGGTGAAGACCCAGGTCTGAGAGGGTTATTTTTTCATAGGATGACGGTTCTTTTAAACAATCAATATTTGAAGGACGAGTTTTCTGGTCAAAAATTTTAAAATCGTGTTGTTGTTTTTTCTAAAGTACAACAGTATATCATCTAGACGTTATTCCCATTGCCGTTTACTGCCATTTGGTTCAAAACGATACAGAAAAGCATGGTCTAGAGTGGAATACAATACGACGTGAAATCAACGATCTAATTGTTATGTTTTTTCATCCAGATATCGTGTTTGGGTATTTGTCTTGTATGGATTTCCCTCCCTCCCTCCTCTCTCTCTCTCTCTCTCTCTCTCTCTCTCCCTCTCTCTCTATCTATCCATCTATCTATCTTTCTATCTCTCTCTCTCTCTCTCTCTCTCTCTTTCTCTCTCTCTCTCTCTCTCTCTCTCTCTCCTTTAGTATTTATTCCTCTCTGTCTAACATCCACTCTATTGTTCTCTGTCTATCTTTCCTTCAGTCTATGTACTCATCCATCCATAAATCTATCTATCTGTCTGTTTATACACCTATATACATAATATACAATTATATATATATATATATATATATATTATATATATATATGTATATATATATATATATATATATATATATATATATATATATATATATATATATATATATATACTTTCCATCCAAATATCTATCTATCTACTATCTATCTATCTATCTATCTATCTATCTATCTATCTATCTATCAGTCTATCTGCCTGTCTGCCTCTCTGTCTATATACCTATATGATATATATATATATAAATATATATATATATATATATATATATATATATATATATATATATGCGCTATCCATCCATTTATCCATCCATCTATCTATCTATCTATCTATCTATCTATCTATCTATCTATCTATCTATTTATCTATATTTCCATCCATCTATTCATCCATATATTTATTTACTTATCTATCCTTGTATCCATGTATTGATCAGTCTTAAATCGTCTATTTCTTTATCCATCCATCTATCTATCTATCTATCTATCTATCTATCTATCTATCTATCTATCTATCTATCTATCTATCAATCAATCTATCTATCTATCTATCTATTTAATTATCTACATTTCCATCCATCTATTCATCCATATATTTATTTACTGAATTATCCTTGTATCCATGTATTGATCAGTCGTAAATCGTCTATATGTGTGTGTGTGTGTGTGTGTGTGTGTGTGTGTGTGTGTGTGTGCATCTGTCTATCTATCTATCTATCTGAGTTGATATAACTTGAAACAAACATTTCAGAATAAAAATGCAAGAAAAAGATATTTTGTCAGACTAGATGCATTAATGCCTTAATGTGAAAAAAATATCTCTTTGTTAGGATTTTGAACTTTGTCTTGTCTAAAACTCTCAAACCCTGGACTTCCACGACGTCCCAGGTTTATGAATTGTCGACAAGACGCGAGCATTTTAATCGATCTATATTTGAAGGACGTTTTCTGGCCCAAATTTCTAAAATGTGTTATTTAGAGTATACAATAGATTGTCTATTCAGATGTAAGACTGGAGATTGCATCTTATTGGCATTTAACAAGGGGAGATAATTCTCCCGAAATGTTCTCGTATTGACAGATTTGATTTTCTTCTAATTTTCCCATCGTTTTTGGGCATCTTTTTGCCACACATCAAGACAACCCTTTTATCTGTATTTTGGAGAGGGATGTTTTACATTTGATATGTGACGTATCGCCTTGAAGGGGTTTGATGTCGAAGTGAGCAAATTTACAAATGTGTTTTTGTGGTGTAGTGGTATGACACTCGCCTTCGGATCGGAAGGCCCTGAGTTCGAGTTCAGCTCCGAGCTGCGCACAGTTGAGTCCTTGAAACGCTCTTTACTCACATTCTCTCGTTTTGTTTTGTTTTGTTGTTTGTTTTGTTGGTGTTTTTCGTTTTGTTTTGTTTTTTTGATTTGTTGTTTGTTTTGTTTTTTTAGGGGGGGGGGGTTGTTTTGTTTGTTTTTTTTTGTTTGTTTTTTGTTTGTTTGTTTTTTGTTTGTTTGGTATTTTTTTTTTGGGGGGGGGGGGGTCACTGAAGGGAACCACGTGTTTGGTTTTGGACAATAAAACCCTCTTTTCAAAGTTCAGTTGTTAGGTCAAGCCTTGAGCATTTCAATCGTCACAAGATAATACCGTTTTCTTATGGTTAGTCACATATAGATATCGATCCTGTCACGTGACCCCGAACTTGTAAAATATTCATAAACTTCTGACGTTTTTTGAAGTGTCATGTGTTACCTGCCGTACTCTTGGAAGGGGGGGGGGGGGAGCACGTATTTAAAAACATGGCCAGAAAACTCTACCTTCAATAATCGATCGATTTAAATGTCCCTCATCCTGACAAGTATTCCTAACATTGGCATTTCGCAAAGTATTTTTTAGTCTCAGGTTTGAGAGTTTTTGCCCATTTGAAGGTCATTTGAACCGATCGAATTTTGAAGAGCGAGTTTTCCTGGCCACATTTTTAATTACATATTTTTTCCAGAGAAGGGCAGTTAATTGGTTAACCTTTCAGACTCTGTAAGACTTTCTGACGAGTTAATTGGTTACCCACCTCTCAGACTCTCTAAGACTTTCTGACGAACCGGGGTTATTTGAATCGATCTATATTTGATGTCAACGTTATTTTTTTTGACAAGAAAAAATGACACAAGGTTTAGCCTAGCATTGCAGAATTCCCTTTCAGACCGTTTGCTATTGAGTAATTACAAGAAATGAAGTGAGTAAGAAAGTGCCAGAATGCAACAGAGAATAAAAACTTCGCGGCGGCGATGGGGGCTCGAACCCGCTACCTTACTGGTACGACAATTCCGCCTGGCCGGGGAGATTGTGACTCTTCTGTCTGAGCTATCCACGACGGGTCGCGGGTTCAAGCCTCCATCGCCACCGTGAAGTGTTTATTCTCTGTTGTCTTCTGGCACTTTCCTACTCACTTCATTTCTTATTATTATCAGCATAAGTGCCTGGTCCACTCACTTTCCCAGCTAATGAATATGTGTCAACTACATGTAAGATATAAAAAAAAAAACTATGAGATTTTTAAAAAATGCAATATCCATTTTAAATGTGCTCAAGGCAGTATACAAGGCGACCAAAGCCATCAGAACAACGTACCTTGTCGTACGAGACCTTACGTCAGAAATTGACCAAATAACCAAAATTTGAGAGACAGGGAGATACAGATACGAGTGTGTTATATATTTCATTCACACCTGGATACGGTGAGAAAATATGTTTATAGAGCGTTTGTTCAAAAGTTCAACTTCCCGCCGTTCAAAAAAAAAAAAGAAAAGAGCTTTTATATAGCGCAATATCCACTAAATGTGCTCAAAGCGTCTCTGGTCAACAGCAATATTTAACATGTAGGACGGGACATAACGCCTATTATGCGATATTACAATTTTTCGGACAAAGACAACACTGTGAACGGCCAGGTATTCATTTTACATCTGACTACGGTGAGAGAATGTGAGTAGAGAGTCTTTTCCAAGGACTCAACTATGCGCCGAGCGCGAGGCTCGAACCCAGGACCTTCCGATCCGAAAGCCAGTGTCATACCACTAGACCACATAGCCGCAAAGAGGGAATTAAACCGAGTACAAAGACTAGTCTTTATACACAGCACCGGAAAGCCACACATCGAAACCTTAATAAACAAAAATGAATGTAACAGTTTCCAGCTTGAAATAAAAAGAAAAGAAATACCAAATATGGAACCTTTCTGGTCAAAACCCTTCTTCAGCCAACAAAAATCGATGAAAACATTAATACGCTTGGTTGAGAAAATTCAAAAGTCGTTAATCTAATGTTTAAGTAATGTATTTATGTTTTCATTGGGGTTTTTTCTTGTTGTTGCTGGCTGAAGAAGGGTTTTGAGTCCAAAACATCTCGTGTTATATTGATTTTCGTTTATTACTTTTTACAATCCACAGCATCCAGTAGCTTTGTATTCAATAAAAATCCGTAACTCCATAAACCATGGACTTCTTTAAGGTCACATGTACAATATTATTGGGATCTCCAGTGTCATCTTAATTGACGGCTATTCGAAGGAAACGTTTTTTGTCCTAAATGAAAAATAAATGATTTATGTGCTGATCTTCTTCTTCTTCTTCTTCTTCTTCTTCTTCTTCTTCTTCTTCTTCTTCTTTTTCGTAATCATCATCATCATCATCATCATCATCATCATCATCATCATCATCATCATCACCATTATCATCATCATCATCATCATCATCATCATCATCATCATCATCATCATCATCATCATCATATACAAGATTATTTACTATTTTGAGTCTCGTCTCAATCGACTTTTGTTCATTTTTTAAGGAAACGTTTTCTGTCATAATTGAAAAAAAAAGTGTTTTTTCAATGATGGTCTGAATTGCTGATTTTCCAAACTATCTTCAAATCCGATTCTTTTCATCTTTGGATGAAAGTGATAGGAGTCGTGATGACCCATACATTAACTGGTTTGAAGATGTATTTGATATGTGACCCCTGACCTCCACACGGTATAATGGCCGAGTCATTTACATGGTGACCCTTGAATGAATATTCCCAAATCGAAATGTGAGACTGGGATGAAATGGGGGGGGGGGGGGGGGGGTGGAGGGGGGGGGTTATTCTGGAGAATGGACTAAGTTTGTTGACGAAAGAAAATAATATGCAAAATATAATTTCTTATAAATAAATAAGTTAAATAAATAAGTTCCCTTTATTCATCCCTATTGGGAAATTTATCTTCAAGATATATTCCAAGAGAAGACTGGGATAACCGAGGCGTCAACCTCAGTGCAGATCCTTGCTCAAGGCAACACAACGCGGCGGATAGTCGAACTCGGTACCTTTCGGGTACGAATCAAAGACCATACCGCTGAGCCACGCTGTCCCAATATATGATGATTTTCATAAATAAATAAATGAATATATTAATAAATAAATGTGAACGTTTAAATAGAGAATTGTCAACGTTACCACGCTAAAATATGTGTATATTTCATGACTCGTTGCATTCTATAATTATAATTGTCATCAACTTGTCTCCAGATTGTTTTAGGAACCAAATAAAGACGTAACATCGCCTTTTGTATCTTATCTCATCTATTTTGTTCTAGGTAAAATAAAGATCGAGATACACAAGGAGTCATCCGCAATGCAGCGTTGTAAATAAAGCCTAATAAATAACGTTCGTTCTCAATAATATAAAAAAAGAGATGCCCTTAGCGGGATTGAACTAGGATCTCTGGGATGAAAGACCAATATTTTATCCACTCACTCAGCCACCTCCTGTATTCCAGTGTCTTCCTCAAGACATTTGTACCAAAACCCCACATCTCAGGCACTGACCTGACTAACTCCCCCCCCCCCCCCCCCCCGCATCGCCCCCCGGTACATCCCATACGTTGACTAACCCCCCAATCATCCATATCTCTCTCTCTCTCTCTCTCTCTCTCTCTCCCCTCTCTCTCTCTCTCTCTGTCTCTGTCTCTCTCTCTGTCTCTCTCACACACACACACACACACACACGCACACACACACACAGTACAACTGTTCCTAACGTAGCCTACATTTTATATAATGATTGTGTACAAACGCACTACATCACCTTGTATCCATCTCAAAAGGGTTAATTTCTATCATTATCATAGCCTGTTGTTCGATAATAAAACGCATTTTCTCATTTGTGCCCAACCATCCCAAAATGTTTTATGTTGGGATGAAATGTTGGCTCGAAATTAATTGGAAAAGTCCCTCCATTGCCAGCATTATAGATTTTTTATATTTCACCAAAAAGAATCCATTCTATTTTTAACATAACCCAGAAATTTTACTGGAGTTCTACACTGTCGACTAATAATTTGAAAATAAAAATGGGTTTATTAGAGACAGTACTAAACAATGGACATTTCAGCTGTAAACCCTTTGTCAGCAAACCATTAAATAGAGAAGCGTTAAAAACATACACAATTTATTTTATATGTCAAAGTTCATCAATGTTATTCTTTTGTTTTATTTTGTATTATTTATTTTTTAAATTTTATTTTATTATTTTCATTCTTAATTTTGTTTTTCTTTGTTTTAAACGCCCTGGCACCATTTTGACAACACGTTAGGACAAAAAATCAAATGGTAAAATATCTTTGGACTATTTGGACGGATTCCACATGGACATTTATTGCCTTTGGATGTGTGACCTCTGACCTCATCATGGTTATATGGCAGGCTGATTTTCACAACATGATTTGTTTTGTCAATGTCCACGGATAGAGAAACCTGCCTGTAATATCACGTGACAGGTTCAAACATGGAATCCCCAAGTACGAAAAACGGACAATAGCAATTTCTAACTATCCTTTCGATAGGACGTTAGTATATCTCAAAGTACTTGCCGTCAGATTTAACCCACCCAGCTACCCAAACATTGCTGGTTTGACAGAAGGGGGGTGTCCAAAAATTCTCATTCGTGAAGCCAGTGCTCTACCAACTGAGCCATAAAGACCAACACTTGTTATTCCAACACTTAGGTACATTATTGAACCTCCCTCAGGCATCAGACACAATAACTGTCCAACTCTGGAATAAATACCTATTATAATTTTTGGCCAGAAAATGTCTTCAAATGTCGATCGATGAAAATGACCTTCATCTTGGTGAAATTTCTCAAACCTGAGACTTTACGGAATATTTCTCAAGTCCCATGTTTGAGAGTGTTTTTTAATCAAAATAAGGGTCATTTTAATTCATTGATATTAATTTGAAGGACGAATTTTCTGGCCAAAATATTTAATTTGTTATTTTCCACAATGCGACAGAATTGTAATCAGCACGTTTTGTTGTTACTATAGACCTTCCATTCACCAGTGAGTTGTTATAAATAAGCTGGCGCACGGACGCTAGTTTGGCAAAGAATATTGAGAGCACAACTACCAGTTTAACGCCATCGATTTTCCCTTTGTCAAATTAATCTAAAGTTTACTTTTCGACATCCACTTTCCCGATCTAACTCGACCTGTCGACAGCTTTTATCCCGTCTATCGGGGTATCGCGTGATGCATCAACGTTGTAACTATTTTGTCGTTAGATGAAGAATGGTATTGAACCCAGAACGTTCAGTGTTTGATATATGTCACTCACAGTTTCAAAAAAGGAGTATAACGGGCTTAGTCGTTCCAGTAAATGTGCGTTTCGATTTAAGAAATAGGACATTTGAGTTGTTTCAATAGTGCGAGATGACATCACACTCCACAATAACCTATGGACATCCAATGGTATGAGATGACATCATTCTCCACAATTACCTATAGATATTCTATGGCCATTACCGAGCAGTCGATTATCTTTTTTCCAGTTGCTGCCCCCAGATTCCCTATCCTAATGTTACTAAAGTAACCTTTTCCTCGTCCAATATAGCAAAACTTAATTTGTTTAGACGACACTAAACGCCATTCTTCACGTTCAAGGGCCATTACCGAGCAGTCGATTATCTTTTTTTCCCAGTTGTTGCCTCCACATTTCCTATCCTAATGTTACTAAAGTAACCTTTTCCTAGTCCAGTATAGCAAAACTTACTTTGGTTTGATGACTCCTATATTGTGTGTATTCGGCAATTTTATTGTTTTGGGGACAATTTGCATTCCATCGATTATTTTACCAGTTAACTGCCAAATTCTGGAAATACATGAATTAAAAATTTGGCCAGAAAACTCGTCCTTCAAATATCGATCGATTTAAATGACCCTCATCTTGGCAAAACTCTCAAACCTGGAACAAAGCAAGACCTCGCGAGGTCCCATGTTTGAGAGTTTTAGCCAAGATGAGGGTCATTTAAATCGATCGTTTTTGAAGGCCGATTTTTTCTGACCAAATCTTTAAATACGTGTTTTCCAAGAGTACGGCAGTTAGCTAGTTAGAACACAAAAGCTATGCTTGTCGGCGTCTCATTAAGTACAGAAAGTTATTTTGTTTTGACGCGTCCCGCCCATTGCGTACTCGCCCAGTTTTGACTTGCCAGACAATTTGACCAGTATCGATTATTCAAACTGACAAACGCTGTGCTTGGCGACTCCAGACAAAGGGAGAAAACTTAGGGAGTTATAAATCTCACATGTAGTAAATTATTCAAATCTGATTGACATGACAATGACCTTTACCTATTATAAAATGACTAAAGACCATTTTATGTTTTGGCCAGAAAAAGTTCACGTCAAATATCGATAGAGTTGGGTATACCCTCTTTCCTCCCCCTCCTCTTCTCCCCCTCCTCTCCCCCTCCTCCCCCCCCCCTTCACTCCCCCTCCTCTGTTGACTTATTGATCTTATAATTCGTTCATCAATCTAATGAGTTAATTCCCTTATGGTCTGTGAGCTCTCCTCGTTTGAAAAATAAAAAAGGAGGCTACCAGTGATCCCTCAGTTTGTTTTGTTCCTTCCAAAAGAGAAACAGTATTTGTTCAGTCTTTCTACTTTTATGTAAAATAAAATTACCACCATCGAACTGAAACATGGCCTCAAAATCCTCTCCCTCTCCTCTTCCTCTCCTCTCGAGTTTAAGGACTTTTGACAAGTTGAGAATTTCCTGTTGGAATTTCTTAACAAACATGTTACATCAAAATGTTACATCGAACATAACCTGACCAGAACAAACAAAAGCCGATGTTTTGTCATTTCAAGATAGTTTTATCTCTCTTGTTTTCATATTATATTATTTTAAAAGCCAAGTTTCCCAACGGATATCGGCGGGCAATAAATTGTCTTGACTTCTCTATTTTCTTTCTTGTATTCAATGTGGCCGGTTGGCAAAGGCATGATTTGTTCTATACTTTTTCATCTCCCCCTCCTCTCCCCCTCCTCTCACTCTCCTTCCCCCCCCCTCTCACTTCCCTTCCCCCTCCTCTCCCCTCCTCTCCCCTCCTCTCCCCTCCTTCCCCCTCCTCTCCCCTTCCTTCCCCCTCCTCTCACTCCCCTTCCCCCTCCTCTTACTCCCCTTCCCCCTCTTCCCCCCCCTACTCTCCCCCTCCTCTCCCCCTCCTCTCCCCCTCCTCCTCTCACTCACCTTCCGCCTCCCCCTCCTCTCCCCCCTCCTCTCCCAACGGAAGCTTGTCTTGACTTCTCTATTTTCTTCCTTGTATTGAATATGACCGGTTAGCAAAGGCATGGCTTGTTCTATACGTAACGAGCAAAATGTAACTTGAGTGAAATGACAATAGTGGAACTGTGTGGCAGCAGCCTCTTATGGTTCACACTATTATGTTATGACGATCGACCCAATCAGCAAAGTCCGGTCCGCATTCGTGCACCGTCGCAAACCCGCCTGGTAGCATCGACACAACACACCTTTCGACTAGATGCTCTGCCGTCTCGGGTTCTTGCCCCCTCGTGGATCTTTACCTTGCAGTGGTGAGGGGGCTTGAGCCACACGGGAGGGCAAAGGTGTAAATCCCGGTCGACCGTCACGAGACCATCCCGGGTATCGAGCCAACGAGCCACATGAGCTGCTCGCCCCGGTGTGTGACTAAATTTGATCCAACCCGGTGCCAGAATAGCAGCCCTATCCCGGGCGCCACACTATTATCTACAACTGTGTGGCGTAATGTTTGTTGCACACATATGTAATGGCTTATGACCGTATAGTGGGTTTTTGATAGATGTTAATGATATTCCTTTGCATTGTGTTGTAGATGTTAATAATGACTAAACAGTTCGAGGGCCGATGATGATAATTGAATGTACAATATCAAGACATTGAAATAAAAGTCCAGATTCCAAGTTTCATTTCTTACTACTTTATTTGTTATGATAAATCCAAAAACCAAATCAAATAGCATGGTCATGATTCAATCAGTTTCATAAATTCCAAATCCGTAAAATGAATCCAATTATAAAGTCATTTTGTCTAAGTAACCATTTTCAATATACGTGGAATATTTCTAAGTCCATAAAATGCAATCAATGAGGGTGAGCACAAAAAGTTAAAATAGTAGCTCATAGTGAAGTAAAATAGAATCAAAAGGTAGAATGAATATAAGAAACACCCTATTGTATCCCCTATTGTAACTATTCTCACAATTCTTCAAACCACTCCTACTACTGATTTTGACCTCCCACATGAATATTCAAAACCTGCCTCGCAAGAGTGAATCATACACAACTTGCATATTAAATCAACAAGAATTTCCTCGAATATTACTATCAAACCCCTCCTCTTATGACATAAAAGTACTTTGATAAATGACCGCATTTTATGCATAACAACCAAAAATAACTTCAATCTGTTGCTGTCATCCCTTGAGTTTTATACTTATCCCTTGAGTTGCAACGACACTGTTTTATAGACAACAACTGGGAATAAATGCAATCTCCAGCAGCTACCCCCATGGTTCTTTCTAATATTTGTCTTGTTTTATTGCTATGTTTTTAGAAAAGTTCATGCATAAATTTCTTGCATAAGCTTATTGTCTTACAACTGGATATTACGTCATCCTGAAAGATTTTACATTTTGGTTTATCTGTGTTGTAGCTGTGTGGTCTAGTGGTGTGATAACCGCCTTTGCCCTTGGAAAATATTCTTTACTCACATTTTCTCACCGTACTCAGGTGTAATGGAGTAACCGGTAGTGCCGCGCTGAGGACCGGACCGAGGACCGGTCCCACGGTCTTTTAGCTGTGAACCGTGGTCCAGTCCCAAAGAGGAAGACCGCCGGCGGTCCTCACTTCTTATCACCTTTCAACGGTCTCGCGCCATACTACTTCCCCAGCGATTCGTTGCCTCGGTCCTTTGCTTATCTTCCACCAATCACCACCCATCCCACTTAATTAATCGCACCCACCCCCCTTTGCCATACACTAAACGACACAGACGACCATAGAGGCAGACGACCACCTCCCTCCACTCCGCAAACCGCCCTTTCGTGTGTGAGATGGGGGGAACAGGAGGCGCACGCCTTGGACGATTCCATTATACGGGGTAAATTTCAAAATTTACTACACCATAATGATCGCAATGACAATGATCTATGATGAAGGCATGACCCCTCTTCTCTAATGGGTTATTGTTTGAAATGTATGTGACTACTAAAGATGTGTGTGTGTGTGTGTGTGTGTGTGTGTGTGTCGAACCTAGCAAGTTGCAAGTCTGATTTTTTGTTTTCTTTTGTCCATCTCTTGTCGCCACTCCTTTCTATCGCATTGTTGTCATTTAAAATAATACAATAATATTAAAATTTCGTTTGGTGTTTTAACTAATCAAGTAATATGAGTTTCATTAGTTTCTTCCGTCCAAAAAAACCAGTTATAACGTCTGTATTTTTAAAAGGTCCAATAGAATATTTGGGGACCCCGATAGCTCAGTTGATAGAGCACTCTCTTTATACGCAAAGGGCCAGAGATCGATCCCGGGTGCAGTCGATTTTTTTCTGAATCCCTGTCTACTCAGCAATGAATGGGTAGCTGAGTTTGTTAGATCTGGCGAAAAGTCACCATCGACCCCTCTTATCACCTCATCCACCCCCTCTTATTATAACTTCACGTCTCTCTCTTACTCTTCAATGCTCGCTGCCCTCTAATGTGTGTGTGTGGGGGGGGGGGGGGGGGGTAGGAGTTGCGTGTGTGTATCAACGCCACGAACAACTCGATCAACGCCTTGGGCGATGCCATTATCTCCGTTAATGGGGATAAATTTCAAATTTTATTAAATTATCGAAGTAACAATGAAGTACGGTGAGCAAATAAAGAAGGCATCACCCCTCTTCTCTAATTAGGTTACAATTTGAAATGAGTGTGACTACTCCGTGTGTTTTACTCCTGTAGGCCACGGTTTTCATCGTGTAGCGGTCTTTAACGGTTCAAGAATGAACGGACCGGTCTAGAGACCGGTCCTTGCGGTCTTCATTTCCCAAGGACCGTAGGACCGTGGTCCTTAAGCTTGCCAAGGACCGCCCCGCACTAGTAACCGGCCATTGGCAGCGTTGTCTCGGTCGGAAAGTAAATGTAATATCGCCTACCAGGCCGGGGACTCGTTGTCAAACGCTTTGATCACGTATGTGGATATTACGCTATAGAAATACTCAAAAGTCTCAGTCTTTCACTCTCTCATTCTATCTCTCATTCTATCTCTCCCATTTTATCTCTCTCCCATTCTCTCTTTCATTCTCTCTCTCATTCGCTCTCTCATTCTCTCTCTCTCTCTCTCTCTCTCTCTCCCTCTCTCTCTCTCTCTCTTTCTCATTCTTATCTTATCTTATTAAAGGGTTAATAGGAATTATCCTTTAAATTCCTTATACAATAGTTTATAATTACAGAATCTCGTATAGCTTGTATTGTATCATTTACTGACAGTTTTACACAACTTTCAATGTCAGGAAAAATGTATCAATCGAAAATACAATCATAGAATACAGGTAATTTCTTTGTCCGTGTGAATATATATATATATATATATAATATATATATATATATATATATATATATATATATATATATATATATATATATATATATGTATATGTGTTTTCGTTTGTTTGTACACCTTTTTTGTTTTAATACCAGCTCACCATTTTCCACTTCAAAGATCATAGGTGTTCTGTAGGGGGTTATAGTGAAGGATAAAGGAAGAATTGGATCCCAAAAACTGGGTTTTGAGACAGCTTCGAATTCTCCTACACTCCCCCTCCCCCCCCCCCCCCCCCCCCCCCCCCCCCCCCCCCCCCCCCCCCCGAGACGTGAGAACCAATATTTTACATCCAGCGCTCCATTCCCTCTTCATCCACTCACCTCCTCCTATCATAATTTTGATTCTTACCAAGGGACACAACTTCAAATATCCTTATAAATTTTTATCCCACAAGAGATTTTAATCTGATTACGTTCAGTTTTATTTTTGTTGTGTTTTTTTTTTTTTGGTTTCTTTTTGTTTGTTTTGGGTTTGTTTCTTTATTTTGTTCGGCCATAAATACGACTGTAACAGTCGACATCGTCGTCGTCATCGTCGTCGTCGTCATCATCATCATCATCATAATCATCATCATCATCATCATCATCATCATCATCATCGTCATCAGAGATCGTGGTGTTATATTGTGAGTGAGCGCGTGTGTGCATGTGTGCATGTCTATGTGTGTGTGTATGCGTGTGTCTATGTGTGTGCGTGTTTGTGGATGTCTGTGTGACTATGTATGTGCATGTGTATGTGTGTCTATGTGTGTGTTTGTGTATGTGTATGTGTGTCTATGTATGGGTGTATATATGTGTCTGTCTGTGTGTCTATGTGTGTGTGTGTCTGTGTGTGTATGTGTGTGTGTGTGTGTGTGTGTGTGTGGGCATCAAGTTTGTCTAAATGTCAAAGCTATAACAAGATACATTATGTTTCCTCGTCTTAGGCCTGGATAAATTCTGTGCCTCAAATCGTATTTTTAGCAACGAATATAAAACTGAAGGTAACATTTGGTTCATAATGTGATGGATAAACACAATGTCAATCAGAAACTCAAATTGCGTGAGGTTTTTAAAAAAATAATTTTAGTTCAAAATCTATTTTTAGGATCCAATTAATTCCGACTTAACACCGTTTTCAGACGATGAGGCACAAATAATATCATAAAGAGTCAAAATAATTTTAGGTCATGTAAATCGTTTGAATGACTAGTTTTCTGGCCAAATTTTAAAATACACATCTTCCTGGATTAATGTAGTGACCTGGTTTCAGATTAATTCTCAGCGCACTATTTATCATATCATATCATGTGCCATTCTATATATTGTTTCACTTTCTAGCCCTATTTTCCATCCAACGTTTATATTATTTTGTTCTCTGCGCCCCATCTATCATCTAACTTTTATATTGTTGTCTGACCCTCAGGAGACACCGGGTCATTTCCGTCAAGATCTCCAGATAAATCGCAGTTTTGATTTAGTGACATCGTCCCATAAATATATCGATTTTTTCCTCTTGTTCGATTACTTTCTAGGCTTTGTCCCGTCTTCTCCAATAGAATTCGTATATCAAATCATAACCCATGAAGTACCCATCAGCGAGAGTCATTTGTTTTCTTTTCTTTTCGTGAATAGAACAGTAAAGTTTGCTGCCCCAAACGTAAACAATAACAAGTTGCTAGTGATTTCCGTTAGGGACCGGAATAATTTACGCACAATATAGGTCTCCCAATTTTGTAGTTTGAGTTGTAGGCAATACACTTTCAGTATTGAAAATATGTTTACATAAAATCTAACAGTTGCAGAAATAATAATATAAGGCTAAATTATTATGAAAATCAGGCTCCGAATAATTCTCGTTTTGTTCACACCAGCGCAATAATTTGCTCTGGTCTAAAAATAGATAGACTGTAACTTTTGATAAATTTTAGAAAATTTTACCTTTTGTTCCATAAAATATCCATATCTAGACATTATTTGATGCATGATCGAGTATTTATGAATATGTGTTTCTTTTGCCACCTAACAGCCAAATTTTAAAGGTTATTTTTTTCTATTATTTACATTGGAACGTGGGCTGTCAAGACAGGAACATGTGGTTTGCCACGTGCTTCTCGACCTTTGTTTACGTTTGGGGCACCTAACTTTACTGCTCTATAAAGGGCTTTCCTTATCAGGACTTATGCGAGACAGCTCGGGTGCCTGACATATAAATAGATCTAGATAGGAAGAATATATATAGTGTGATATTGTAAGTGGATGGATGGAAGGATGGGTGGGTGGATTCATAGATAGATAGATAGATAGATAGATAGATAGATAGATAGATAGATAGATAGATAAATAGATAGATAGATAGATAGATAGATAGATAGATAGATAGATAAATAGATAGAGAGACAGATAGATAGAGATAGATAGATAGTGAGAAAGACATACAGGTAGATAAATAGATAGAAGGACATATAGACAAATAGATTTACTGATGGCGGTAGATAGGCTGATTGAGTGATAGATGGATAGACAAATGGAGGGAAAGGAAGGAACGAGCGATTTTTGGATAAGATGCATTACAGAATGAAATATCCAAGCCAATAATGGCCAGTCCAGTATTGACCACTCTGTCTAACGAAGGAATTGTCCTACTGACCTTCAAGTATAAATGACCAATAAACGCTTTCCAATCGTCTTTTATGGATTTCTGGCCCCGTTATCTCCAACGCTATTGGCTTACTATGTCCATTGGGAAGTGAATAAATCACTCACCTTTGAACTCAATGGCGTAGGGTCAAATCCAGACTGCGCATCTCCAGTTTAATATTCAGAATAGAAGCCCATCGTGTCAAAACGGTGTTATGTCGGGTGGTTGATAATATGCCAGGAATTGATAGTATAGCCAATAATGTTAGGCTTGCGTTGAGTTTTTGTTGTTGGTGTTGTTGTTGTTGTTGTTGATTTATTGAACAGAATGAATGAGAACTTCAGAGCGCTCAACACAAAGATTTCATTGTTTTTGGATCGGTTTAATGTAATATGACATTTTATCACCACGTCCATACCGTTTCTAGACTACGAGTTACATGTTAACCCTTTCCAAACCAACTACATTTTAACCCTCTTCTTACCAACTGTAGGTTACTTTTAACCCTTTCCTTATCAACTGGTTACATTTCAACTCTCTTCTTACCAACTATAGGTTACATTTTAATTCTTTCCATACCAACTGTAAGAAAATAGTCGATACGAACATGTTTCCTATTCAGATTCATGATATGAAATATAATAACATATGAAAGAAAATCTTTGTCTTATTCCCAAGGGTATAATTCTGTTTTGTAAAACTTGTTTTGATTGAGCTTGTTTGTTTTGAATTTGAGTTTAAAAATTCATGTGAGTTGTATGGGTCTGACATTTCAGTCAAAACGTTGAAATTGCCCGTGAGGTGAGAGTAAAGTGGCGGTGTCATTCTTCTTGACATGAATATCAATCCATGTCTAAAACGTTCTTGCTGAACTCACCCAGATTCGGACAGAATAATGGACTTATATGACTTTTAATAGAAGAGGCTGTCTCGCATCAATCTCAGGAGAAACGGAATAGCTGTCTAAACTCTTCGTCAAAGCAATTTTATTCTTTGTCCTCTCTCCACCCACCTCCTCCGACCCCCGCCCCAACTCTCCCCTCATCCCCCACCCCTTTCACCAAACTAATTTTATACCTTTCAAGCTGGAACGACAAGGTTGTATGATCTATATTTCCCGTGTCGATAACAAATTGAATTTTCTGTGGCTTTGTTTGGCGAAATCACGGTAATAGCTGTTTTCACAAGGGCTATTGTGTACGAGAGATTGTATTAGCCAATGTGGTGAAGATCGTACGTGAGCACATTGCAATAGCTGTGCTGTTGTGCTCTAAAAAACACGTATTCAAAATTTTGGCCAGAATGCTCGTCCTTCAAATATCGATGGATTAAAATACCGCTCATCTTGTCAAAAACTTTTAAACCAGGGACTTCCGTATGTTGAAAGCCTTTGGCAAAAACTTGTTTTTTCAAGAAGGGCGGTATGTAGACCCAATTAGTTTACCCATGAATACAGAAATATATTGAAATTATAAAATGTATGAAATAATAAAACAGAACTCTTTTTAAACGTGCTCAAAGTTATTTATCCATCCTCAGCGGCAATTTGTCCCTTTCGTGTCTATCAAGAGAAATGACAGATACACACAGTGAGAATCAGGGTCTATACTGCCGTACTCTGGGGAAAAAAAAACATACTTAAAAATTTGGCCAGAAAACTCGTCCTTCAACTATCGATCGATTTAAATGACCCTCATCTTGTCAAAAAAAACTCAAACCTAGGACGCAAAGTCCCAGGTTTGAGTGTTTTTTTTTGACAAGATGAGGGTCATTTAAATCGATCGATAGTTGAAGGACGAGTTTTTTGGCCAAATTTTTAAATATGGGGTTTTCAAGAGTACGGCAGTATAGTCTGTTTCAAAATGCACGATCACACATTTCTATCTGTTTCTCTCAAACTGTGTTGTCACGAATTATTGCATAGTCTTAAATTTTACTAGGCCAAACCAAACCTGAATATGAATAATGTAGCTTTTATAATTGTCGCACAAGTGCTTATGCCTATGACGTTTTGAGGTGTTTTCATTTTTACCACCCAGAACATTAGAATGTTACAGTAGCACACACAACAACACTATGAGGACTATTTTCAGGCAGGGGCGTCGTGTGGACACAGAGTAGAATCCTTGACCCCGCCATCTAAATTTCCAAACAAAACAAACCAAGGTACACCATTCCTACCCCTCTTTTTCTCGCACAATATTGTGAGTGATTATTTTTTTATATAAAAAAGAAAGAGGGTGGAAGACGAATTTAATATTGTGCGACGCTCTGCAGTTTACCTGTTTGTTGTGATGAATATCTCTCACTTCCGCCCACAAATCCCGTGATTAACAAACGTGTAGTGTGTGATTATGTCGCTAAACGATTTGAAACACATTCTTTAGATATATGCACATTTAGACGTACAGACTTTTCTTACGCGGTCAGACGGATTTCCACAAATTGTGGATAATTGACCAAAACTCATGAAAACTGAGCGTGTAAACGAGGAATTTCAATCTCGTCCCACGGATGGATATCCGCCCAAGTTCCTGATATCAGGAGCCGTCTGATATTTTCCTGTCGTCGTGTTGACGGATCATCGCTCTTCAAACTACTGTTGTCCCAAATCCGACACGGAGCAGTTATTTGTACGTCTAAACGGAACTTCTCTCGTCGAATCTGTCGATCCACGGTGACCCACATTCATAATCAAAAAGGCAGGAAATATTATGATTGGTTAATGTTTAATAACGCTCGAATCAGCAATTGGTGTGTCGCGTGTAGTGTGTAGTGTGTAGAATGTTGTGTGAAGAGTGTGGTATGTAGTGTATAGTGTATATTATGTAGTGTATAGTCACCGACACCACAACGCTATTGATAAAACTCACTTGGGAATCAAAACAATTATTTCTGCTGGAACGCAAGCTGGTAGGTTGACACCAAGATATGGATTCTATTTCGGTAGACTAATTACATTTCCATATCTTCTACTATTCGTTTCCTTTTGTTTTATTAGACAAACACATCCGTTCCGGAAAGGTTAATGTCAGTAACACCGCGAGGCCAAAGTGTAGCCAGATTTTATGATAGAAGGAATGCTGTTGACCTCCTCAATTCTCTGTTATTATTTTAGACATGTATCTCTAACTTCAGTCGTTCTCAAGATATTAGAACACATTTTATTTCATACTATCATGAAACACTACAACAAACACAGCATAGTAGTCGACCACCGTGCTGGCTTCAGGAAAAAACGGTCATGCGAGACACAAGTAATCAATACAATAGAAGACATTTCAAAATCACTAAACAACAAAAAACAAACTGATCGCCTGGTCTTCTCTAAAGATTTCGACGCTGTACCACACAAACGATTACTATTGAAATTCGAGCAAAGCGGTATTCGGAAATTTGGGCAAGGAATCATTAGAACATAGAAGTGTGGAGAGCCCGGTATGGCCGAGACCACTCGGGCACCGTGTTGGATCTCCATTAGTCACACGTCAGGGAGAGTTTCGTTCAAGGCGCCCGCTATGTGGTCTTGTGGTATAACACTCGCTTTCGGATCGGAAGGTCCTGGATTCGAGCCTCGCTCGGCGCATAGTTGAGTCCTAGGAGAAGGCTCTTTACTCACATTCTCTCACCGTACTCAGGTGTAAAATGAGTACCTGATCTTAACAGCGTTGTCTCTGTCCGAAAAAAATGTAATATCGCCTAACAGGCGTCATGTCCCGTCCTAAATGTTAAATGTTGCTTTTGGCCAGGTACCCCTTGTAAAGCGCTTTGAGCACGTTTAGTGGATATAAAAGATAAAAGCTCAACTCTTCTATAGGCCCGACATCCGGGATGGTCTCTTGACGGTCAACCGGAAATACTCCTTTGCCCTCCGATATGCCTCAAGCTCCCCCACCAACGACAAGGTAGGAGAACCATGAGGGAGCATTTTCAACAACAACAATACCAAAATCAATAACAATAACACAACATCATGCCATATCTCTGAATAACTAACTACCCATTCTCCACCAATGATTTTGTTGTTTTTTTATTCACAGAATCTCTACCGTAAGCTATGACGTATTCCAAGGACACTGAAATGTGAGATGGACACTTGTTTAGTTAACTATGTAATGTCGACACCGAAAAGTTTTAATCATCATCTCCTCTACCTCATGCCGATGCCTTTGTCTGAGTGATGTCACGTGACCAATGGATATGCGCTGTTTTATTTCTTTAGTCACTACCATGATAACCTCTCTGATTTCAACGGCCACAACGGTATCGGATAGTAATCGATTACATACACTGGAAACATCTTCGATGGATTTTAGAAAAGTAAGTGCCTATTTAAAACTAGATCATTTATATAGCGCAATATCCACTAAACGTGTTCAATGTGCTTTACAATGAATTTCTAGCCAGCAGCAACACTAATCATACAGGACGACATTACATTTCTTTTGCGGACATAGCGCAGTTAACGGCCAGGTACTCATTTTACACCTGAGCACTGTAAGAGAATGTGAGTAAAGAGACTTTTCCAAGGACGCAACTATGCGCCGCTCAGAGCGGGTCTCGAGCCATGGATCCTCCGATTCGAAGGCGAATGGCATACCACTAGACCAGATAGCCGCAAGCATTCGTCTACCATCGTCCAAAGCGAGATTTAAACCCAAGACCTCTTAGAATGAGTGCGCTGCCTCATTCATTTAATCATCTGGTTTCCTTAGACATAAAACAAGAGATAAAGAATACGTTAAGAACACAGGCCGGTGGTCTACAGAGCGAAGTTGCTTTGCGCCGCCTTATATTTTTCAAAGAATTTTATATCCTGAGAATAAAGCTTCCTTTAAAAGTATTTTTTTTTTTTGCAATTTTAAAAATATTTTAGCCCTTAATGCTTTTCGTCAACAGCTGCGTGTTTTGCTCTAGCCTATCGTTCCTTTACTAATTTGTGCACACCCTCCTCTGGTTTGTTTCAACCGTCTTATTCACATAACACAAACCTATCTCTCGTCACTTCGCAAAATTGTGCTTCAGCACTAATCTCCATTTTCTATCATCTACAGCAAATCTTTGAGCTCAGGGGAGATCCCAATATAAAGGAAGACGTCAAAAATGACAGATTGCTAAGGGTTAAGCAATCAATTTAACAGCACAAGGTGAAAGTCATCTGGATGAGAGACAAAAAAGAGTTAAAATACGATACAGGAACTTGTTTGTTTTAACTTGAGCTTTCATATAGTGCGATATCCACTAAATGTACTCAAAGCGCTTTACAAGGGGTCCCTGACCAACAGCAACACACAACACATAGACCGGGACATGACACCTGTCAGGCTATATTGCAATTTGTTTCCGACAGAGACAACGCTGTTAACGGTCAGGTACTCATTTTACACCTGTGTACGGTGAATGTGAGTAAAGAGCAATTTCCAAGGACTCAACTATGCGTCCTCAAACCCAGGACCTTCCGATCCAAAAACGAGTGTCATACCAATAGGTCACATAGCTTCACGTGACTTGGACAAGAATAGATACCACGTGACTTGGACAAGGAGAGATTGTATAAAATATTTTATTTGGTCGTCGGGTCTTATGACAGACCGTTACAAACCAATCTCTTCCAAAAGCCAATGGAGAGGCTCTATTTAGACAGGAAATGGATGGATTTCCAATTTACACTGTGTCACGTGACGTTCTCCAGAGAATAAAGGTCGTGGATAAAGGTCACCCATGGTTCCGAGCGTGTCAGATTGAACTGTTGTAGAGTAGTAGGGATTGAGTGTGGAATTCATTTCATCCAAAACTGTGGGAAACTCGAGGGGTTCAAGTGGTTTAGAAATTGTGTGGGATTTTAATAACGCCATCACAGATCAATTGCATGGGGGTTTATATTATTTAAAGTCCTTCATAGCCAAAAGGCCCATGGAGACGGAGTTTATCCCGCTTCCTATGACGTGAAACGGACAAAAATAATTGTTTGTTACCCTTTGGATACGAACTATTCTATCGCAAAGTACTTTCCACCAGATCTAACATACCCAGCTACACAATCACTGCCGGGTGGACAAGGGGGTCAGAAGAAAAATCTCGACTCCAACGCGGATTGATCTCGGTCCCGTTGATTGTGGAGCTAGTGCTCTAACAATTGAGCTATCGGGATCCCAAAAAGGCCCAGTCGGGATTCAAACATATTTTGGAAGTTCTTTTTCGCCTTGACATATTCGCCTCAAAATTATTTATTAAAATC